>NC_132780.1:189857197-190166407 GCF_048418805.1 Vulpes vulpes
TCAGAAAAGGGTGGAGAAGATATTAAAGATTAGGGGGAAAGCAGTGACAAATGACAAAAGTACTAAGTCATACTTAATTTAATGTTACAGGAAAGAAGTAGATCTGTTTGACTAGAGTATGTGTGTTTGAAAATTATGAGAAAGAGTGTATAAGGTGGCAAATTCACAGAGGAGTCTATCTGCCTTCTTGTCCCATTCTGACAATTCCTAATGAAACAAACATTAGGTAGTCTACAGATTAAAATAATATGAAAGCTGATATCTAACTCTGCCATTGGAAGATATCTATGAAATGATCAACTATCCATACACATAGGGACATAGTTTTGTTAACATAGAAAACTAGGAATAAAAAATAAATAAAAAAGGAATATTCTCATCTATATGACAGAAACATTAAATATTTGGTTGTTAGAATGCCCACAGGGCCATATTAGAAGAGACAACAGAATAAACTCTCAATTTTTTCCCATTCCTGTGAAAGAATGCCTGAGAAATAAAAGAAGGTCACCTTCATAAAATCATAATCTGAACCATCATTTGGAAATGTGAATACAGTCCTGTGATACGCAGGATAAGAAGTTGCAACCAGCAAGTTGTGTTGGGAAGATTTTTTTCATTAAGTGACAACCATAAACATAAAGCCTGCAGGCTTTATGTTTCACAGGTTTTCTGTGAGAGCAGATAACTACAGAACAAATTTCTAAGTCATAGAAACTTACCCCAACCTCCACCCCTGCTCATTCAGTCAGGCTTACCATCCTACAAGCAAATTATTAGAACATCTACTATCTCAGAGCATGCAAGAGACAATTTGAGACTTAAGTGCAAACTTTGTTTCCTGAAAGAGTAACTTAGGCAGTTTAATTTGACTTTAAAATTCAGTTTTCTTAGCTGTAAATCAGAATCACTAGAAAAGCATCTACCTTATGAGTTGTATATGTTGTATAGCATAAGCAAAATAATGCAATTAAAGCAATTAGCTCTTTTTTTATCCTAGAAGGTAGAGGTATAGTCACAAGAAACACAGATGTAGTGAAAAAGCATCCTACCAGAGCGAACTTCCATAAGATAGAGAAAGTCAGTGATGCATGTCTTATTCCCAGAGGAGACCACCAAGACTGGAAATGCCCCATGGTCAGTAATCTGTACCTCTGAACTTCTGAAAATCAGAACCTGCAAAAAGCAAATCCTAGATCATTAAATATTCTCCTGGAGGAGGTCCCCAAGAAAGGGGCTCCTTACAGAATCACAGTAACTGCCAGTCTAAAAAACATATGTATTTGCTACAATCTAAAAATATTTTAGAACATCACAATGAAAGTGTTGGTAAGATACTAAAACTTAAGAAAGTAGAAGGAAGTTCACTTAGAACTCAAAAGGGACATAAAAGCTTATAAGTACAGATAGAAAATATGATAGGCATGGATTTATAGCCAGGCTATACAATTTACTTAAGAAAGGATTCCCTAAAAGAAATTCTATATCAGACATAATAACTGAATTAATAAACAGAACTAATAATAAATAGAAGAAGTAATAAAATAGAAATAATAATTATGAAATAAAAATAATATAGCAATACATATTTAGGTAGATTAAGCACACATATATTTCAAAAACTGGAAAGTAAATGCCAAACTCAGTGACAAGTTTTTATGCTGTTGGTTAAGACTGAGCACTAAAAAAGATACTAGTGAATTTCATTATAAGATATTTAGCACTATTTAATTTTTTAAACTATTTGTATAAAATACTGTGGAATGTAATAAAATTGATTTAAAATATAATAACCAACAAAATAAAAGATTATAGAAACTGTGCGAAAATTCTGAAAAAAAAAAGGCAATTATGCAATATGGAAAGGAACAAAGAATTTGCTTGGGAGATGTGTTCAAGGAAAAGAAGGGTAAAAAAAAAAGAAGTGATACTTGTCTTATAAGCTTTAGAAAATCTAATATAAATTATACAAGATTCTTAGCAAGAGACTGGGAGGGAAAAGGATGATTCATTCAGAGAAATGAAGATAATGATACCTGAAATAATACATAAGAAAACTAAACTAGCATCATTTAATTCATATTAGAAGCAGATATAGCATTGCAATAAATACAGGCACGGAGCTCCATAACAGCTGTGGCAAACTTACACAAAATTCAGAGGGGAATGAAAAATGCTATTAACTACTGTCAGGAAGCAGTTAAAGCTTCTGGTCTGGGATTATGTCACTTCTTTTATGAGTGATGCCCCAGGGGAGGAAGTTAGCAGATAACCTGCTGTAATCTTTTTGTCAAATGGACCTCTGGGAAAATAAACTAATGCTATTTACCAGGAGGAAGAAACCTTTATCTCTGAATTGCCCTTAACATGATCTTCCTAAGAATTCCCTATAGTAAATAGCACTCAGGATCTATGAGTATGTTTCCCTGCGGAGATGCACAACTCCCAGGTTAAAAATGGAGATGATTCAAAATGGAAATGCTCCCACTGTGGGAGATGATACTATGATCCTTACCTGTGAATCATTCTATTACTGTGAAATTGAGGTGCACATCCAATATAGGAAGACAGGCTCTGAGAAGCTACCCTTGATGTCCCACAACTCTGCTTGAGCTTTTTGATTTCTCATATCCTTGACAGTAGTTATTAAAGCTTAATGTTGGGTGAGATCCCTGATCCATGAGAGTCTGATTTTATAATAATATCTGTGTGTTAGCTCAGCTATGAATGACCTAAAATAAAGAAAGGTAGTTGAACTTCAAGGTAGTTGAACTTCAAGATGATAACTGAACAGATGGCAGAAAATATATATTTCACACTTCTGAAAATAAAGAAAAGTTGGAATCTACAAAGAAAAACCTTCATTGTGTTCCAGTATATTTGTTTATATCCATTAACCCATTTCCATGTCTACACACAACAGCAAATGTGTGCGCATGCACACACACACACACACACACACACACACACACAGTCAAACCCACAGACCTGACATAGAAATGATAAAGATACAGATATAGATATAGGGATATAGATATACAGAGTATCTCACACGTTATAGATGAGAAAACTAAACTCAAATGCTCTGATTACTTGTACTAGGATTGCTTCATTTGAACTGAAAATGTAATCTATGCTTCCAATTTAAATTATTGGACTGAAAGCCATAAATCTTCAGGATTTGGGCAACAGTTCGGTTCCATCCCATTCTAACAAGGGTAATTTTATATTTCTCTTTATTTATTTATCGAGAAGTATTTATTGAGAAGATTCAGTTATGGCAACCTCTAATTTTCACTTTCCATTTCCATTGGTTGACTTATAGGATCTAAGTAATTTAGGGTCTTGATTCATCATTTATTAATTCTGGACATGAAGAATAAAACAAATTAAGATTCAAACCACCCTTGATTCTTAAGTTTTTAAAAGAATAAATTACAAATATGATAAACTATCAAAGGTTTTTTGTTTGGTTGGTTGTTTTTTGTTTTGTTTTGTTTTGTTTTGTTTTGTTTTTAGGATAATACTGTAAAGAGAATACTACCCAGGACAAAGGGAACATATGCAGGTAAACCTATTGCCCTTCATGCTTCCTCACAGTCAAATATAGAATTTGGGTGATTATGGTTTTGTGTTAGAAGTAGAAAAACTTAGAAATGGCAAGTTTTGGCTTATAGATATATGAAGAGTCCCAGAGTACACAAAATATCTTGTAACTAATAAATTATAAAATTCTGTCCACATGATGTCCTCTTTATTACTTTAGGACTCCAAAAGCACTACAATCACTTGGAGAATAGGTCCTAACAGCCTAAACAACTAACTTGTCAAAAGCTATAACAGTATTAATTATTAATTATAGAAGAAACCAAATATATTACAGGCTTCATTTTAAGTAAAAGGAAAATGAAGCACATAGGAATTAAATAATTTGCTATAATACATAGAAATGAAGATGTGGGGGCACCTGGGTAGATCAGTTGGTTAAGCATCTGACTCTCGATTTTGCTTCAGGTCATGATCTCAGGGTTGTGAGATGGTCCCCGGCATCAGGCACCAGGCTGAGCTTGGAGGCTTCATAAGATTCTCTCTCTCCCTCTTCCTCTGCCCTTTCTCCACCCATCTGCTTGTGTGCTATCTCTCATTCTCACTCAAAAAGAAAAGAAAAAAGAAAAGAAAAAAATTTATTTATTTATTTTTTAAAAGGATAACTTTTTTTTTTAGATTTTATTTTTTTTTATTCATGAGAGACACACAGAGAGAGAGGCAGAGACACAGGCAGAGGGAGAAGGAGGCTCCATGCGGGGAGCCCGATGTGGGAATGGATCCAGGACTCCAGGATCAGGCCCTGGGCCAAAGGCAGATGCTTAACCTCTGAGCCACCCAGGGATCCCAAGAAAAAAAAATTTAAAAAGAAAGAAAAGAAAAAAAGAAAAAAGAAAAGAAAAGAAAAAAAGAAAAGAAAAGAAAAGAAAAGAAAAGAAGAAAAGAAAAGAAAAGAAAAGAAAAGAAAGAAAAGAAAAGAGGGAAAGGAAAGAAATGAAAAAAAGGAAAGGAAAGGAAAGGAAAGGAAAGGAAAGGAAAGGAAAGGAAAGGAAAGGAAAGGAAAGGAAAAAGGAAAGAAGGAAAGAAACAAAGATGTGATTTCAACCAGAAATGTTTGAGTCAAAAGTCCTTTCTTTACATATCTTCCCACATCTTTCCCCACAATACTTGCTCCTTTACTTAGTGAGTTACATTATGAGATGTCTTGGGGTAGGAAAGTAAGCACAAAACTATGCTAATCAGGGCAAAATATGCAATTTCACCATTGTTATCATTGCTTTCATGGGTATATGCAAGTTTTAATGAGTAAATCAATCTGAGAGACTGATTCCCGTCCAAAATACCTTGTATGAACGTATTACTGTTCATATAGATATGTTAAGTGATTTGCTAGATTTCAAATTGATATAAGCCAAATATTCTATTCTATTAACAAATCCTTACTGGAACTTTCTGTCATACACTAGCTATTAGGTAAGTTTCTTAGATTCTGCTCTCTCAAGTCTAACCAACCATGTGAATCTAGAATAGAAATCCTGGGATCTTCATTAACTGGGCTGTTACTTGTTGTGTATGTTTACTACTTCCATATGTAGTAGAGAATTGATCCTATTACATACATTAAAATATAACTATAAAATAGAGATGAATTAATTCTTCAGTTACTTGCTTTTTTTGTGGCACTGCAAAAAGTTCACAGAGATGTTGATTTTCCTGGTTGGAATATATCACCCACTTTGCATGGCCAATTCTTAATAATTTTTCAAGTCTTAGCCTAAATATCAGTTCCTCCGTGATATTTATCATTGTAAATATCACTTCTCATTAGATATCAAAACCTCTTGCTATCAAGTCACATAACACTCTATGTTCCTTTACAACATTTATCACTGTGTAATTATTTAGTTTTTGTGTGTGTGTGTGTTTATGTATTCAATTCCTATTTCTTCCAATTGACAAGTCATCCATGGAAGCAGGAACTTTATCTTTCCTGTTAACAGCTATTGTCTGAAACATCTCTTAGCCTGGAACAAAATACTTCTTTGTTTATATTTGCTGAAGAATCGAATATTTTGCAATAATTCTGAAACACAGCCTTGAACCATATGTACTGAGAGGCGAGTAAGTGGGTTGTTTCTAGTTGCCTCTTCATGATCGAAATTTATTTCAGCTTTGCCACTTACATTTCATGCGTGATTCAGTTTAGTGACTCAAACATGCTTGTAAGGGAAATACCACTCTTTTTTTGAGTTGAGCATACTGAAGAATATATATCCAATAGTTGCATACACAAAGTTCAGATTTCACCAAGGTTACGCGAGGGCTCCCTTTGAATATAAAGGATGTATCTGTACCTCAAAAATATGTCCTTTGTTGAGCATATCAGTTATCATTCAGTAAAATGCTCTACATTGCTAGGCCTTCAATGTTCCAACTAGGAAAGCCTGATTTTTGTACATGAGCATGTGCACACACACTCACACACATGCACACACACACACACATGCACATGCACATTTCTAACATAGAGTTGTCATTGTCTTTTGAATGCTTATTTATAGGAAATAAAATGTTCCAGAAAGAACATTTTATTTCCTGTAAATCTCAGACAAAAAAACATTTTTACTAGCTTATACTAGTTTAAAGTCAGTTAAACTAACATATTTCAGCCACAAAAATGAAACATCTCTGGTCCTTCTGAAGCTCACAACTGATTATCTATCTCTCTACTCCAAATTGACAATTTCAACTCAGGCAGATTGTGACAAATGTTCTGATCTAGATATAACAATTTATGTATCCTATTTAACAATTTATGTTAATATGCTAAATTTAAAAAAAAAAACATGCTGAAAATTATAATGGGAACAATAGACTGTTTCTTCTTGTTTTGTTTCCTCCTTCTTTCCTCCCCTCCCCCCCTCCCTCCCTCCTTTCTTCCTTCTTCTTTTCCAGTTAAGAAGAGGTAATAGAATTTAAGACTGGGATGATCTGTTATGTCACATTATAGAAAGTCACAAATAGCATTGAGGAGCTTAAATATTACTGATATTTAATAAATACTTCCTAAATACCATGTATTGGACACTATTCTGTACATTCAATGATAAATAAGTTCTGGTCCATGTCTTCCTAGAACATGTCCTCAAACATAGTAGTAAACAGATGAATAAATTATGAGTTAACTGTAGCAGTAATACAAAAAAAATGCAGCAGTAAATTTCATCTGAGAGGATGGAGGGTAAAAGAACACTTTACAAAATGACTGACTCCTGACATTAGTTTAAAGGATAACCAAGGTTTGGATGCCTGGGTGGCTCAGCAGTTTAGCGCCTGCCTTCTGCCCAGGGTGTGATCCCGAAGTCCCAGGATCAAGTCCCATATCAGGCTCCCTGCATGGGGCCTCTTCTCCCTCTGCCTGTGTCTCTGCCTCTCTCTCTCTCTCTCTCTGTGTGTGTGTGTGTGTGTCTCATGAATAAATAAATAAAATCTTAAAAAAAAAAGGGATAACCAAGGTTTATCAGCAGAAAGAGAGTAAGAAGATAATTCCGGAAGAAATAGCATGATAACAACATGAGATGACTTGAAGATTAATTGTCATTGTCTTGGCTAACAAGTAATGTGGAAATAGAGGTTTCTTGTTGTGGTTTTGTTTTAAGAAACTTAATGAAATGTAAAATGAACTTGGCTAGGATGTTCCTGAGTCTTACTGACTAAAAGGCAAGTACTTGAGTTGTATGTATGTATATGTGTGTGTGTGTGTGTGTGTGTGTGTGTATATATATATATATATAATTTTATTAATTTGAGAGAGAGCAAGCAAGCACAAGCAGGGGAGAGGTGCAGAGGGAGAAGCAGGAAGCCCAATGCAGGGCTCATCCCAGGTCCCCAAGATCATGACCTGAGCCGAAGGCAGATACCCAACCAATTGAGCCATCCAGGTGCCTCAAGTACTTGAATTCTGACAAAGAAAAGGGAAACAATAATATAACCCCCATATCAAAATGTCTACTATGGTTTATGCATCATTTGAAACATTTCACAATTATTAACTCATTCAGTTCTCATATCAACTTTTTGTCACCCCTATTTACTGACTAGGAGACTAAAACCCAGAGAGAATAAGTGATATGCACAATAGCATATGAGTAAGCACTGGAGAATGGGTAATAGAGTCCCAAGTATTCTGGCTCCAGAGCTTGTGCTCTAATATATGGATACAGGCCTTAGAAAAGGCAAAATTCTAAAAATAAAATAAGGAGTTCCGTTTTGAATATGTTGATTTTGAGATGCCGTTAGGGTAAATCCATGTGGGACTGTTAACTTATTTGGGATTTTGTGTCTGAAATGAGAAAGACATTTAAGGCCTAATAACATAGACTTTGAAGTCATCAAATGAGGATGTTAGCTGATATGCCCTAAAGAATTCATGCAATCTAAGATAAATTCAAAATGTTAGAGCACTGAGAAATACCTTCTTTAAAGCAGACATCAGTGAAGGAGAGTTAATGAAAAAGGGTCATAGAGCTAGAAAAATATGCAGAGTACATGGTCATGAATGAGAAGGTAAGTGTTAAAAATAGTGCAGTTTGTCACAGTTTAATTAAAACCTTCATAAACTTTTTATACATAGACTATATATCATAGATCCCTAAACATTTAAATAAAATTTTATCATGTTTTCTGACTGTACATTAATGGATGTTGCAAATGAAATTCTGACCTTCATCCCTTCAGTAATAATAATGGGTGGGTTTGTAACAATGGTTAATAGCTCTTACCTCAATGTTTCATTTGTCCTTTTATTTAATATTATTAAACTTTATGAACTCTTGCAAAAATGAAGTAATTAATCTTTATAACATCCTCTGTAGGTAGTTAGATAGCTTCATTATGATAAAAGGAAGAGAGAACATATATTGGTTAAATGAATATTGCAGTATCAGCACCATAGCATTTCTGATAATCTTTTCAACCCACAAGGATAATTATGTTTTTCTTTTTATAGTCTCCTTTAAATATCTGAATGATCCACATATTCTTACTCTTATTTATTCTCTTTGCAGTATTCTGAATGTTGTAAGAAAAATCTACAGTTAGTATAAAAGACATTTCTATTCTTTTAATAATTTAAATTGGATTTAATAACTTGATAACTTAATTCTTCATTTAAAATCTTTCTATTTTGGGGCACCCAAGTGGCTCAGTGGTTGAGCATCTGTCTTTGGCTCAGGTCATGATCCCGCAATCCTGGGATGGAGTCCCACATCAGGCTCCCCATAGGGAGCTTGCTTCTCCCTCTGGCTGTGTCTCTGCCTCTCTCTGTGTTTCTCATGAATAAATAAATAAAATCTAAAAACAAAATAAAATAAGATGAATATATTTCCTCATAACTTATATTTTATCCTTAAATAAAATGCAGAATATTATAAAATATGTACATACAATAGGATTTGTAAAAATATTTTTAAATGGATTTTAAAATAATCTATGCATGCCTCTTATTTTTATTTTATGTGTTGCAACATCTACTTTATTAACTTTAGAACTTCAAACCAAATTTAAAGGAAGATGAGCTTTAATACTGAGATTCTTAATCTGCAATTTTGCTCTTGATTGTTGTTTTCTAATATAAGGAAAATTATTAAATTTCTTCTAGTTGTGTCTGCCTATTGTTTTAAAATTGTAAAAATATTTCATTTTTTATCAAATTCAATTTTTGAACTTTTGTTTATTCACAAATCCATGTGTTTGTACTGCATTTCCCAAATACCATCATTAGCCATTCTCTCCAGATAATTAAAGGCTGATATGCATAATAAGCCAGCCGCCTTTGAATATATAGAAACTCTAAATTATCATTCCTCATCTTATCTCTAAGAATATTGTATATGCCTTTGGCAAACGACTTAGTAAAATATAGATACACATTGCTTGTACAACTTTCACATCTGTAAGCATAGTAACCTTATCAGAAAAGCAGATAAGATTAGACTGAGTGGTCTTTATCTTGAGTGTCCATATTGGCTTCAACCCAAGACTATTTTTGGGTGATTATGACCTGCCTATTTATAACTCTTCCTTTGGTTTCTTAAAATTCATATTGCGCTTACATTTTAGAACTATACATTTGTAGCTTATGTTAAAGAACGGATGTTTCGTCTCAAAAATATATAGAATTACTGGGGCACCTGTGTGGTTCAGGTGGTTAAGCATTTGACTCTCGATGTCAGCTCAGGTCTTAATCTCAAGGTTGTGAGGTCAAGCCCTGCACTGGGCTCCGCATTGGGCAGGGAGCCTACTTTAAAAAAAAAAAAACCAATAGGTAGAATTAATATTTTCCTTCTCTCCTATCAACATAGGAGACAGTTGTTTTCTTTTTTCACAGATTTAGTAGAAGGGGCTCAAAAGGAGACCACTTAGGGAGCTTGTTATGTGTCCCCCAGAGTCTGAAGCCATAATTGCCTGAGTCTGACTCAAGTCTGGGAGACAATGACCTTTTGCCTGAGACAGCCTATCCAAGAGAAGGAGATGCACTGGGAGCACACTGCAATTCCTCTGATGACAAGAGTGAGAGGACACCCACTTAAAGTCATCTTATAACCCCCCCTACTTATTGGGGAGAACTCTGGGGTTCCAACAGAGAAAGCTTATGTGAGCAGATCTGAAGAAGTACAAACAAGAATAGGTTTGTGGTGTTCAACCTCACCATTTGCAGCTCTTGGAATCTGAGAGCTGGCATTATGAGCCTCCCAGCCCATACCACAAGTATTGCTTATGAATATTGCCTGGAAAAGTCTCTAAAAAATCATGAAAAGTATTCTTCAACAGACTGAACTTTAAACATCTTCCAAGCACTGGCACGTAAACATGACAGCAGTGGTCAAACACATGGGAATATGTCTTTCTCTTACTCTTCTTCTCTCCTCCCAAGCACCAATCCTAGACAGGTTGGAAACCAAAGTAAGCTAGAGGAGAAGAAATACAAAAGCACGATGGAGAAATAGAGCCGAAGTCTTCCACAATCCCTTACAGCATCACAGCCTTCCTAGAGTAAATTGGGAAGAGCGGAAAAAGATGCGACTTATAACAAACATGTTTCGCATGTTGATAATTACCCTGGACAGTAAGAGTATTCTCAGGTAGAAAGTGTCTGGAGGATTTTCTATTATCCAAGAGTGATGAGAAAAGCTATGCTAATTACCTAACATTCTAGTCAAGGGGAAAGAAAAGAGTTCTTCACAGAGCAGTTTTAAAGAGAGAGTGGGAAAAGTAATAGCATTTTGTGGTTGTTTGAACTTTATCTGAGTACAGCTCAGATCTTTAAAATAATTAATTTTTTTAAAAAATTAGTTTCCCCTTTATTATTTGAAGTGGGCCAAATAATGAGTAGAGTAGTAAGTCAGAGGCCTTGGTAAAGAGTCATAAGAAATCCAAGTTCATGTCTGCAGTTTGTGTCCGCAAATGTCTAGGCATCAGAAATCTACATAGTCACAAATAATTTAAGAACCTATAGGTCAGATAAAAAGTAGTCGATGATCAAGTATACCCTGGTATCCCTGTTACTGATTAGAATTAACCGTAGACCATATCCAAACACTGATGGAAACGTACAAACAAGGTACTATGACTCAGGCGATTATCAGTCCCATCCTGAGTGTCAGAGTCATCGGAACTTAGCACTACTGATCACCAACCCAACAGGCATGTAAGGAGCAAGAAACACTGGTTAAGGGCAAGGGCACTCCCATCTAGGAGAAGAGACCTGAACTTTGAAGGCTCATCTTATCTAACAGGAAAAGACCTCAGTAACATGGACTTATTTCCTGCAAAGTATTTTTTTTTTCTCTCTCTCTCTCATTCACACACACACACACACACACACACATGCACACACACTTCTAAAGCATCACATTATCTAAATTGGAAAACAAAGAAATCCATTGTGATTATCATGTAAAAATTATGTTGCGAGAGTTTGACAATGTTTTTTCACATCCTAATGGCATTTTAGTTGTTAGGCAAGGATCTGTGCCTAATGCACTGATTGTTTTTGATTCCTTATCTAGTACCTGCTTGCAACAAGCATTCACCATAGCATCTTGTTTTGTAAATGTAACATGATGCAGGAGTTTGTTAAGAGGAGGGCCTAGAAAATTTGGTGAGCATGAAAGGGGTGGGATGGTGTCCGATGTGCTTGGACTCGCCTTGAGGTTATTTGATTTCAAGATGACAGCCAAGCCCTGAAGGTCAAATTTTCTTGAGCAACATAAAATATCGATCATTACTGAAGCTGAGGCATAATTCCCATGAGGTCTTGTAAAACTCTTAGCACAAGAAAAGCTGTCATGTTCCCAGTCCAAAAAACTGCACAGGATGGGAGCAGTGGCAGTTCTCTTTCTGCATGGGATCCAAGAAGCTAAAGCAAGAGTGATGGTGGCTATTTACAGACTGGATGGTGATAAAAGCCTGGACCTCCATTTAATACTTCCAAAATAATTGGCAAACCACTGAGCTAATTTTCTTCTTGATAGAGAAGTTCATAATTTGAATATCAAATAAAGGCTTTGAACAGAAAGTAAAGCTCTGGGGGAAACCCTAGATGGGCTCTGTTATTATCTAATCTCTTTCACTTGTACTTCTTTGGGGGACAAGATACTCTGGTTTTGCAACAAATCTCTTCATTTGTTTATGTTAATTCAGGTTAGATATGTTACTCAAAGCCAAAGGATTTCTACTTCAGACAAGAATTCTTCCCTCTTCATGTATTCAACCAATACATTCAGAAAGACTGAATAGAACAATTTTTATCCTTCATTTATTGATTCATATAAAAACATTATCTTTATTAAAATCAATATAATAGTACCTCCTGTAAATATGTTTCTCTGTTTCCACTGTGCAGGAAAATATTTATACCCAGCAGAAATATTCTTTCTTTTCTTTTCTTTTCTTTTCTTTTCTTTTCTTTTCTTTTCTTTTCTTTTCTTTTCTTTTCTTTTTCTTTTTTTCTTTTCTTTTCTTTTCTTTCTTTTATTTTTTCTTTTCTTTTCTTTTCTTTTTGTCTTTCTTTTCTCTTTTCTTTTCTTTTACAGAGGGGGTATGTGTGAATATATCAGGCATACTAAACCTTTCCAGATTATTGAAAGTTTAAATAATATGTAAAAATTAATTCAGATATATTGTTATAAATGAAAGCAAATTAAATTAAGATTCTAACTCAGGAGTTCTAATGAGGAGTGCTATGATTCTTGCTCTACCAACATATTTCATAATATTTCTCCTTTCTGTCTGCTCCAGAGAGAAAGTCATACCCATCTTCTTACTTCCCTCTCTAGAGTTTTCAGTTTCCTCTCTGTGCCCCGCCCCCCTCAAATAAAGCACATCAGCAACCTTGGTCAAGTCACCCTTGATTCTCCAGCACATTCCAAGGCAGAATTTGTGTCCTAAGCTACATGCCGTCCTAGAGATTTTCCGTTTTGCCCAAGGGTGTGAAGAGGTTATGGCTAAATATACAGGTTAAACTCGACATGTTTTGCTTTTTAAATAATGCTCACAATGCACCTTTATCATTATTATGCCAATCACAGTAAACTATACAACCATTTTTTAAGGATAAAATATGCTCCAGCACAATATGATCTAGTGCATGGGCCCCAAGAATGTTGCTTTATATTTTCCAATGATAACAGTACATCAGGTTTCATTTAAGCTGGTTGAACATTTGTTACTAAGAAAGCCAGTTGTTAAATCCTAACATGAGATAGATGTTTTCTGGAACAGCTCTATTGTATCTATGAAGCTTTTATTTGGAGATCAACACCTTAGGAATGAATTATGGATATCAATATTATTATTGATATGAAACTGTATTAATTCCTGTTGTTGTTGTTGTTGTTTTTTGTTTTAATTCAGAGTGCTCAGGAATCTAACAATGGCTCTCCTGCTTCACTTCAAAAGTCACAGAGACGTGAGTCTAGATGCAGCTCACCAGTTTCTAAAAGCAAGATTCCGGCATCTGAATTATTTCTGGCAAGAAATATAAAGGTTCCTCTCTGTGTCTCCTGCAAACTCCCAGGCAAACGCGTGCATAATTATAAACTCCCAATAGAAGAGGATTGGTTAATTTTATCCTCAAGCTATAGTCTAAAAGAAAATTCTATTCTGTAGCAGCTGTTAGGACTTTTGAAAGTATATAAAGTCATCCTTATTCTTAGTGCAGCTGGGATGGATTCAGGCTCTGCCCTCAGCCTTGCAAATCCAAAACTTATCCAGGGTTGGTCAGGAAAAGATTCTGCATTTTTTGAGAATTCTGTATAAGAAGTTAATTCAAAACAGAAATCATATACACTTAAGAATATGTAAAGTAAACATATACTACTCAAATTTTACTTAAGCATCCTGTATTGTGTATCTTACTGCTTTCTGTATGCAATTGAGTTTATAATTGACCACTACATATGGCATCCAGTGACCATGATTCCCCCCCACGATTTTATTTTATGTTTTCAGCACCATCTCCAGCTCAAAATTTCATCTAAGAGACAGCTCAGTCTGTGAGAGAGTCTGCATAAACAACAACTACCAAGATCATCAGTTCCTCCGCTATACTATGAACACTTTTTTTTCCTATGGACACTTTTTAAAGCGATTTATTAATGCAGTGTTTTCAGTCTCTCAGTGTTGAAAATACAAGATTTGGTTTTCATTTTGTTTCATCTTAATTTCTAATCTCTATTAAAAGTAAACTATCATAAATATTAAAAGGACAAAAACATAAGGTCACCTTTTTTTTTACCAAAAATTACTCCATCAAATTGTATTCATTTTTTCACATGCTCACTTTCAAGTCTTATATTTGTTGCAAACCAATCACACTTTTTAGATGAATATAGGTCCTCAGATCATGCTATGAACAGTACTCTAACGAAGAATGCTTACAGGTAAACTAAGGGAGATGAGAACCACTTCCCCCATGTATAACATCGAAGAACTATAATGTCACATATTCAGAATACTATAAAAAATTGGTATGTAATATTTTGTTTTACTAGACAGTCTTCTCTCATTTCCTTAGATCCACTGGAGCTTATTATATATGGGAAATGTAAATCATTTTACATCAAATTTAGTCCCTATTTTTGGGATTAAGTACATTAAAACCAAGTTAATTCTATGAGATTTTATTTACTCACATAGTGCTATATTATGTATGGCTTTGCCTCACCTGCTCTCTCTGCCTGGAGTCCCTTTTCTTCAATTCCCACTGCAAATTTAAAACTGGAAAACCCCCCCCAAAAAATAAATAAAACTGGAAAACCCTATATAAAATCCAGTTCTATGCCGATGTCTTCATGAAACCGCTCCAGATTCCAATAGCTGGAAATGGTCTTTTTCTGCTTCCAAAACTCTGTACCCAATCCTCTTTCATGGCATGCAACTCAGAGTCATGTCATGTGTATAATATTTTCCCTTCTAAAAACATGTTCTACCTTCAAGAGAAGTCTGTATCTTATTCAGATACCTATTTATTATACTTTTTTTCCTCTCAACTTCTTATATTCTTTTGGTTCTCAACTTTCAACATATTTATTGTACGAATTAATTGTTTAAATCTTTGTGCTGAAATAAACCATGAATTTTGTGACATCAAGAACCTCATCTAACTTCCTTAGCACTCTGTCTCCAGCAAATTTAATAGGAATACAATTTATGTCAAGACTCATTCTGGGCCATTTAATTCAATAATTCAATGAGGAAATATTACTATTGTCCTCATTTACTGATGAGAAAAGAAAAGCACCCTTTTTAAATAACTTAAGCAAGGTATGATGGTTACATTACTAATTAAGAGGCTGAGAATGACTGACACTTTAGCAGTACATTTTCAGAGAATGTAATATTTATCAACCTTGTATCTTATTTACTTCTAATGACAGGCATATAATAGATGATAAATACATATTTATGAATAAATAAATCATTTCAAAGAAAGCTACCTTACCTGTTACTTGTTACCTTCTCATTAAGATAACTTGTGTTTCCAAAGACATGGACTTTTTATTTTTAAGATTTTATTTATTTATTCATGAGAGACAGAGAGAAAGAGGGACCAAGAGAAAGACAGGTAGAGACACAGGCAGAGGGAGACGCAGGCTCCATGCAGGGAGGTTGATGTGGGGCTCAATCCCAGGCCTCCAGGATCACACCCTGGTCTGAAAGCAGGCGCTAAACTGTTGAGCTACCCAGAGATCCCTGGATTTTTTTTTCAAAACACAAATTACAATATGATATTTTCTAAAAAATGCAGTATTATTAAATTTTCAGAAAAACAAATCGACTATTGCTAATTAGCCTATCTTTAATATATTTGTTAAGCAACAATCTGTGGATCATAAAGAAACAAATAGTTTAAAAAGCTGCTTATCAATTTATAGTAAAGTATTACCAGTATAATAAGATTGTATAGATAGACTTTTGTTGGCTATTTCATTGAATAGATCAGTTAAACTGACATTATGGAAAATTCAGCTAAGCAAAACTTTTTTTAAAAGATTTCATTTATTTATCTGACACAGAAAGAGGGAGAGAGAGAGAGAGAGAGAGAGAGAGAGTGCACAATCAGGGGGAGAGGGAGAGGGAGAAGCAGACTCCCCGCTGAGCAGGAAGCCTGATGCAGGGCTCAATTCCAGGACCTGGGGATCATGACTTGAGCCAAGGGCAGATGTTTAACTGACTGAGCCACTCAGGTGCCCCAAAACTTTTGAAAAATAATAACTAGAGGATCCCTGGGTGGCTCAATGGTTTAGCACCTGCCTTTGGCCTAGGGCCTGATCCTGGAGACCCAAGATCGAGTCCCACATCAGGCTCCCTGCATGGAGCCTGCTTCTCCCTCTGTCTGTGTCTCTGCCTCTCTCTCTGCATCTCTCTCTCTCTCTATCTGTGTCTCTCATGAATAAATAAATAAAATCTTTTTTAAAAAAGAAAAATAGTAACTATAAGAGGACAAGATATAGTTTAAGAACCCTTGACATTGTATGATAATTCATATGATAGAAAGGTAATTTAATAAGTTGTTTATGAGCAGAGTAGCACTTAATGATGGCTTTAAAAATAAGTTGTATAAAGAATCTAACTATACTTTAATGCAGTACATCATTCGGTATCTCTGAAAGAGGAAATAGAATATTTTATTAATAAATGGGAGTCAATTGCCATCAATAGCCTTAAGGAAAAATATATTTTTCCCCAGTAGCAATTAACCATGAGTAATAGAAAGTTTGCCCAGATGTTGTTCAACTAAAGGTACAGACAGTGTTCCCAGAAAGAATAATGAACTTGAAATCCAGAGATGCTCATTGCCACTTCAGATTCAGATTGAAGATTTATGCTCTGGGGTCGTTTATATATTTCCAGAGAGAAAGGCAAGAGAGTCAAGAACAATTGAAATGGACGCGATATTATCATTAATATGAGTGAGATTAATGTTGAAAAGATCATCAGCAGTTTCTTCCCCTGTTCAGAATGGCACAGATTGGATTTTACTCAGGAAAGTGAAGGGCAAACAGGACAAAAATAATGGCTATTGAGGAGAAAAAAAAGGGAGGCAATAGATCAAGCCATCCAATATAAGTGCAATCTCACATGAGACAAAACATGACTGGGTAAATTGTGAAGATAATATTTGTAAAATTCTGTAGCTTTTCTCTTAAGGGTTATCAAGAATACACACACAAACACAAAACGCAAACAGGAAATGCTGAACATTCTATTTTCCTCTCTTTAGTTTCTCTATCGAATATTTATCCAAAATTGGAAAACATAACTGGGAAATTAAACAATAAAACTCAATCTTGAAAATTAGGCAATTATTGTTTCATTTTTATTGACTTATAATGGGACAGCTTTTAATATTGTTCTTCAGAGTTTGATTTGCGTGAAAGAAAGGCACTGCCAAATGCAGACTGTTGTCCAAATTTCACATGACTCTTCTCGTTGAGGAAAAGTGGTGGAATCTGGTGGCTTCCTCAGGGCCTCAATTTATCATAAAGATGAATTTAATAAGCTGAAGTATATCTAATTATCTATGCAGAAAACAACTTGGTAACGTGTTTTATAGGAAAGTTTGACTAAAAACCTATCAGTTTAGTAACTTAGCATTATATGTTTTATTTTCAAGACTTCATCTCTGTTTTCAGATAAAAAACTTCAAACTACAATGAAATTAGTAGCCTTTATGACTGTAGGATCAGAGAAGGTGCTCTTTTCTCCATACCTTCTGGCATTGTTGTCTCCTTGAACTCCATAGAAGTGCTTGTGAAATAGAATTATAGTCCTCTAACTTGGAGACAGCCAGTCGTAAATTGTCAGATCGTTATTAGCAAAGTCAGTCTGGATCAACCCATGTCATAGGAGATGGAATAGCTTTCAAGATGCTGGACAAGAAAGAATGTCAGAGAATATGAAAAATAATTTGCTTACTGGTCTTTTAACTAAGCACAATTGGGTAGTAATCCACAAGTCTAGCCTATCAATTACTTTTCAGAATTTATTATAAAAGATATAGCAAATGAACAGGAAGTTGTCCTTTCAGGTGGATTAAGTAAGGTCAGCAACTTTATAATAATAATGAAACACATTACTATTGATCAATTAAAAGGCTGCTCAGTAATTATTCTAATAAGATAGCTTGTAAAAACAGAAGCTCATAAATATAATTCAATTATTCACTGGAGATAAATCATTCAAAAATCAGAAGCTATAAAAAAAGAATTCCAAATGAAATCCTTTCAAACTTTGTGAGAGAAAAATAGGTATATGTGTGTTATTAAGCAATATGAAATAAATTTATTCTCAAAATGATAAATAGAATTTATAAACAACAAATGGACAAATGACCAGCATAATGGATTAGAATGAGCACTAAATCTCAATTGGCAAATAGGTTTCAATTGTATAATACTTCATTGCATGAGACTTTTGCAATATTTTTCAAAGTAAACATGGATACAGTTAGTACTAAAGTTACTAAAAAGGAATGTAAAAACAAAAGATTAAAATATATTATCTCAAAATACGAAATAACATATCAAAGGAATAGCTAAACTGAAAAATTTGCATAATTTTGATCAGGGTCATGAAAAACAATGAATTTGTGAAATAAGTAAGCATTTGGATCTTTTAAGGATTAAATAACACAGCTGCTGTATGGATTAGGGAGTATATTTTATAATTATTTTAACATTATGGTTATTATTACTCTTTTTAAATGCTCTGAGATTTTTATATTGATGCAAATTCTTAAACTTTAGTCTGTCCACAATGCCATCATATAATTTGGTTCTTGGATCAAGGCAATGTGATTTTACTTTTTGGGAGCTGCTAATTTATATTCTTCCAGAGAATAAGCAAACAAAAATCCAAGAAATACATGGCAAGTCTAGTAACAATAATAAAGACAATTTTCTGCAACATTTTGTTAATTCATTATTCATCAAAAATTTTTTCTAATGCATCTAAAAATCAGGTACTAGGTTATTTGCTTGGGATATAATTATAAACAAACTAGGGTACCTGGGTGGCTCAGTCAGTTTAGTGTCTGTCTGCCTTCAGCTCAGGTCCTGATCACAAAGTCCTGGGATAGAGCCCTATGTTGGGCTCCCTCCTCAGCAGGGAGTCTACTTCTCCCTCCTCTTCCACCGCTCCCCCTGCTCACTCTCTCTCAAACAAATAAATATACTCTGTTTTTTTTTAATAAATATAATCTTAGGGGATCCCTGGGTGGCGCAGTGGTTTGGCGCCTGCCTTTGGCCCAGGGCGTGATCCTGGAGACCCGGGATCGAATCCCACATCAGGCTCCCGGTGCATGGAGCCTACTTCTCCCTCTGCCTATGTCTCTGCCTCTCTCTCTTTCTCTCTCTCTCTGTGACTATCATAAATAAATAAAAATTTAAAATAAATAAATAAATAAATAAATAAATAAATAAAAATCTTAAAAAGAAAAACTAGACACAAAGCATGGTCTTATGGCACATAACTAAATGCTGTACTAGTGTGGTAATGAGGATAGTCCAAACGATGAGTTATACAGGAGCAATTACAGAAAATAACAGTGGAAATATGATGAGTAAATGACTGAGTTCTTATTACATAATGAAGTTGAGACTGGTCACATGGATTTAAGGAAATCTAAAAGCACTGTGAAGGAACTGACATCATATACTTCAAATAACAGAATTACTTTTCATAAAATTATGTGATCTTCATTTTTATTAATATGTTACAACAAATTAAGTAATGTGGATAAAACAGGAAAATTGTTATCAGCTGTTTGCATCATTATAGGCCAGGGATGACAGCTAATCGTCTATGGTCTAGGAATTTATAATGGGCATTTCCACATTATTCAGTACTCATTCCCATACTGATGGAGTTAATAAGTAACAAATAACAATAGACAGTGAACTTTGGAGCCAAGTCCAAATAGCAAATAATGCTAATAATATAAATAAAAAATAAACATCAATATAAATTGAATCAAAACAGTAAAGTTTAAGTACTATACTGACTCAATATAAAACCTACTGTGTTTATTTTCTAAATCAGTGTTCTTTAAATAAAAGACTTATAAATGTGGGATGTATATCAGGATTTTCAAAGGAGTGGGTGTGTGGGAGGGAGTTTTAAGCAAATCACCTTATGGATTTTCAACTTACAAATGTGTTCCTTTCTAAAACTGGTCTGCTTGAAAACGTGCCAACAACTGGAGCTATCAGGCTAACATTTTTCCATTTCACTTTTCACAAGCTGCTTTCTCCCACATCCACAAAACGATGAAGTTACCCAAATACTCCTGGATCATATTTAAGGTTGATGCGTTGCCTCAGAGTGTGAAAACATCCGGATGCTTATCAGAGGAATATTTTGAAAATTCTAACTTTTCCATCTCCCTCTTATCGAAGATTGAGTGGCATCTAAGGATGAGTCATTTGAAAGAAAAGCAAACAGAAAAAAAAAAGAAAAGAAAAGAAAAAGAAAACAAACAGAACATCCTAAGAAACAGTGAAAATGGAGAGGTCTCCATGCTTCATCTTTTTATCTTGCAGTTCAGGGGTTAGAGGTGGGGGTATGATTGAAATGCATATTACCATACTAATTTGCTTTTTTTTTTTTAAAGATTTATTTATTTATTCATGAGAGACATAGAGAGAGAGAGGCAGAGACATAGGCAGAGGGAGAAGCTGGCTCTTCGTGGGAGCCAGATACGGGACTCGATCCCGGATCCCAGGATCACGACCAGAGCCAAAGGCAGCCGCTCAACAGCTGAGCCACCCAGGCATCCCTAACATGCTCATTTGAATTGAAAAAAAAAGTCAGACTTTTATTCCTAATGGAATGATTTGGCTGATAGATCTGACAATAAGGACTGTCCTTCTCTGGTTATTTCCATAAACTAAATGATCTAAATTATTTCCATTTTCAAAGTTATGACAAAAAATATTATTAAAGCAGGTTTTATGATAAACACATTTTTAAAATACTACATTGGTCATGCTCTCTTATAATTAACAGTATTTCAATTATTCAGCCTTTTCTATGAATATCAGATAAAACAACGTGATTCTAAATAAGAGACTTGGAAAAATAATTACCATTCATTTTATTAAATAGTACATAGATTATGCATATATATGTGTGTATATACATATATTTTTCAGTTCAGAAAAACATAAAAAAACAGATTTTTTTCCTATGAAGAATATAATACAATCCACTGTTATAAGGTATTGTTTCTAAAAAGAAGAAATATACCTAAAAAACACTGAGAGGATTAAGGAAATAAGGTCAGGAAGGTAGTAGGCTGTAATTTTTAACTATATAGTATTGTAACACCCTTTCTTAACGTCGTTAAATTTATCCAGTATCTTCCTCATATTATTTATAACAAGTTATTTTTTGTGTTTTTGGATTTTTTCTCTTTAAAATATTCTCAAAGTTCTTGGCTTATGTTTTGTTTTGGACTCCATATTGCCTGGGTCCACTTTATATATATCTATATTATATTCCTTGGTTTGACACAGAGGTTTTTCATTGCAATTCTTTGAACTTAGTGAGGGTTGTTTTGTTTTTTTTTTTTTTTGAGAGTTTTCATTTTGAAAGCTGTTTCAGTTATATATTACTATGTTAAAAACAAACAAACAAAACTACCACAAAGTTTAAGGCTTAAAACAACAGCCATAAAAAATCTAATAAATAAATAAACAAACAAACAAACAAATAAATAAAACAGCCATTCTAAATTACCTCCCAGATTCTGTTGGTCATGAAGTGGGGCAGAACTGAGTTGGACAATTCTGTTCCTTAAGGCAGGGACTAAGATCATTCATTGGTATTCAACAGACAGATGGGCTGGTCTAAACAATCCAAGAGGGTGTCACCCACAGGTCTGGAGATGCATAGCAGGCTGTGCTTGTCCGGCTTGCTGTCTATGCCTAGCATCCTGTCTTAGGATAAAAAGGCTTTGTACATGGCAGCTGACTTTCCACCAAGGTTACAGTCCTGAGTAGACCAGCTGGGAGCTGTATGGCTTTTTATTTTATTTTTAAAAAAAATTTTGTATGGCCTTTTGTGACCTAACCTCTGAAGTAATATAGCACTAAACCTGCCATACTCTATTGGTTGAAGCATTCGCAAAATCCCCCAGTTTTGAGAAGAGATTTAGACCTTATAAATCAATGGGAAGAATCTAGAATGCCTTTTAAAAAACAATATTGTTTTGGTAAAAAATTATATGCAGATCAGCAATCTTTCTAATTCAGTTTCTTTTTCCTGATCAAATTGAATGCAAATAGAATTGATAGAAACTCTTAATAACTGTGTATTGTCACAATTGTATAAAATTATTTCATCCAAATATCTGAATTTTTGTTGGCATATGAACATAGGGAAATGTCTAGAATTACTTTATCCAAAAAATAAGATATACTCCGTCTGATAAACCTAATGCCCTGAAATAAAATAAAATCCACCAATATCTTCTTAGTTCACCTATTCGGCTGCTGGCATACATCTACACCTATTAGGTGTTCACCTATTAGGCCTGTGAGGTGCCACAGGCCATACAAAAACAGAAAAGCAATCTTTTTTTTTTTCTCTACACTTACTTTCATTTGACAGGTGTATCCTAACCTAAACTCCTATCTAAAAATACTGAACTATAAATATGGGTTTATGGAGAAGGAATAATAGACAGGTTCCATCTTATGATTTTAAGATCACTTAAAATTGTGGGCTTGTGTTCATTTGTTTTAGGCAACAGAACCTTTTACCCTCAAATCAAAAAGAAAAGTTAAAACAGTGAATATTGAAAGAGGAAAATAATTGTTTTATAATAATTTTCACTCTTACTGAACCATTTTTGGGAAAGATTTTAAAGTATCTGAGGCAGAAGCTTCCTACAGAGAAGAAAAAAAAAATATAGAAAGGAGAGTAGAATCTCAGACAGCTTTTGGGAACTCATAATTTTGCCTGGAGCATTGAACAAGAAAACATGTAATGAGTTGCTAATTTTATGTTTCAGGCAAAAGTTACAAAAGGAGCTTTTGAAAAGAAATCAATGTGAATCAAATCATCAGGGAAAAATTAGCTCTTTTACATAAACACCTCCCAGCATTGCCTCAAAAATTAGAAGACAGGTCAAGATCAACAAAATTGTTTGATTTATGTAAAAAGGAAAATCTCTAAAAAATACACATCTCAAAAACTATGGGTAAGAACAATAAAATATTTTCATGTATGTCCTATTATAGAATAGGATAATCTATAGGATTAGATTAGATAATCTATAGGATTAGAACAGGATAAATATGAAATATTTTTCATGTTTATATATATCTTAATAGTTTGTGTCTTGCAAGTAAGAAAAACCTGAGATGATCAATTATGACTGCATTTTCTAGATTGTCAGATAAATATTCTAAGTAGTGTATATTTTAATATTTTGATTAAGAAGCTAAAGTATTATTCATTATTCAACCCACGTCATTTATTTCTTTAGAAAATAACTAATGCAAACTGAAGAGAAAGACAAATCCTTTATAAAATCATAAAACATTTTTAAAGGTTACTTAATAAATTATTAATTTTAACCTCTAGGCCAATTTCTTATCTGAAATGTATACACATCAAAATATTACTAAAATGCAGAATCCCAACTATAACCCTGCTCCCTCTTTTATGGGACATACATTACATGCAGGCATAGTTGCCCACAATGTAATGCAGATGTCTGAATTTAATCAAAATCTGGTCCTATGATGTACATCAGTTTATACAAAACGTTTGCATACCTGTTTATGTCATATGAATTTATATTGTGTCATAAATGTATATGAATGACTGTATTTGGTTTATTATTTGGAAGAGAAGTTATAAAGCAGAGCCACAGCATCAACTGTCATTTATTCACTTCTCTGCTAATTTCTACTTTTTAAAAAGAGGTTAGTATAAGCATTAATTATATTTGCATTTAGAAAAAAACATGACTTTAAAATATTCATATTCTCTGATCCATCCCATTTCCTTATTGGATTTATTCTAAAACACAAATTCATTTAAAGATTTTCATTCATGTATTATATTTCATAGTGTGAAGCTTAACTCCAATAATCATTGAATTGTTAAATTAGTGTTATACCTATTAAAACGCCTAAGGAATACTTTAAAACATGACAAAAATCTCTAGAATATAATGCTAAATAAAACATGATAATACAAACATATAAAATGATGCCCTTTCAAATGAATTTAGTCATTTTTCCCCCACATATATCTCCTGAGCAGTTTATGTTGTCGTGGTTGTAGGACATGCCTCTATGAACCGAAGAAAGATTTCTGACTTTGTGGAACTTACATTTTAGCAGGTAGAAAAGCAGGTAATAGAAATATGTAAATTATGTATTATGTTAGAAAGTCATAATGCAGTGGGGTAAAAAGAAATAAGTAGAATAGGAATGGGGCACTGAAAAGGCTGCAGATTTAAGTAAATGTTATCATTATAGCCCACAATTAGAAGGTGAGAGTATGGGACACCTGGGTGGCTCAGTGGTTGAGCATCTGCCTTTGCCTCAGGGAGGGATCCTGGAGACTGGAATCAAGTCCCACACTGGGCTCCCTGTGTGGAGCCTGCTTCTCCCTCTGCCTATGTCTCTGCCTCTCTCTCTGTGAATAAATGAATAAAATCTTAAAAAAAAATAGATGATGAGATTAAAACAAGGCCTTGATTAGGTGAGTATGTGAAGTGGTTTACTGGGAAAAGTTTTAGGGGAAGAGGCAGTAGCCACAGTAAACATATGCTTGTCTGGTTTGTTTGAGGAGTAATCAGTGAAGCCAATGTGACCAGTACGGGGCAAGGATATCAGTAGAAAAAGATGAGTCAGAAAGCCAGCAGAGCACCAGATACTTATCAGTCTTTGATCTCGGGTAACATGGCTTCTACTTTAAGATGAGACCATTTCCAGAGGCTGGAACTAAGAAGTGACGTGATCTTATCTTTTGAATTTGGACGGGCTACACTGGGTGATTCTTTTACTGGTCTTGAATGGCTCCATCATGAGTGTGCAGTCAGCTCCTGTTTCGTGGCAGAAGTGGTGGCATTATTCAGTTTAAGTGGCTTATTTGTATTCCTCATGTTCTCTAATCCTCCAGTAGACTGTCCTGTTTGTTCACGTGTCACCCTATGGTCCTAACAAGCAGCAAGAGGAAGGCTCAAGGCCTCTTAAAGCATAGGATCAGAACTCACATAACTTCATCTTCTACCATATTCTGTTGGTCAAATCACATTAGTCACAATGCCATTCCAAATTCAAGGGTTGACTCCACCTTTTGTTGAGCTAAGAACCAAACTGTGGCAATATTTGTAATCTAACGTTCTGTCCTCTGACCAGGCTATTTACAATCTTCCCACAAGCAAAGTATGCTCACACTTATTTCAAGACCCTGGAAGTCTCACTCAATAATTGCATCAGGCTTGAAATGAAGGCTCTTGTGCTAAATTAGATACAGATGCAGCTTTGTCTCCTCTTTATCCAGAAACATATATATGTATGTGTATATATAATATATATATATTATATATAATATATATATATAAGTATACATGTTTACACACACACAGAGATATATATTCCACACATCTAAATACAATGCTGAGACAAGGAAGGATAACCACAATAGATATTCCATTAATTTTACCAGATTTAAGTTGGAAGTTCAGTTGTAAAAGAGCGAGTCAATAGGATGTGGCTCAGTGGTTTAGCGCCTGCCTTGGGCCCAGAGTGTGATCCTGGAGTCCCGGGATCCAGTCCCACGTCAGGCTCCCTGCATGGAGCCTGCTTCTCCCTCTATCTGTGTCTCTGCCTCTCTCTCTCTCTCTCTCTCTCTCTCTCTAATGAATAAATAAATAAAATTTTAAAAAGAGTGAGTCAAAGTTGGATATGTATAAGTATATAGGTGAATTCTGGGGGGAAGACATGGAGATTTGGGCCAAGGGAACACCATGTGGAAAGTACTAAGGTGAGAGTTTAAGGTGCTGAAGTCATGTAAGGGAAAAATGGCAAGAAATCAAAGAAAGTACTAGATTACTGAATAAGAAGATCTTGAAAAGAGGAGCCTGGGTTGCTCAGTGGTTGAGCATCTGCCTTTGACTTGGGTCATGATCCCTGCACTGGAGCCTGCTTCTCCCTCTGCCTCCTCTGCCTACATCTCTGCCTCCCTCTATGCATCTCTCACAAATAAATAAATAAAATCTTTAAAAAAATTTTTTTGAAAAGAAGTTGCATGGAGAGTTGTTATGAGGTATAGATCATAAAAATGACATAAAGAGAGTTGTGTTTAAAGACATTAATTAGGATTAGAGAGCAAAAATCCGTGAAGATATGTAAGTCAAGAGACAGCAAAATCATTATGAAGGCTTTTTAATACTTAACCTAAATTAAGATTTAGATGATTAACCTAAAGAAAGTGGTGATAAGAATGGAGTACAAGTGGATATAATCAAAGGCTCAAAGACATATTAGGCGGAAGACTGACATAAATTGGTGATTGATTAAACATGAATGAAGTTGAATATGCAGAATTCTCTCTTTCCAATTTTTAGGTTGAATCAAATTAAAAGAATTGTTCATTGAGGTAGGAATACATGGCAAAGAATCTTTAGGGAGACCAGTGACAAATTTAATATTGGATATGTTGAGCTTTAAGATGCCTGGAAGAGACTTAGAGACATGTGTCTAGGATATAATCAAATACTTAAATCAGTAAAGACATTGGGGCTATAGTCAGGCTATCTCCTGTTTAGACACAATATCTGGAGCCAGGAAATCACATGCATTTAACGGGCAGAATGTGGAGAGAGAGGGAAAAATAATAAACTTTGAAGATTGCTGATATTTAAAGGATTGGGAAAGTAAAAAGAATAATAATGGCAGCTGTAAACAAGCTATCACAACTGATGAAGTTGTTGCCATGCATCACACTCCTGGAAAATAGGGGTACAAGCTGGTCTGGCCCATGCTTTTTACAAACCATCATGTGGATTTTCATAAGTTGTGTCCTTTACAAAATAAGAAAATGGAAGAAAGCCTTATTACCATTTGTATACCCCAGAACACTCATCCTTTTTTCTTTACTCTCAAACATTTAAAATACTGAAGAAAACAGTATAGGGCATTAATCTTGCCCAAGACCATATAAAAATAATACAACTGCTAAGAGTCGCTCATCTACAAAATATTTTTGTTACTAATTATCTGACAACCTAAATAGTCCTAAAATTTTGTACTTAATATTAGATATTAATAAAATATTTTCTAGTGTGGGCCTGTCCCCAACTCCTCTGACTTCTTGTTGAATTTCTAATAAAGAGCCTGGACATAAAGCTCTAGTAAAAAAGTTGTAGATAAAAAGAGTGCAAGCAAGTGGATATTTTTTAGTCCAGTGATCTTATTTTCAAGAGCCTTGTGAATATATACGAAAGTCAGCTTTTATATTTCAATAAGCTCTTTAATTTTCTTAATTTGATTGTGTCAAAACAATATTTTCTTTGTTCTTCACCCAAACCAAAAACAACTGATCTTCCCACTTCGGGAAGTGATCAAGATGAGATAGTGGCCAATGATGTACATTTTTGGACTTAATTTTTACAGCTCTGATTGGAATTTTCTTGTAAAAAGGAACATTATCTGACAGACTATATTTCTCCCAGTTCAGTCAACAAACTCAGTGTTGTAGCATGGCCATCTGCAGTCTGACTAGGGCTGCTAACTCTTACCAAAGAGATTTCCACACCTGAAGAATTTAAAATACCGTTGCTGGGGGATCCCTGGGTGGCACAGCGGTTTGGTGCCTGCCTTTGGCCCAGGGCACGATCCTGGAGACCCGGGATCGAATCCCACGTCGGGCTCCCGGTGCACGGAGCCTGCTTCTCCCTCTGCCTGTGTCTTTGCCCCTCCCTCTCTCTCTCTCGCTCTCTGTGTGACTATCATAAATAAATAAAAATTAAAAAAAAAAATAAAAAAAATAAAAAAAAAATACCGTTGCTGGGGTCTTAACCCTAAAAATTTGGATTAATTGCTCAATGGTTGTGTTATATACAACAGTATTTTTTCAAAAAATCTCCAGGTGATCTTAAGGGTAGCCACAATTGAACACCAACATCTTATCTGATCCACAGTAAATTTTAGATAGTTTTACTTACTATCTTTATTTTTTAAAAGGAAGTTTAAAAGTAAAGATAAAAAAAAGTAAAGTACTTTTTTTAAAAGTAAGTTATATAAAATACTTATTTTATGCTGCCCCTATAAATTTCTTAACAAAATAATCTGATTTCTTTAGACATGGCCTTTGAAAAAAGTCTGAACAACTGTGAAATAGCAAATTATTTCAATCAAGGGTACTTTGGAATAATTAATCCTTCAAAGAGATTTTCAAACTATTTTAAATAATGTCTAATTTTACTTTTAAAACTGATCAGGTACTCACTGAAATGAAACTATGAATGTCACCCCAGGCTATAGTCCCTTTGTGAAATTAAAGATCCAAACATTAGCTGAGAACAGTGGTAAGAAGTGACACCTTCAATAATCACTCAAATTCAACAAATATCCTAAGCTTTGGTGAAGCAAAATGTCTGTCAGGATGTTTGCCATCATTTTTTTTCTTTTTTTTTTTTTTTTACTTCAAAGTATATAGAACAGAAGTCTTTTAGTATTGACATGTCAGAAAACAGATGAGAGACCTGAAACTGACCACTTGGCCTGTCTGAAGGTATTTTAAAGAAAAGTCCTCTGAAACTAAAGGTGCCAATTTACTTACCACATGTTTAATAAAGACACATTTCCTACCAAGTTTCCACATCTTTTGTGGCATCCGTAAAATTCACAAGGAACAGGTATCAGACACTTGACAAGTGGACCTTCTAAACACAAAATTTAATTGTGTAAAAGACACCTACTCTATTTTCACAACATTTACTATAAAAAGAAAGAGAAGCAAACCTTGTCTCAGAACCCTTCCCCTGTTTAGAATTTATGTAGAGTTCCCTAGGTTTTTCATATCACTTTGTCCATATGACACCATCAAAGCATTAGAATATAAGAGCTTTGAAGTGAGGGATGACATTTTATTTTTTTTTAATTTTTATTTATTTATTTGATAGAGAGAGAGAGAGAGAGAGGCAGAGACATAGGCAGAGGGAGAAGCAGGCTCCATGTACCGGGAGCCCGACGTGGGATTCGATCCCGGGTCTTCAGGATCGCGCCCTGGGCCAAAGGCAGGCGCCAAACTGCTGCGCCACCCAGGGATCCCATGACATTTTATTTTAATTTCTGTCTCACCTAGACTCTAAAGTCTCTTTAGCATTTGTCTAAAACAAATGCTAAAACCTATTACCTACCTAGTAAGTAAACAGAATAACATTTCTTGGTATCCACTATGTTAATAATAAAAGAGATGAATTGATACTTTTAAAAAGTAATGTTTGAGGTTATTTTAACTGTAGGTGGATCAAAAATATTATAAATAAAATTAGTTGACTTACTCCAAGAGAGTATAATGACAAATGACAACAATCATGCTGGAATTCAACATCAACAACAAATAATTAAACATTGAATGAACTTGACAGAAGACCTTTAAAATGTTGCCAAACTCTATTTGGATAAACTGAATGTTTACACCAAGCCTAATGATTTCATCAGTCTTAATTATAATTGTGGTTTAGTAAAAGACTCACATCCACTAAAAGCAATGAAGACTGTGTCAAATGTTTGAAGAGAAACAATTAACCACTGCCCAAATGGTTATTGTTTTGAAAATAATCAGAAACTGGGGAAAATGATGGTAATTGCAAGAGAAAGTCTATTGTCTGTGAGATACCACAGTGATTCTCTTACACAGCAGTTCTGTGTGATGAATTCCTACAATGTATGCCCTGCTTCTGCCTCTTTCCATGAAATTCTACGCAATTTAAAAAATACGTTCTGTAGTATTTCAAAATAACATTTTTAAAATTTTTTTTTAATTTTTACTTATTTATGATAGTCACAGAGAGAGAGAGAGAGAGAGAGAGGCAGAGACACAGGCAGAGGGAGAAGCAGGCTCCATGCACCAGGAGCCCGATGTGGGATTCGATCCCGGGTCTCCAGGATCGCGCCCTGGGCCAAAGGCAGGCGCCAAACCGCTGCGCCACCCAGGGATCCCCTCAAAATAATATTTGAAAGAGGCAACTGTCATTTAAATATTCATGCCATTTTGCTTCAAATATGTGAGAAAATTTGAACACAATTTGTTATAAAATAGTTTAAGTTTTTGCATACAAGTTTCTTATATCAAAATTAGTAGAAAATAATATCTAGCTTTAGCATTAGGAAACGATGTAAAACAGATGAACCTTTTGAATATTGATCATGGATTATTTGATTATCTTCAAAATATGATGCAAGCATTATAATATTTGTAGAGATCTATAAATGATTTAACATCATTGGGTCTATAATACTTTGTGTTTTGCATTAATTAGCATTTCCTATAAACATTTCCATCTTTTGAGATGGAGCACACAATTAACATTTTAAATATACACAGCATCCCATTATGTTAATTTTGTATATTTTGCATAGAAATAATATTTTTGTTGGATATTTAGTTCATTTACAACTTTTTTTAAAAGTGATATTGAAACCATAAGTGCTTTGCCTAATTTACTTTAAAATTTCTTATTGAGGAATACTTTTCAGGGAGAATATTCCTACAGGGAAAATGTAGTTTTAAAGTATGTAGATTGTTCTGTTGATTCAATTTTTGTAAAATATAGCTCTAGAAAGAATAGCATACAAAATTTGAAATATCATAAGAAACATATATGAATTGTAAGAACCCAAAAAGTCAATATATGGTGTTTACTTTCATTTGTTTTGTCAGCATAATAGGAATATAACTGTACCTAAAAATTGTTGTAATTTGCATCTCCTTAATTGCTACCGAAACTATACTTTTCTCTATAAAGTGCTATGCTGCCTATGATTCTTTATGGAATAAATATCATAAATTGGGGGTACTAAATACAGATTTAGATTGCTACATAGATTTGGTAATAATTTTATTACTTGATCCTTATATTTTATGGGTATTTAGGAGTCTAGGCATATAAATTACCCCCAAAATTCTCATTTTGAATAATACATAAAAATGAGCTTCTACATATAATGATGTTAGAAAACAGAGAAGAATCCCCCTAAAGAAGCAGAAATCTTTGAGCAATTTTGATAATATGTACTATACATAGGATTAAAAAAATATGAACTTCTCCAGTCTCAATGTAAGCAAATAATCTATATTCACAACAAATAGTATCTCACAGTAGCTAACTGTAAATACAGAGCATTAGACCAGGAATACAGACACATCCAAATTTAGGATGTAAGGGGATAAAACTACTTGCTTAAAAAAGTACGCCCCTCCCTCCAAAAAAATATAATATACCCATTATATTTATATATATAAAATATAATATACCCATTATATATATATATATAATATAATACCCCTTATAGCGTAAGAATCAGACAAATGGGATTCAACATAATACTATTCTGTTAGCAGATGCAGTGCAAAATAAGAAGCTAGAGTCAAGGGAAATATATATGTAGTAGTTATTTTTTTAATATTTTATATAGTTATTTTGAGAGGGGGCTTGGGATGGGGTAGAGGGAGAGGGAGAAGCAGACTCCCTGCTGGGCAGGGAGCCAGAAGCAGGGCTCCATTCCAGGACCCTGAGATTGTGACCTGAAGACAGACACTTAACTCACTGAGTCACCCAGGAGCCCTCATAATAGTTATTTTTAAAGAACAGAGAACAGGCAGCAGAAAGCTGTTCTTTGATAAAAGAGAAACAAATGAGGTGAGCCCTATAATTTCACCCACTTTAGCCCTGAAGAAACATCCTGGACTGTAGTGAAGAGGAACACTCTGGCAAAGCGCGGCAGTCTTACTGAGTTGAGATGATTGAGACGGGAGCTCAAGGAGATCAGGTATATGCAATTCTCATAGAGTACAGGAGAGAAGGTTGTTATAGGGGAAAAAAACTGCAGACATTTGTATAGGGTTTCCACCAAATCAGTTAATGAATAGTAAGCGAAGCAAACACAAAGCAAAACTCCATGCAGCTGAGCAAAGTACAATTGAGCTGTAAGATTAACAATTAGAAGAGCTCATCCAGAGCTGAAGCATTTTCAGTTTCTTTAAACCACACCATGGAATGATTTGGGATAGCCTGGTTAGCAGACAGAGAACCCCAAAAAACCACTGTAATAGTGAGGCTAATTAATATTAGACCTGCTCCACAAAACTTAAGGAAAGGATCAAGATACTCAACAACAACCAGCTGAAAGCAAACAAAAAAAAAAGTTAAACATTCTTTGAAGAAAACAAAACCCAGCACTTAATAATGTGAAATTCATAATGTCCAGATGCCAAATTAATAGACATGTGAAGAAGCAAGAGACATTTAATCAATAATTACAAAGAAAATCAGTATAGAGAAAATCACCATGACATTTTTAAAAATCATGGAATTAGCAAATAAGAACTGTTAATATATTAATTAAATAAAACATGTTTTGAAGAAAATCATTAATTTGGAGAGTATACGAATGAAAAATATGAAAAAGGATGAAATATCTAAAGCCAAAAAGCACAATATCAACAATTTTTTTAATAGACTGAAAAAAATAAACAGAACCCTGTGACTAATGGGACAAAACCAAATTGGTCTAATTACATGTGTAATTCAAATTTTGGTAGAGGAATACAAATAAGTTTTTATATATACATATATATGTTTTTATATATTATCTATTAATGTATTAACCAATACATGTAATTAATTACACAAATATATATTTATACATATTTTAACTATTACATATATAATATATATTTTATTCATATATATTTTTAACTGTTGCCCCAAAGTTTTCCATTCTTTAAAAGTAGAACCTACAGATACAAAAGAACTCCCAATAGTATAAACAAATATGATTGAATGTTTCAACATTTCCCTGTCAGTAAATGAAAAAACAGGGAAGCAGAAAATTAGTAAGGTTACAATGCTTGAAAAACACCATCAGGCAAATTGACTTAATTGGTTTATAGAACACTCCCACAACCAACAGCAGAATACATATTCTTTTCAAGTGTATATGGGATAATCACAAGGAAAGATCATATATTGGGCCATTAAACATGTCTTAGTAGGGGATTCCTGGGTGGCTCAGTGGCTTAGCGCCTGCCTTTGGCCCAAGGCACGATCCTGGAGTCCCGAGATCAGGTCCCACATCAGGCTCCCTGCATGGAGCCTGCTTCTCCCTCTGCCTGTGTCTCTGCCTCTCTCTCCCCCTACATCTATCATGAATAAATAAATAAAATCTTAAAAAAAAGTCTCAATAAATGTAAAATTCTGAAATCTAAATCAATGATCTAAGTTCAATATAAATTTAATATCTGAGTCTGGTTCTATGGGTTATTTTGTCTCTTTATGTTTGCTGTTTTTTATTTTTGCTTCTTTCTTCTGTCATGTAATTGTGTGTTTTTTGTTGCTTTTGTTGTTCTTGCTGTTGAAAGCCAGGCATCTTGTGTAGGAAAGAAGAGAGACTGAAGTAATGGCATTCGTGCCTAGAAATCAGAATTTTTCTTTTGCTAAGGCTTTAGTATGAGAAGATTGCGTTAACACAGATGTGAATAAATGAGGTTGTGCCTTTTGCAATTGTTATGGTGACTCCTAGGGAACACACAGGCCTCAAAATCTACACGTATTACTTTGTAGTTAGGATGGGGCCATTATGTGGGATGGGGAAAGGATGTTCCATTTTCTTACTAACTTGTACAGTATCTAACATCTGTCCTAGATAAGCAAATGCTATATCCCACATAACTTCCTCCTGTTTCCTATGATTTCAGGTTATTAGTTGCACTAAACACTGAGCTTTTTTTTTTTTTTAATTTTTTTTTAATTTTTTATTTATTTATGATAGGCACACAGTGAGAGAGAGAGAGGCAGAGACACAGGCAGAGGGAGAAGCAGGCTCCATGCACCGGGAGCCCGACGTGGGATTCGATCCCGCGTCTCCAGGATCGCGCCCTGTGCCAAAGGCAGGCGCTAAACCGCTGCGCCACCCAGGGATCCCAACACTGAGCTTTTGGATAAGTTCAAGGAAAGTTGTAATTTTGTAGTTTAGCTATTTTGATGATTTTAGAAGTGTGGGAAAAACACTCATTACAGCTTTCTGCATTCTTAGCAGAACATTCACAGTAATTTTATTTGCATTGTTCTTGAAATTAAAGATATCAAATATCCTTTCATGTAGTTATCTGTCTTATGCCTTCCCTGTGAGGTGTGTAGTCAAATATTTTGTCTTATTATTGTGCCACAGGAGTTCATTATGTATTTTGGATGCATGTGCTTTGTCAGATATATATTTTGCAACATTTTTCTACCAATGTATGGTTTGACCCTTTGTTTACTGAATTTTATCTTATGACAGGGGCTCCTTGGAGTTTATTCTTAGTGATCATTTGGTGTCCCTGTAAGCTGCAAATTTCTGTTTTTCATTAAATTTAGGTAATTTGGGGTCATTATTCTTTCAAAAAAATTTTTTGCCTCATTTTCTTTCTTCTTCTAATTCAATTATACATATTTTATATCAATTAACATCTTCTTTTTTTAAGCGTTTTATTTATTTATTTGAGAGAGAGAGAGAGAAAGAGAGAGCACTAATGCACATAGAGGGAGAGGGAGAGAGAGAAGCCAACTACCCGCTGAGTAGGGACCCTGACATAGGGCTCCATCTCAGGATCCAAGGATCATGACCTGAGCGTTAAGGCAGATACTTAACGGAATGAGCCACCCAGATGCCCCAACGAACATGTTTTTAAGTTTTAGCACCTTTTGAATTATCTCAGGAATATGAAAACTAAGGGAAGACAGTGAGTGATAAACCATGTATCCTTTAGAAGTGTAAGCTTTGTTTTCTCTCCTGAGACTTTTATTTATTAATTTATACTGGGATATACCCTATCCAGGTATGTATTCTTCCCATACCAATTGGCTTTGGCTCTTTTCTCAAATTTAGTTTAGTTTTCTGTAATGTGACAAACTTTACAGGCCTTTTCCATCTCTCTTCAGATTTTCTAAAGGTATTTATGTTTTTTTTAATTTTTGTTTTTGAAATGTGTTTCATGACTTCTGTTTGCCTTCCTACCCATTAACATTAAGGCGAATCCTTATGATGTTGTTAATATGACTCATTTCCCTAGAAAATTTTGGGAGAGATTACAAAAGCCTGGGATTTCTGGTCTCTCAATACTGGTTTCAGATAGATTCCCTGTTTTCAAAGTTATGACAGGAAATTAAAGTTCTTTCAAAATTTTAAATGTTTTTGCAGTTGTTAAAAATACTTTACAACCATTTCTGTATTCCATTAGGGCATTTTTCCAACCATTTTCTTTTCTTTTTTTTAAGGAATTTTTAAAAAAGATTTTATTTATTTATTCATGAGAGACAGAGAGGGAGAGAAAGACAGAGACACAAGCAGAGGGAGAAGCAGGCTCCATGCAGGGAGCCCACCAACCATTTTCCTTTACATTTCATTAGGGGTAGAAGTTCCTGATATTCAGGTTTGCTCTTTCATATTTTCCAAGAAATCCAGAATGCCGATATTATTTTAAACACTTTAATATTCTTAGAATAGTTCTAATGAATTTATGTCACTTTTATAATTCAAAAACTGAACTAAAAAGCTAAACTTTTTTATACCTGTAAGCTTTTGCACCTATTAGAAAAATAGAAATTGTCCAGTGAACAATGGAATTTTGAAGAGTAAACAGAAAAGTCAATTAAAAATATAAATGGACAATTATATACGGAAATAGGTTCACTATCATTTGTTATCAACTATACAATATAAATAATATATTTAATAAGTATATTCAAGTGAGATATTAAGTTTTACCTCTTAGATTTCTAAAATTTAAAAAAAAAATATAAAAAGATACAAACCAAAATATAAAAATCATCATATAATAGTTGATATCCTTTTCTTATGGGAACTGGTTACATACACTAAATGCCTCAAAAGTATGTCAAATTTAAAAATGTGTAAGAGGGCAGCCCCGGTGGCTCAGCGGTTTAGCGCCGCCTGCAGCCCAGGGCATGATCCTGGAGTTCCGGAATCCAGTCCCACATCAGGCTCTCTGCATAGAGCCTGCTTCTCCCTCTGCCTGTGTCTCTGCCTCTCTCTCTCTCTCTCTCTCTCTCTGCATCTCTATGAATAAATAAAATCCTAAAAAATAAATAAATAAATAAATAAATAAATAAATACAATGTGTAAGATTAATAATTAATTCTAATTATGTACAAGAATATTACAAATATGTATATGATCAAAGACAATGTTAAAAATGTGTGGTACAGTATCATTTATAATAACATCCTACCAAAAAAATTAATAATAATAATAACATCCTACCAGAAAACTATCTAAATGCACAAATGTAAGTTGGTAAATAATTATGAAAAATCTATTAAAATGGAATAATATATAGACATTAAAATCATATTTGAGATATATTTTATCTAATAAAAGTAATTATGTCGATATATGAAAAAGCATGCTATACATTTTATGGATTTTTTTTTTATCAAGGTGACCACATACATTAAAATATGTAAATCACACACTTGCAATTAAGCTAACCTTAACTGTATATAGAAATATAGAAAATAGAAGTAATTTTAGTTTATATTTTTTAGGTGTGCATGTCTGTGTATCTCTCTAATTTTCAAAAACTGCATTAAGCATGTATTATTTTTGTAAGTCATCTATAAGTATAAAAAATTATTTAAAATATTTTTATATCCAGATTTAAAAATCCCTAAATATAACACCTGTGTTTGGAATGTGAGAGGAAGAGCATAACCAGAAGAGAAAACACAGCTAAAGCTGTTGAGAAGTTAAGGATACATTTCAGGAACATTATTATTGTGAATAATGCAAATCAGAGATGAAAACTGGAAGTTTCAAAGAGAGGCTAACAGTCGACAGCAACAAGGTATATAGAAAAGTTAAGAAAACAGAGTACTCAATACCTCTATTAAGTTCTTAAATTGCCTTCTTAAATACTAAAAGCAGTATTAATAGAGTGGTAGCACTATTAGAGACTTTAGTTCTGTCAGAGAATCTATTTCCTGTATCTTTTAAAGTATTATTTATTTAGAGTCATATGACTTAGAGCACCTCCAATGGGACGCATATTTTCCTCCATCCAATCAATGCAGAGTTTGGCCATTCAATTTACTTCAGGCACTGAAACGTGAGTAAAAATGAAGCAAGCTGTTTTATATTTCCACCAGTTCTCTTGCGCTGTTTCCCAAGAAAATAGGATGTCCCAACGTGAAGATGCTCTTAAGACTGCATACACCCCAGGAGGGGCTCCTGGGTGGCTAAGTCAGTTAAGCATCTGACTCTTGGTTTAGACTCAGGTCATGGTCTCAAGGTCATGAGATTGATCCCCAAAGCAAGCCCCAGAGGAAGCCCCATGGCCAATCTCCCAGCAGCCTTTTGATAAGTCCAAAACAAGCCCTACCTGGAGCCCTGCTTCAGGCTCTGTGCTCTGTGAAGTGTCTGCTTGGGATTCTCTCTCCCTCTCCTTCTGCCCCTCCTGCTCATGCTCTCTCTCTGACTCTCTCCAAAATAAATAGATACACCTTAAAAAAAAAAGGCCTGGATACTGAAAATAGCTATAACAACAATAAAACCTTAATCATGGAGCAGGAGCTAGATGCTAACCACCTCTTTTAGCTAGAAGCTAAAAGAGAAGAACAAGTTAGATCTGAGGTAATAAAAAGATGCATTAGTGATAAAAGACCAAAATCAATTAAAACATGGACAAAGATAAAAGAAAATCAGTAGAATCAAAATTCCTACTTTGAGAAGATCAATAAAAATTATAAGACTTTAGGAAAAAAAAGAAATAATTTAGCAATATCAGTAATGAGAGAGGAAACTTTGTTGCAAAGCCTATTAAGATATACATATATATTTTTTAATTTTCTATGTCTTCTTGATCAATTTTCTAATTTCTGTTATTCAATATTGCAATATCACCTAAATTGCAATATTTATTGGCATAAAATTATAGCTTACCCCATTATTACCTATTTAACCTGAGTCAAATTTGTAGATTTGTCTCTACTTTTGTTCTCAACATCATTTATTTGTTTTTGTTATCTTCCTATTTCTTTATTCTTAGAAAATCTAGTTAGAAGTTTATCAATTTAATTAACCTTCTCCATGAACAAATGATCTTCTCCATGAACTTTCAAATTTGCTAATTCTTTCTAACATTTATTTCTGTCTTGTTTCATCTCCTGCTTCTGTTCTGTGGTAGGCAGTTTCTAAAATAGCTCCCAATTATCTCTGCATGTGTTATCCACATCCTTGTGTGATCTTATCCTCTTTATTATGTACTATAGTTAATGACACACACCCAACAGAATAAAGTAATAGGATATTACTTCAGAAGTTAGAATAATAAAGGACTAACTTCAGTCTTGCTACCACGTATGCATTCTCTCTCCCACTCTTTCTCCCTCTCTTAATTCTCACCCCTATTCTCTGCCAGTGAGAAATGAAGGACGTAAGTCTGAAACTCAAATTCTACCAACCACCTCATGAAAAATGCATTGAACTTTCAGATGAGACCACAGCCCCAGTTGACAGCTCAATTGCAACCTTGTTCAAGACCTAAGACAGAGGCACTCAACTAAGCCACATGCAGAGTCCTGTCCCACTGAAATTGTTAGATAATGTATGTTCATTGTTTTAAGCTACTAAATTTGAGATGTGTTATGCAGCAATAAATAACTAATACAAATTTGCATATCTGGAAGGATACCTAAAGGATTTGGGGTAGAGTTCAGCTTCTAGTTTCTACTCAGAGTACAGAATGCTGTAAAGAGCATAACTCCCACTTTTACAATAAGGGAAATATATAAACTTGTGGTGGTTAGCTTTATGTGTCACCAGAACTGTGCTAGGTTGATAGGTAGTAAAACAATATTTATGGGTGTGTCTATGAAGACGTTCGCATTTGAAATGATAGATTGAGTAAAGAAGATAGCACTCCTCGATGTAGATGGGCATCATCCAATTCATTGAGACCCTGGATATAACAAAAGGCAAAAGAAGAGTGAATTTGCTCTTTGCTTCAGCTGGAACATCAAAATTCTCCTGCCCATAAATATCAGTGCTCCTGGTTCTCAGGCCTTCAGACTGGGACTGATTTACACCACCAGTTTTCCTGGTTCTTCAGCTTGTAGCTAGCAAGCCATAGGACTTCCTGGCTTCCATAATCTCATAAGCCAATTCCTATAATAAATCTCTTCATGTATATACGTATGTATGTATATGAATATACACATGTATATATATCTTCATCCTATTGGTTATAGTTCCCTGGAGGACCCTAATACAAAACAGCAAATGGACAACTTTTATCAAACTTATCAAAGAGCTGAGGTCCAGGGTAAACAATTCACCAGATTTCTGAATAAAGATAGGTGTCTACAGGAAGAACCAGGACTTGAGCATTTGCTTACCTGGGACAAATGCAGACAGCTATCAGATATTCCAAAATGAAGTCTCAACTAGTAATAAACAACTGATCTCTAAAAGGCCAACTATGGCTAATATGAGAATGTTAAGTCCCTGTAGGTGGAAGGCATATGAGATTCACACATTTCCCCTCCAGGAATGCCACTAGGTTTTCACGGGGAAGCTATGTGAAAATCAGGAAAGTGAGGCACCTAGGTGGCTCAGCAAGGTAAGCATCTGCCTTTGGCTTAGGTTATGATCCCAGGGTCTTGGATAGAGCCCAGCATCAGGCTCATTGCTTAATGGGAGTCTTATCTCCTTCTCCCTTTGCCACTCCTGCCCCCACTCATGTTTTCACACACTCTGCACTCTTTCATAAATAAATAAATAAATAAATAAATAAATAAATAAATAAATATAAATAAATCTTAAAAAAAGAAAATCGATAACCTTTCCTAGTAATGTTGGCTGTAGGAAGAAAACAGCAGGCACTGCTAAAACTACCTAGAATCTCCAATACACTTTTTTTCTGTAAGGGGAAGGACAAGAAAAACTATAGCCTGGGATCACTAATGGAACCCCAACACTTCTGGGGAAATGGCACCCCACATGTACTGAAACTCCACCAAGACCCACCTTCCCCATATCTCGTAAGGGAAAAGGCCTTGATATACAGGAATAAAGGCAGGGAAACCAATGCACTTGAGGGAATGGGGAAAAATCTACTGGAGCTGGAGACAGAATACAGGAAAAATACAAATCTGTACTTAGGGCTGAGGCAGGTAAAAATGATAGGTCCACTATTATAACCAGATGAGGATATAAAGGTGATCCAGACTTGTGAAGGCCAGGATCCCAAGACCCAGGTCCACAGTACCTACTCAAAAGTAAGACTGAATCAGAACAGCAAACAAAGCCCCCAGTTCACTTACCACCAAGATGCTAGTAAGCAACAAGTAAAACTTAACAGCTGTTTTCTGGGAAATCGTGCCAGTGAAAGACCCAAAGCAAAGCAGGGAAGTGACATTAAGAACAACCCCCTGGAGGGCAGCCCGGGTGGCTCAGTGGTTTAGCGCCGCCTTCAGCCCAGGGCGTGATCCTGGAGACCGGGGATCGAGTCCCACATCGGGCTCCCTGCATGGAGCCTGCTTCTCCCTCTGCCTGTGCCTGTGCCTCTGCCTCTCTCTCTCTTTCTGTGTCTCTCATGAATAAATAAATAAAATCTTAAAAAAAAAAAAGAACCCCCTGGAAACTTTGCCCTCACCATAAATAAGGGATATGACCAGAAAGACTTGCATGTCTGATATACTGAAGGTGATCACAGCAACAAACTTCAAACCCAGCTCAACAACTCTTAATTAGATCAACATTAAGCACCATAATAAAGACAGCAGAAAGAAAGGAGTGCCCATCCATAAGCATAAACATTATTTATCTCAGTTTCTGCTGTCCTATATAAATCCAGGTTACAGGAAAAATAATACATCCTTTCTTCTTTCTAATGGAGTCAAGATTTCTCTTTATGACTGGTTTTCACCAATATGATTATAATATGTATATTATATGTTGGTGAGGATTGTATCATATTCACTCTTTTGGGGTCTCACTGACCTTCTTAGATCAGTGGCTTACAGTTTTCTTCAAATTTGGAAATATTTTAACTATTATTTCTTCACATATTTTTTTACCGGACTCCTTTACTTCTTTCAATTCAATAACATCTATGCCACATTACTTGGTATATTCCAACAGGTCTCTGAGTTTCTTTTCATTTGTTTTTCAGTTTTCTTTTCTCCTCATGTTTTAGTTTAGATAATTTATATTGCAACATCTTTATTGTCATTTCTTACATCATCTTCTATCTTCTATTAAACCCATAAAATGAGTTTTTCATTTCAGATTATGTTTTTCTGGCTCTGTCATTCCCATTTAATTCCCTCTATATTTTCTATTTCCTTCCTCACTATTTTCATTGTCCTTTAATCATTGAGTACATTTTCAGAACTGCTTTGAAGTTATTTTATGGTAATTTTGTCATCTCTTTTTTTCCCTATGATTTGATGTTTCTCTTGACTATGAGTCACATCTTCCTGCTTCTTTTGTATGTCTGGCACTTTTTGATTTGATACTGAACATGGGGTATATTAAATTATTGACTGGATTTTGTTGTCATCATTAAAGATTGAAAAGTATGTTTTGTTAGGCATTTCAGTGGCTTGCAGATCAATCTGATTCAGTAGAGGAATATTTTTTACCATTGTTAGAGTTGACTACTCTAAAGCACTTTTGAGATTTCTCCTGAATTAATAATGTGGTCAATAATGTCTTTCCACTCTAAGTTAAAACACATGGATCTCTCGGCCCTGTGTGAGCCCTGGAACTTTTCAGCTGACAGCTCTCAATAGCTGTTTTTCCCTACTATATGTGGTGGGGGTTTTTTTTTTTTGTTTTCGTTTTTGTTTTTTTGGCCTCACTTTGTACTATTTCACCACATACACTTTCAGATTATTGTTTATCCAAATATTCAAGCTAACCCCTTTGTGGATTTACAGAACCTTTGTGTAACTTCCTCCTGTCTGATATTCTTTCCCACAAATTTCAGTAGTATCGCCACCCAGATCTCCAATCTCAATCTCCTTTAATTAGTACTATAGTATTGTTATTTTGCTTGTTTTACCCTCTCTGACCCCTAGTCTGAAAAATGCCTTAAGGAAAATTATAAGGATAATTTATGCCAATTAATTCCTTCTCTTAGGAAAGGCAGACATGTGCTGTTTCAAGTTTAATATGTGGAAATAATTTTGGTCAGCTTTCTAGTTTTTAATTTTCAGAAGGTAAATCCAGTACCAACTATCATTGGAAGTAGAAGCTTCTCCATTGAATTTTTAATTTCTATATTACTTTCTATTTCTAAACAGTCACCTGTGTTAAAACTATTGTTATTTTTTGTTCCTTTTTCTCCGTAGAGATTTTCAAGTTTATTTTCTTTTTTTTCAAATGTGCTGATCCATGTTAGTTTACAATCTGTGATAATATCCACATGACATTTTTATGAATTAATAAATTGTGAATGGATAACTATGGATTGATAAAGTATGCTTCGTGTTTATAGTGATTTCTATCCATGCAGTATTAGTAACTTCTGTGTCCTGCTCATTTAACTTAGAGCATAATTTCTGAAAATTTCTGTGCCCTAAAATGTAGGTGCCATTTTCCAGACAGGATTTGTGTTTGTGGCTAATAAAGACATAAGAGACTAGCTCAGGACCACTCTAAAATAAATTCAAGGCTTGAGGTTTTATTGACCAATAGCTGATGTGAATTCCCTACACAAGCTGGGAGGTATACCCCTAGAGGGATTTTTTTTAACTCCTGCAAAACTCAACACCAAGGCAATTTTCTTTTATATAAAATATTGCATGTATGTAGGAAAAATTAGATTTATTTCTAGATCACCTTATATACCAAATTGCATCTGGTTTTTGTTCTTTCCATATCCCTTGAGACCACACAAAATATTCTCAAGTTTTACAGACTTTGCAAATATGTTCAGGGTTAAAGCTACTTCAAGTCTGATTTCTTCTGTACTTCCTTGCCTTCACTGACATTTTTGTCTGATATTAGGTCACCAACTGGTATTCAGAGCCTTTTAGAATATTAAAAAAACAAAAAACAAAAAACAACTTAGCTTTTTTTCTGAGAAGGGCTAGTCCAATTTCCTAAATCCTTATCTAATATCATAAACTGAAATCCTACCTCATTCTCTAAAGATATATTCAGGAAATATAACATATATGAAAAAAATTAAACCTGAAACCCTGAGTAATAGGTGAGCAGATTCCTTTGGATATAGACGTGCAACAAGATATAGATAAATTGTTAGAAAATATTTACCATGGCCCCAATAAATTCAGAGTATGGCATCCACTATAAGAAACTGTTGAAAAGTGGAAGGACATGAAGAAAACCCTAATTTAGATATTTAAAGAACCTGTGAAGACATTTGATAGACGATATCTCCAAGGACATTAGTTCCCAGATGAAAACACCATGTAGAGGATATAAGTATGAAAAAAGTTACTTTAAAAACATAGAGGAAATGCTCAAATAATAAGCCTATAAATAAAAAGGCATTTCTGAAAGAGTATATTGACTTGGATGAAGCAAATTATTTAAAGCATTTTTTAAAATCATGATGTAAGGGAAAATTGATCTTAAAACTTAAATTATGCATTATGTTTCTGAAAATAATTGAAAATCAAATTACAACTATGAATGCCCTGGTGAGAATTTTTTAAAGATATTATTTATTCATTTTAGAGAGAGAGAACACGAACAGGCAGGAGCAGAAGGCACCAAGCAGACTCGGTGCTAAGCCCAACCCAGGACTTGATCCCACAACCCCGAGAAGATGATCTGAGCCATATTCAAGAGTCTGACACTTAACCAGTTGAGCCACCCAGTTGCCCCAACTGGGTGAGATCTTAAAATATTAGAAAAAGTGAAATTATCCAAGAAAACAATTAGAGTGTTAACAATAAAATGAGAATCTAATTCACCTCAGCCTTTTCTAATATCTTAAATATTTATAAAAATACTAAATCATTAAATAGGTTTAAGAAAAATGTTAGGATTCAATTACATAGAATTTAAATATGTGTAATTCCAAAGTGCAAACACACACACACTTTGAAATAATATACGCAGTAATTTCATTTCTGGAATGTGAAAACAATGGAAAGTGAAGCATCTTAAGATCAAAATGAACTAAAGAAACAAATCTTTTTTTAGATAAATTACTTGAGGCTTAAAAGTCAAATCTAACATTTGGCAAATAATTGATATAATAAATATTTGGGGATGAACTTTCAAAGTTAATTATTTTATGTATAATCTTAAAATCCACTTAAATAATATTCAATATTGTTAATGAAAGTAAATACTTTTACCTTCATAGAGATTTTTAACTTTTATAGAAAAAGTCTGAAGGATACTGAAAAGAAATAGGGAAGGAAAAGAGGGAAAAAGAGAGCAAATAAATGAAAAAGACACAGAAATGATTAATTAAATACTATATTTATAACCTCAATGTAGATTAACAAGAATTAGTGAAGCTATTTAAAGAGTAGAATGCCTAAACCTATATTTACAAAAATGACATTGAAAGAAATAACTTCTTATCATTGTTATAGTTATTAAGTATAATTTTTAAATTGCATTTTTAAAACTTTAAGATAAAACTGAAAATAATTAACAAGAGTACTTCTAAAGTCTAATCATGGTAGAAAATAATTGAAAACAAAAAATATGTGTATGGAATAAAATGCAGAACCAGAAATAAATTGCATGTATGAAACACCATAGAAAAGTACAGAAACAATAAATAATATAAAATATACGTCAAAATGTGAAAAGATAAATCTTTCTTTTAAAGGCCAACTACCACATAGTATAGAATAATAATTCATAGTAATACTTTATTAAAAAGAATCTGAACAAAAAACAAAATTTCAAAGAAAGACTAAAACTACATAACAAGTAAAGATATATTAAGCAAACGTTAAAAAAAACTAATGTAAAAAAATAACTATCAGAATAGAGGAGAAAGCAAAGAAAAGGTAATGGGATTAAAAAAAAATAGTAGTTTTATATTGATGAAAAAATACAAATCCACAAAAGCCTGCAACAATCATGAACTTTTTGCTGACAAATCACATTTTTTAAAATGTGTAAAGTAGAATGTATAAAGTAAAATCATTACAAATGAAAAGAGAAACTGATAAAAACACAATTGTTATCAGAGAGTTTAGCACAGCATTATAGATCTGTGGCAGTTCAAGCAATTCTAAAGTATGAAGTATATAATTTTAGAACCATATAATAAACGTTAGAATAATTCTGTTTCATTCTCAACAAATGCTATCTGAGGAGTTGGTTTTGTAACTGCCATAGTAAGCATGAAAAAGAAGCACAGAGGTGAAGCTTCTGGCATGAATGCCTATAGTTTTGGTTTCCCCCAGAGCTTTGGTCCTCACTGGGCAGATGATCAATCCTGCAAAATTATGCTATGATAGACAGTACTTAGAGTTCTTGATCAGCTAACAATTTCCACTTTTCAGAATTATCTCTGGAAATGGCAAGCCCACCAGTGGCTCAAACACTGCTACATGACCTACCACCTATCAGTAATAGCTGCTTTATCCCTGGAATTCAAACTCAGAACGAAAGTTCTACTAATTCTCATTCGTCAGATATGTGAAGCCAGATATAATGACTTTTGTATGTCCCTAACCCTGATTGTTTAGTAGGGCACCTCAGCATTCTTGAAATAACCTCTACCTGTGAATCTGTATAGTGGTTATAGCATTGGCTCTGAAGTCAAAGTCCTGGGTTCATATTTTTATTTTACCACTTAATAGTTGTATATGACACACACACACACACACACAAAACACAAACTCCCCTACACATTAAAAGTGATCCTCTGATGAGGCACCTGGGTGGCTCAGTTGGTTAAGTGTCTACCTTCAGCTCAGAACAGGATTCCAGAGTCCCAGGATCCAGCCCCACATCAGATTCTCTGATCAGCGGGGAGCCTGCTTCTACCTCTGTTCCTCACCTTGCTTGCTGGCTCACTCTCTCTCTCTCTCTCAAATAAAGAAAATCTTTAAAAATAAAATAAAAGTGATCCTCTGGGAACTTGGTTAAAATTGTTATGTGTTAATTTACTTCATTTGAAAAATTATTAAGCAAGGGTATATAACTGAATTTATTGCTTCTGTTTTTTCCAACTTGGTTACTACATCTATTCTTTAGGAAATTTGAGTTAGCGTAAATGAATAAATGTATGCATGTGTGCAAGCACATGGGTGAGAACTTGGTACCATTTGGTAAGTGAGGAAATTTTGAAAGGAATAAAATTTGAAAATCCATATGGTTTAAGGTTAGGTTGACCTCACTTCCTATTCCAGGCATATAAGTGAACTAACCCAATCAATCGTGCTTAAATCTCTTACAAGAAAAATGTATGTCTCATTCAAGCAAATGGGCACTTTTCAGAAATTCTTTTCTCTCCGTGGACTATTTGGCTTTCAGGTAACAAATACTCTCATGCTTTTCCATTCTTTTTGTGAAAGCAGAGGGAGAGGGAGAAAATCTTAAGCAGACTCTATGCTGTGCATACAGCCTGACTAGTGGGCTCAATCTCACAACCCTGAGATCATGATCTGAACCAAAATCAAGAGTTGGATGCTTAGCCACTGAGCCACCCAGGTGCCTCTTTTTGTGCCCATTTTTAAAATTTTGGTGTCCTCCAGTTTCTGTTGTCATGGATTTTCTCAGCACATTGCCAGATAAATTTCCTTCAGTTCCTTGGATTCAACTGTCAGTAATAGGCTTACCTATTCCAGTCATCTCCCTCAAGTCTCAGCACCTACTTTATTGCTTCCATTTATTGTTTGATAGAATATTGAACTCCATATGTCTGAAATTGACATCATGATCTCGCCTCAGAGCTTTTTATCATGCTTGCTTTATTATCTTAATGAAGTACATCCCAATCCACTTTACTGCAAGTCAAAACTAATGGGAGAACCCACATCTAATCAATCACCAAATTCAGTTGATATGATTCTATCCCTTCTAGATTTATTTATTCGCTCAGTATCTCTTTACCCATCCTCTTAGGTCACAAGACCCAGTCTCTGGATTTCTGTATCTCCCTACATAATTATTGCCTTTAGTACATTGAAGCCAGAATGATACCACTAAAATGAATATTCACGTTTAACTTTTATAGTGGACATGGGCTTATTTTTATATGTATTCATTATATTAGTTGTTTAATTGAGGTATAATAATCCAAAATGTAATTTACCACTTGACTAAAGTGTACATTTCAATGACTTTAATACATTTGCAATGCAGTCAAATCATCCTCACCACCTCATTCCAGACCATTTTCAGCCTCCTAAAAAGGAAATTCCATCATTACTATTAAGCAGTCATTCTCTATTCTCTCATTCACCAGTTCTAGCCACCAAAAATCTGCAAATCATAGATCCGCATATCTGTCTCTATGGATTTGTGTACTCTGGACAATTCATGTAAATGGAATCATCAAATATGTGGCTTACTTTAGTTAGTATGATGGCTTCAATTTTCATCCATGATGTAGCATGTATCAGTACTTTATTCCCTCTTACAGCCGAATGATACGCTGCCATATGGATATAGTACATTTTGTTTATATATTCATTAGTAGATGAATATTTGAGGTGTTCCACATTTTGGCTTTTATGAATAATGTTCTATGAACATTGATGTCCAAGTATCTGTTCAGAAACTGATTTCTAATAAATCGGGGTATATATCTAAGAATGAAATTTTGGCTCATATATTAATTCCACATAAAGCTTTTTGAGGAACTGCCAAACTGTTTTCTAGAGCAGTTGTATCATTCAACAATCTCACCAGCAATCTATGACAGCTCCAATTTCTCCACATCAACAGCATTTGTATTTTCCTTTCTTCTACAGCTCTCCTAGTGGGCCTGAAGCAGTATCTCTTTGTCGTTTTGGTTGGCACTTCCCTAATAGCTAATGATGTTAAGCATCTTTTCATGTGTGAATTGGCCAACTGTATGTCTTATTTGGAGAAATGTCTATTTAAATCTTTTGTCTAATTTTCAATTGGATTGTTCGCTTTTTGTTGTTGAGTTGTAAGCATTTTTATATGTTTAGCAGACCTTTATCAAATATAAGATTTACAGATATTTTGTCACATTCTGTAGGTTATCTCTTCACTTTATTGTTATTGTCCTTTGATGGACAAGTGTTTTAATTTTAAAGGAGTCCAAGTTATCTATTTTTTTCTTTTATACCTTGTGCTTTTAGTATTGTATTTAAGAATTCATTGCCAGGTTAAAATTCATAAAGCTGTATCGCTCTGAGTTTCCTTATAAGTTTTAGAATGTTAGGTACTAAATTAAAGTATTTGATACACCTTGAGGCAATTTTTGTATACGGTATGAGGGAAAGATCCAACTTCATTATTTTGCCTGTGGTGATCCCATTGTCCCAGCACCATTTGTTCAAGAGATTATTCTATGTTGAATGATCTTGGGACTCTTATTGAAAGTCAATTGTCCATAGGTGCATTATTTTTTTTCTGGATTCTCAATTATATTCTATTATTCTATGGGCCTATCAATATGCCAGTATCACACTGTTTTGATTCCTGCAGCTGTATATCAAGTTTTAAAATTTGGAAATGTGTGACCTCCAACTTTGGTTTTCTCTTTCAGGAGTTTTTGGGCTATTTGGCATTCTTAAAATTCCATATCACTTTTAGGATCAGGTTAGGTTTTGTTTTTTTTTTTTAAGATTTTATTTACTCATTCATTCATTCATTCATTCATTCATTCATTTGAGAAAGAGAGAAAGTTGTGAGCAGGGGGAGGAAGAGGATAGGATAAACACTCTCAAGCAAACTACATGCCCAGCATGGAGCTTGACACAGGACTCAGTCCAAAGACCCCTGAAGCCATGAACTGAGACAAAACCAAGAGTCTGAGCTCAACTGACTAAGCCCCCAAGCACCCCTCAGCTTGTTTATTTTTGAAAATTAAAAAGAAAAGGTACTTGAAATTTTGATAGAGGATACACCAAATCCATAAATAATATGAGGGATTATTGTCATCCTAATTGCCTCCCAATTCATTAATAAAAAAAGGTCTTTACTTATTTAGATCTTTTAAAACCTCTTTCAACAATGTTTTATATTCTTTTTTTTAATATATTTTTTTAAGTTTATTTATGATAGTCACACAGAGAGAGAGAGAAAGAGAGAGAGAGAGGCAGAGAAGCAGGCTCCATGCACCGGGAGCCCGACGTGGAACTCGATCCCGGGTCTCCAGGATCGCGCCCTGGGCCAAAGGCAGGCGCCAAACCGCTGCGCCACCCAGGGATCCCAATGTTTTATATTCTTTAGTGCATAAGTCTTTATACATCATTGCTCTTTTCCATTAAAGTCTGTGGTTTTAAAAGGCAACACACCAATAACTAGAGTTTGTGGAGCAACAATTTATAATCCATCATTTCTAGTAAACTGAAGTCACTGAATTGGTGAACTGGCCTCCATGGTTTCTAATGAAAAAAATTAGCTCTTCATCTCTTAGAGGATCTCTCATACATGATGAGTCATTTCTTTCTTGCTACTTCGAGGATTCTCTGTCTCTGGCTTTCAACAGTTTTATTATAATGTGTTTCAGTGTTATATCTCTGAGTTTATCTGACCTGGGACTCATTGAAATTCTCAAATATGTAGATTCATCTATTCATCAAATATGCAAAGTTTTATCATATTTTTTTCAAATATTCCTTGTCTCTCCTCTGGGTTCCCTCATTATCCTTATCTGGAGGATACATCAATACACTTGATGTTGTCTCACAGGTTTCTTAGGCCTTGTTTATTTTTCATAATTCTTTTTTCTTTCTGCTTTTCAGACTGGATAATTTCAATTGTTCTATCTTGGAGTTCACTGATTTTTTTTTTCTGTCAGATTAAATTTGTTGCTGAATCTCTCTAATGATTTTTTTCATTTCAGTTATTATACTTCTCAACTCCAGAATTTCTTTCATTTTATGAATTAAATCATGTGGTATCTGTCTTTCTTTGGCTTATTTCACTTAATATAATACATTCTAGCTCCAACTACATTATTGCAAATGACAAGACTTCTTTCCTTTTATGGCTGAGTAATATTCCAGTGTGTGTATGTGTGTGTGACCCCGTCTTTATTCTCTCATCAGTCGATGGACATCTGGGCTCTTTCAGTAGTTAGGCTATTATTGGTAATCCTGTTATAAACTTTGCAGTGCATGTATCCCTTCAAATCGGTATTTTTGTATCCTTTGGTAAAATACCTAGTAGTGCAATTGCTGGATTGTAGGGTAGTTCTATTTTTTTTTTAAAGAATTTTTATTTTTATTTTATGATAGTCACAGAGAGAGAGAGAGGCAGAGATACAGGCAGAGGGAGAAGCAGGCTCCATGCACCGGGAGCCCGACATGGGATTCGATCCCGAGGCTCCAGGATCGCGCCCTGGGCCAACGGAAGGCACCAAACCGCTGTGCCACCCAGGGATCCCTAGGGTAGTTCTATTTTTAACTTGAGGAACCTCCATACTGTCTTTTCCAGAGTGGCTATCCGAGTTTGATTTCCCACCAAGAGAAAGATTCTGTTGAAAGAGGATTCCCTTTTCTCTGCATTCTTGCTAATACCTGTTGTTTCCTGTGTTGTTAATTTTAGCCATTCTGAACAAGTATGAGGTGGTATCTCATTGTAGTTTTGATTTGTCTTTCCCTGATAATGAGTGATGTCAAGCATCTTTTCATGTGTCTCTTAGCCATGTGTGTATGTCTTCTTTGGAAAAACATCTATTCATTTCTTCTGCCCATTTCTTAACTGGATTATTTGGGGTTTTTTTTTTTGTGTGTGTTAAGTGTGATAAGTTCTTTATAGATTTAGGACATTAACCCTTTATAGATATGTCATTTGCAAATATTTTCTATTCCAAAGGTTGTCTTATAATTTTGTTGATCACTTCCTTCTCTGTGCAGAACGTTTTGTCTTGATTAAGTTCTAATAGGCCATTTTTGCTTTTGTTTACTTTGCCCTCAGTAAGTGTCTAGTAAGAAGTTGCTATGGAAGATGTCAAAGAAGTTGCTGCTTGTGTTCTCCTCCAGATTTTGATGGTTTTCTGTCTCACATTTAGGTCTTTCATCCATTTTGAATTTAATAAATACTATAATCTTTTAAAAATGTGTGAAGAACAGGGGTTCCTGGGTGGCTCCATTGGTTAAGCATCTAACTCTTGGTTTCAGCTCAAGTCATAATCTCAGGGTGGGCATGGAGCTTGCTTAACATTCTCTCTTTCCCTTTCCCTCTTCCCCTCCCACCCTGCTTGGCTCATGCTCATACTTTCTTTCTCTCTCCCCCTCTCTCTCTCAAAAAAATTTAAAAAATAAAAAAAAATTTAATGTGGGAATAAGGGGATCCCTGGGTGGCTCAGCAGTTTAGCGGCTGCCTTTGGCCCAGGGTGTGATCCTGGAGTCCTGGGATCGAGTCCCACGTCTGGCTCCCTGCATGGAGCCTGCTTCTCCCTCTGCCTCTGTCTCTGCCTCTCTCTCTCTCTCTGTGTGTGTGTCTCTCATTAATAAATAAATAAAATCTTAAAAAATAAATAAAATAAAATGTGTGAATAAAAAATAAAGAGGAGAGTTTAAAGTTAAAGTCTAGTCAAATTGTTTGTGGAGTTATGCCAGTCTAGGACAGGAAAAAAAGACAGGAGCACAAAATAAAAAGACTAGACAGGGAAGGCTGAGTGGGTACTAAGCTGAAATGTTAGAGGAAGTAAGAGACATTTGTTTGAGACTTGGAAAATGAAAGTAGAACTAAGGTAATGCTGTGATGAAGGGCAGTTACAAAGAAGGAAAGAGGCAGAGGAAGCCGAGCTGATGCGTTCCTTCATTCTGTGTTTGGGGCTGTCACAAATCCCTAACCCAAGATCTGAACTCAAAATTACATTTTTAGATATCCTTGCATCATCATTATCAAACTCTATCCAGTTACTAATGAACAGATAGAAAACCTCAGTGAACTTTGCTGAAAAGTTCAGCAAATGGAAGTCTTCACCGCAAAGAAAAAAATATCTTCTGTTCCGCTTTTTGTTCTATTTGAGTCTAGCTTAATTCATACTCTCACTTGTGGGAGGAAAGGAGGGTTGAAATAAAATCTTTCAGGGAAGAAGAGCTGATATTTCTGTTCTTAAGTTAACCGTGGTCTGGTGCAAGTACTGAGTACAAATATGACAATGTGGCATTGAGCAAGACAAAGACAAGTGGCTACCAAGTGATGCATTAATTTTGTAACTAATACATTCCCATGGAAGCAGCTACCACTAGATTATTAGTTACGTGATATAAAGCCATCTAACTTTAGGTAGATAAGGCTCTCTGCTAAGATGAAAATTTGGAAAACCTGCAGATAGCCAGTTTCCTCATCTCATGTTCTAAATGAGCACCATGAAGTATTCTGGAAGAATGAGGGGATCAAATATGAATTAAGAACATAGGCAAGTTTGTTTTGTTATGTAATTCAAATGCTGGAGTAGTATCTCGATTCAGGACCTTGTTCAGCTGAAAGAGTCAATTTTTTATTAAAGAGGTGCGAAAGTCACCTGTAGTTTCTGCTGAATAGGATTTCAGAAAACAAATCTTTAAAATTACTAGATGTAACTTGATAGTAATTAAATTACCAAATGTCCATGTTTGCAAAACTTTTACATTTTTAATTTTTTTAGATTTGCCAAAAAACATTCGGTTGAAACAAATGAAAAGCTATGTAATTTATAAAACTAATTCTATAACATGGAGTTTTGAAGAACAATATATATGTCTATTGGTATTCATCAATTTCTTCTAACTACAAATGCTGTTACTATTAATCAAGTTTTTATTGTTTATCTTTAAAAAAACAAATTTAATCTTTTTTAAAAAGGGCAAATGTATACGTTTTCACGTAAAATACTTCTGCCTTAATAAAACCACAACTTGTTGGAAGTGACAAAATGTTTAAAGAAAATACTGAATTTCCCAGTGAAGTAAAAATGGCCATTTGATGATAAATCTTAGTCCTGGCCATTAACACTAATGGAAATTATAGGGAGAGACTTTTAGGCAAGTGCCTTAACAATGAATTGACCCAGGTCACAAATAATTTTGTATCTCCTTCTCCTCTTTCTTCCTACCTAGAAACTATACATGATGGTTAGAACTGCACTGGCCATTTCAAAGCAGGATGGTAAACTGAGAATATGAATAGGGATTAAAAGATGGTAGAGAGGAAAATTAGGACCCTGAGGCAATGGTGATGTTTATGGAGTCACTACCAAAGCCCTGAACTGATAAATTATAAATTTCTTTCGTGAGAAAGATATAATTATGTTGTTTAAGCCATTTCTGAAAATAACTTGTAGCCAAACAAAATCCAGATATACAGTTAAGTTCAATAATTGGTTATAGCTATAAATATTTTTAATTAAAAAAATAAGTCTATATAAGTATTTATTCCAACTTATTTCCTATTAACTTACATTTATTGAGCACTTAATAAATTATTCTAGGTATCAGGGATTCAACAGTGACTAAAACACAAAAGTTCAGGTGTTAATAAGTGGTATGGTGGAAAAATATGATGATGGGAGGAAGGAAGGTGATGGCTTGGAGATATACTTCTATTTTAAGTTAGGAAGTTTTTTTTAACAAGGTGACAATTGAGCAGAGACTTAAAGTAGGAGACATAGTGAGCTACTCAACATATGAAAAGTGTTCTAGATGTGTAGCAATCCAGGGCTCCATGAAACTTACAGAATTCAAGAAGTGAATCTAAGTAAAAGAAAGTTATTCAAGTAGTATGGTATATTCTTAGATCAGCTCTTCTCTACCTTTTATATATATATATATAATTTATATATATTATATATATATATATATATAATTTATATATATTATATATATATATAAACTATCCAGAATCCTGCATTTCCAATCAACTCTTCGGGGAATGATGGTCATTGTCCACCAAAAGTTAGCAAGGGCTTAGGTGAAGTTATTGACCCCACTCTTTTCTTTCTTGTATTCAGTCTTTGCAATGTAATTTTGCAGTTCCTTTCACAAAAAGGATAGAATATATTTCTCTGCCCCTTCATTTGCATACAGTCATATCAACTCCATTTGGATAATAAAGTGAGGTAGAGCTGTGTGTCCATACTGAGCTTAAACCTTAAGAATCTTGATGTGTTTTTGCTTCCCCCTTAACTGTGTCATTGCCTGTGATGAGAGACATAAGGAATTCTTCCCAGCCTAGCATAGATCACTGATTTCCAACTAACCCACAGATGTGTGGGGAAAGCCTAGTTAAAACTATCAGAGCTGCCCAGCCCAATATATCAGCCTACCAGCAACAGACCCACAGCCACATGAGCCTTAATTAGTCAGTTAGAATTCAGTTACTGAGTTTTATTCAGCAATAGCTTATCTGTACAATGCACACATTTAAAGGAAATTGCCAAGGGGAATTTTAAACATTAAATCACTATTTATTTTGGAAGGCTACTGATTGTTTAATGTATATTTATGATCTACTCAGAAGTGTGAAATATGATCAACAAGTGTTATCTAATCACAAGGTCTATTTTGGTTGTTCATCTTTACAATCAAACTTATTAAATACATTTAGGTTATGACTTCTATCAGATATTTAAAACAAAGTACTTTTTTGTGCAAGAAAGATACTAATAGTTTTTTGACAGAAAATATTAGTTTAAGATGTACCCTTATGAGCTATGATCATCTTAAAATGTGAAAGAGTATGTTAATTTCAGACTACCCATCAGTAGCAATGAATCAATTCAAATTTCTATCTTGATCTTTGTGTAGTATCTTACTTTTATTTAGCCAAAGGATGAAATACAACAATACTGAAGATTAAGAAGTTGTAGTGAATGAAAATTATCGGCATCTGTGGAAACAAAGGAATATATATATTTATATTTTTATTTATATATCTATACCTCTTTCCCATGTTCTCTGAAAATTCCTAAGGAAACAAACTGAGAGTTGCTAGAGGGAAGGTTAGTGGGGGGGATGGGTTACCAGGTAATGGGCATAAAGGAGGGCACTTGATGTAATGAGCACTGGGTATTATATGCAATTGGTGAATCACTAAATCCTACCCCTGAAATTAATCATACAGTATATGCTAACTAAATTGAATTTAAAGAAAGCCCTAGAAATATATACAACCAAGTGACAATTAACACAGTTTATCTGAGATATTCTCCACTTGAAGGAATAAGGGATCCTTGCAAAATGGATAAGAAATTGCACAAAGGAGAGAAACATAATTAAAGGACAACAGGATCCAGCTTCCAAGGGCTCTCATTGGCCAAATCTGGGAGCACGTTGTGAAAATGTGAACATCAAAATAAGTAAGAGAGCAATAGGATATTCATGGCATTAGATAAGAATCTTTCATTTGAACATCAAAATAAGGAAAAGAGCAACAGGATATTCACTAAATCAAGAATCTTTCATTGCTTATTTAAATGCAGTGTCTGCTGTTTTTGTCTAATGTATAATTCCTAGGCCCCTTTGAATTAATAAGTAATTTGAAGGGAGAAGATTATAATTCATTTATTTTTTTCTGTCCCTAAAACTAATTACAAAGGGTTAATAGGAAGTGTACAGAATTTTATTCCAGAATATTATTTTACTTGTAATTATTTTAATGTACAAACGATCTCAGATTTGGCCAGTGGGAACCCATTCAAGTTGGATTATTTTCATATGGAATTTATGCAGGAAATTGGCTTATGCAATTGCAAGGGCTGACTAATCAGTCCCTCAAAGGCCATGTTTCAGTGTTGAAGGCTACAGCTTGAAACTGATAGGGCACAGATGATGAGATCACAAGCAGGATGGGACACCAAGAATAGAAGCTAGAACTTCATGATGAAAAAAAAAAAAAAAAAGAACTTCATGATGATGGATTAAACCCATATCCATTCTAAATGTCTCTGTCTTCAGTGACAAGGATATTCTGCAAATGCTGGTGTTTGATCAAGGAGCTAAACACCCATTTCTGTCCCAGGAGTCAGAGACACTAAAGAGAAATTCAGGGAAAGGTGGAGCAATTGTGGGCCCAAGTACTGCTCCATGTCAACAAGGTTTGTTGGCAGATTGGTGACAACCTGTGTCAGCTACAAAAAGTCATTTTTCTTTCCATTACCCTCAAAATCTCATATGAATCTTCCTTTTGGCCCATCCTAATCAGAAATGTATAAGGAAGAAAAATTTGGCAGAAGTTCCTTCTGAAATAACCATAGCTCTGGAGCCAGAATATATCATAGGAAAGACTGTATCATGAGAATTCACATTAATAGTCAGTGGGGGAAACACTGAGTTCTGAATCCTGGAAGCTCTGCCCCCTGCATAGAAATACCGACCTAGAGGCCCAAGGTACCCTACTAATTACCATAAATAGCAATAAAAGAATATGAACTAACCTATGCAAAGATAGCATAAAAAACAAAATTAGCCATATGAAGTACAGCCGACAAAAAAGACATCCAGAAAAATATGGCCACCGTGGAATGAAAACTGTAACACCTTAACCTCCTCACCATGTGAGAACACAATGAAAAGTAGGCATTCTGCAACCCAGAAGAGAAACCTCACCAAATGTAACCATGTTGGTCCCCTGACCTTTGGAACTCCAGCCTCCAAAACCAGGAGAAATAAATTTCAGTTGTTTGTAAGCCACCCATTCTGTGGTATTTTGTTATAGCAGCTAAAATGACTATGATACGTGCTAATATTAATAGCCAGATGTTTGAGGAGAGGAAACATATTTGCAATGCTTCAAAGTACCTCCCTCAGTTATTATTTCCAAAGGGAAAAAGAGTAACTTCACTAGGGAGAAACTTGGCGATACTATCTTAACTGACCAAAATTAACATCATCAGTAAGAAGACTATCAATATCGTGTCTTTTGAGATATAATACACAAAGAAGGATATATTTCAGTAGTATTTTTGCCAAAATACATACCTCGATCTAATCATAAGTATATAAACAGACAATCCATGAGAAAAGAAATGTACATGGAATGTTAAGCTATGGCAAAATGCTTAACCTCACTCATAATATTGGAAATGCAAGTAAAACTACAATTAGACCAGCAATAATAGACTAAGAAATTAGGACTGACTTTCAAACTCCAATTAAATAGAAATAACTGTAAGACAATGCAGAACTATGGGGTTAAAATTCAGGAAATGAGGAAAACTCAGCAGTTACACCCAGTCAGTGTAAACATATTTTTCCCAAATGCTTCTACCAATTCTTTAAAAGAAAAAAAAAAAAGTATTCATGATCTGATAGGAAGGAGGAGGCTCATAAAAAAAAAAAAAAAAACAAAAACAAAAACAAAAAAAAAACAACTATGCTTTGAGAAGGAAACATACAAAGTTATAGACTTAGGAAAAAAAAATGTGAATTGGAAATGGACCTGAACACACAGGATGAGAAGTCTAGTGTTGTATGATCTAAATGTATGATTAAACTCTTTCAGACCTATTAATTCCTCTGTCTCCTAATATACTTTTCAACACCATATCATCATCCTAAGCCTCAAGTCCCTTCTAAATTACAAATATATACTCTTTGGAACCCATCAAAAAAGAATGAGTTCTGGGATCCCTGGGTGGCTCAGCGGTTTAGCACCTGCCTTCGGCCCAGGGCGTGATCCTAGAGTCTCGGGATTGAGTCCCACATGGGGCTCCCTGCATGGAGCCTGCCTCTCCCTCTGCCTGTCTCTCTGTCTCTGTCTCTGTCTCTCTCTCTCATGAATAAATAAATAGAAATCTTAAAATAAAGAATGATTTCTAAGACAAGATGACATGCTAAAAAAAAAAAAAAATCAAGAGGAACAGACCCAAGAGTTACTTACCATCCATGAATTTAACATTAACTGTGTTGTGTGCAAGGAAACGGAAGACTGATAATTTTCAAGAGTATAAGAACAAATGGGAATGGTAGAAAAATGATAATAAACTAGTAATTGATATTGTGCTAACAATATTTTATGGTTAGGTATGATGCAGTTATTCTAAATATTAGCTCCACCCAGACTTTGCACTGGTTTTCCCTTTGCACTGCATCTCAGAGTCTGTGTCTTATATATCCCACAGCTGTGTTCCAATGTTACTTTTACCAAGACTTGTCATTCCAATGAGGGTGGGGGGAAGCCAAAGCAGGTGTACATTTTCTGTGTCAGTGAGTCTCAGGAGTATGGCTTTCAGTGTCCCTCTCTTTCTTCACCTGTAGTTCTGGGCCCAGCATGTATTATTCCCCCTCTTCCAGGGGTAAATTTTATTTTTAAAACTCCTATTGCCTCAGCTGCAATGGATTTTCATCAGTCAGAGTTGAAGACATTAACATCTCTGTCTCTCAACGGTTGATAGAACACCCAGAAAAAAGAAATGAGTAAAGATGAAGAACTGAACAGCCCCATAAGGCAATCTGACCTAATTGGAATAGACAAAGCACTCCCAGCAACAACAAAAGACTTGTTTTCAAGTCAAGTTCAAGTTCAAGTATGCATGGAACATTTACCAACATAAAAACTCTAGTTAGGTCCTAAGAAAGCCTCAACCAATTTCAAAGATTGGAATCATGTAGAGAACCAGGTAAACTGCAAATAAATTTTAAAAGTGTATCTAGTCAAATAAGATTCACAATTTTGAAGACATTACTTACAAGATTTTTATATGAAGAAACTAAAATCCAATAAGTCTCCTGATTTTAACACAGACATTTATTATGTGAAAGATCATCCTCTACATATATGATAACATGGTTGACATACCATAATGCAAAAGAGTTATTTTTTGTTCTTGCCATCTAAAACAAGTCATTATACACATTCCTCATTCTGAACTATTGAACACTTTAATAAAATAAAAAGAATAACCCTAGTTGGATACATTGCAAAATGAGCCAACCTTTTCTATTTAGCAGTCATAACTAGCTCAGTTGTTGGTCCACTACCCCATGCTATAATACTAATGTGCTAAGAAGTCAGTCAAAAGTATATTATTCATGGCAAAATACGTGTATTGCATCAAACCTGTTATTGAGAATGTCATTTTATTATGCAAGAGAAAAAATATTATAGATCAATCAAGAAGACAATTAATTTTACTCTGAAGTCAAATTCCCTATTTTAAAGAAAAAAAAGATCATTAACTCCAGCCCTTTCCTAATTATAAGATTGAATAGGCAGTAGATAATATTTTCCAAATCCACATAAAAAATCATTTTATTTGAGTTAAGGTTGTAGGGAATTTGTATTACTTTAGGATATCTTTATGTAACCAGAAAGAGCTCCATACCTTAGTGTCAAAAAAAAATATTTTTAATCCTTACTTTATTTCTACTTCACATAAAGAAATACAAAGACTTTTTGATAGCTGTATTTCCAAGATCATAATATTTGGCAAAGATTGCCAAAGATATACTTGTAAATAAAAGTCTTCACTCATTTGAAAATGTAGCATCTAAACTTAACTCCCTAGAACATTAGTTCTTTCTTATATAGTCAGAAATCAGGACAACCTATAAAAAAAAAAAAAAAAAAAAAAAAAAAAAAAAAAAAAACTCTGTGGTATACATTTCTAATGCTTGTTTTATTGAACTGGCTGTCACAGCAGGACTTTTTAATAAAAATTTTAGCATTTTTTTTCTCTTTGGTGAAGAATGTATTAGCAGTAATCTAACAGTCAGAAAGAGCAGCAGTGACTTTCTAATCAATAGGCAAATAGATTCCCTTCCTCCAACCCTATCTGCCTGATTTTGAACCAATATATGATAGAGATGGAATTGCTCTTTTTTTATTTTCAGAGAATTTACAACTTATTGACACCTATTTTGGAAGTTATACCAATTATTTAAAAAATATTTTTAGGCTATGCAATGTAATGGGAAGAGCAAGAGGCCTAAGGCATTCTAACACTTCCAGGATAAGATCATAAGTTATATTAAGTCCCTCATTCCCAACCTCCTTAGTAAAATTGTTATTATAGAGTTATTAGAGTCAAATGAAATATAGTAAGTCTCCCAGCATATTGCCTGCTAAATATCAGGTAATAAATAAGTGGTAGCTTCCTTACCTTATTTTATTCTGGATTATAATACAGAATATTAAGGTAGGAGGAGCATTAGCATATTCTGTTTTTCAAATAATATGTGACTATCCAGTCTAATTCAGTATAGCCAGTACTTATCCAGTCTTTAAGCACACACACACACACACACACACACACACACACACACACACACCTTTAGCTCTTACTGTATGCCAGGCACTGTTCATGGGATATTGGTGAACAGTATTAAAAAGAAAATAGTGCTCTCATAGAACTTACCATCTACCACAACAAAGAAGCAATGAACAATAGACATAATAAGTAAGTTAATAGTAGGGTATGAAAGGACATCCCCTGGGCTTGAGAAACAGAAAAATAGGAAAAGATATGGGTGCTTCAGAATGATAGGTAACATTTGAAAGCACAATTAGAGTAGGCCCATTGAGAAATAACAGTAGAGCTATAAATTGAAAGTGGTGAGGAATTAGTCAAATAAGTATGTAAGGGAAGAACTTTCTAGGCAGAAGAGGTAGTCCAAAAGCCCTAAAGCAGAAGTATGACTGGTATATGCCCAAAGCCAGTGTGATGGAAAGAGCTTCATTAAATACATGTGCCATATGAAACAGGAATGCCAAAGGGGAAGAAGAGTAGGATACTAAAATATATAAAGCCCTCATAGGCCATGGCAAGAAAGTTAATGCGTTCTCTTAGTGAAGTGGGAAGCCACCGTGGGGTTTTGTGAAGAAGATTGTTGTGATCAGATTCATAGATATTTTAAATAGGTTTATGCCTGGGCTGCTTTGATAAGAACAGGAACTAAGAGGAGAGGTAGCAGGGAACCCATGAAGGAGGCTATTTTATTAACCCAGGTAACAGAAGATGGGGACTCAGGCTAGGCTGGTGTATGAATGTTGACAGAGTTTGGAAGCTAACCACCACGGGAAATGTAACAAGTAAAGGAAATACAACCAGTGCTTCAAAATCTTTGAATCTAGTTTCTTAATTTCATTGCCCCACTAAAATACATTCATTTGAACCATATACTTGTGTCATTTTTATAGATAAAATGGTGAAATTTCTACAATTTCATAATTTCTTTGCTCATGAATTCCATTAGGGTGGGGATTTTAACTGATTTTGTTCTCTGCTATCCTCTGGGCCTGAAAACAAGGCCTGACTTTAATAGAAGCTTGATAAATATTTGTTTAACAATGAATGGGTTTAGTTTTTTAAATGAGCTTAATACAAAATCAAATTTTGTTATAGTAATTAATTCATGTTTTCACTTATTCTTCATTTATTACATATCTCCAGGCACTAGAGCCCCTACTTTCAAGGAGCTAACTTTCTGTGTGATAGAAATGAAAAATACAAGTTATCGATACAACTGTTATACATGAATTATTAGAGAAGCTCTCATATGGGGTTATCATACAGTATTTTGAAAATACAGAGGGAATTGGTTAACTGCCTAGGAGGGCAATATATATTTGACAAAAAAAATTATATTTGGGTTGGGTCTTGACATAAAAATATTATTTCAAGAGGCAAAGAATCAGATAAATTAGTATATTGCCATGGTCTTACTCTTATTTCTGGAAATATTTCATACCATTCATTATTTTTATTAAAAAAAAGTAAATGTATAAGCAATGCCATAATCTAAATCTAAATGAAAACACAACTTCATTGTTTGCAGAACTAGTCTACGTGGTGCAAAATTTACTAATTAAAACATTAAGAATTTCTTTCTTTAGCAAATGTAATCCCTTCTGAAGGGAATACCCAAAGAAAAAAATGGATAGAAAGAGCTTTCTTGATTTTGATGCCAAAATTCCTGGAGTTTATATTCAGATAACTATTTGCAGTTTGAGTACTTGAGTACAATTTTTGCAAAGGAATGTTGCAGGCTAATACACGTCGTGATAAGTTTGAAATTAGACAGAAATTGGTTAACATAATTCTTTCAGGGAAGAATGTGTCGATCTCTATAAAAGGAGGTCAGAAAGAACAAGATAGGAAATGGAGAGGAAGCAGTGGAAATAGGGTTACTCAGAAAGACTTTGGACCTGTCCTGTAAATCTAGAATATTTCAAGTTCCATCTTGCATCTGTACTTGAGCTCCCGTTATTTTTTTTCTCCCTTTCTTAACTGAGTACCCTTCTAGAAAGTCTTTATATTTGATTTTAAATATATTGACCTGGCTGTCAAAGATTCCTGATAAAAAGCTTTGAGTTGTAAGAAAAGCACACCTGTGCAAAACATGTGCTTGCTTACTGTCCTATGCTTGCTGAATGGATGATGCCATTCATCCCTATAGTTGTTATAAAACCAAACAAGACCATGTGTGAGTGGGGAAAATCTTTGGGCACTGATAAAAGGAAAATTCCTTAAGACAAATAAGGTAGCCATTTCATGATACTTGACTCAGTACAGAAGTGTTCTTAGAAATAGATTATAGTCAGCTATGTTGCATTTGCTTACTAAAGAGGACACAACAAACATCCTAAAGCTATAACGATGCAATCTAATCATACATGAATCTAACTTACCCATGAGGGCAGGACCAAGGCCCACACCAATATGTGGGCAACAGATGTCTTTAGAACAAAATGAACACAGGAAGAAAATAGTGTCAGATGGGGCACCTGGCTGGCTCAGTCAGTAGAGCATGTGACTTTTGATCTCAGGGTCTTGAATTAAGCTCTATGGAGCTTAAAAAAATAATGTCAGATAATTATAAAGCCTCCTTTATCTGCTTACTGTGATTTCTATTTCTGTGTTTGCAGGGGAACTCTCCTCAGAGGAGCTTGTAGAGAGGTCAGGTGTCTAATGAAGCTGGCACGAATACTTGGGTATCTTTCCTAAGATAACAAAAAGAGGGACAAGAGAAAACAGATTTAACTTTTCTTCCCCAATTCCAATCTTAGGCTTGAATCCTTGAGAACTTCACCCTTAGACAATTTCCTTAGCGACAAGCACAAAAAATTTGTAAGTTTGCTTATCAGGATAGTAGCAAACTTCCCTTTCTACACATGATACCTCTTCAAGTTCTTTCACAAATCATAAAACTCATTGTCTGCTAGAGAGAAGGCAATTATAATAAATTCAACAAAGCATGCCTGCAGAGGTTGGGTAAACACTACTGTTGATAGTTAGCTATATCCTCCTGACCAAACCTTTTCCTCTGTTTGCCAATGTACCATTCTATACTTTAAATTCCTTTAGAATGAAATTTGATCTATCCTTTTGCCTTCATCTTCTTGGGGCCGAAGATGACTGGTAGTATGCAGCAGGTGATATGTATAATAATATGTGAGAAAGTATTAAGGTATTTAAAAAAAAAGGATCATCACTTGAAAAATAAATAAAATCATACTTTATATTATTTAAAAAGGACTATTTCTGTTTAACTAGATAGGTAACATATGGGTAGGTAGACGGATGAAAGATAGATAGATAGACAGATAGATGAGATAGAATGTATGTGCATATAATGAAAATCTAAATCTTCTAGTGAAAAAACTTGGAAAATATTTATGATATTTATTTAATATTAGGAGAGAGAATGTCTACATGAAATGAAAGTAAAACAGGCCCTTTAGAAATAATAGATATGACTGTCTTTTAAACTATATTTCTACATATTGAAAAACACCACAAACAAAATTTAAAGCAAGTATAATGCATAAAATATAATAGATACACATCACAGATGAAGGATTAATATCCTTAATAAATAAAAGAAATTATTGCAAATCAAGAGGATCAAATTTCCACCCAAGATTAAGTATTTAGCCTTTTAGCTAACTTTTTCTCCTCACAAAGTACTAATGAAAATAAAGAAGAAAAATTAAAAACCAAATCAAGATCAAAAGAGAGAATGGTCCAATCAGCTGAATGAAAACTAGGAGATACAGAGCAAATGTTATCTTTTTTGTTTTGTTTTGTTTTGTTTTCCTTTTTCCCCAGATTTACTGAAGTATAATTTACAAATGTAAACTGTATATATTTAATGTGTACCATGCAATTTTTTATTATACATTGTAAAATGATTATCACAATCAAGCTAATTAACATACCATCACACAGGATGATCATTTTTGTGTGTGTGTGTATGGAAAAAACACTTAAGATCTATTCTCTTGGCAAATTTCAAGTATACAACATGGTATTATTAACTATGGTCACCTTGCTGTTCATTAGATCAACAGAACTTGTTCATTGTACATAAGTGAAACTTTGTAGCCATTGACTAACATACCTCCATTTACCCTATACCTGGCCTTGGGCATCCACCATCCTACTCTTCTATGAATTTTACTTTTTAAGATTCCACGTATCAAGTAACACTCTGCAATATTTGTCTTTCTGGGCTGGCTTGCTTTACTTAGCATAACATCCTTCAGTTGTATCTCTGTAGTTTCAAATGACAGAATTTCCTTCTTCTTAAGGCTGAATGATATTACATTGTGTATATAGACACCATATCTTCTTTACCCATCAAGCCATCAACAGACATTTAAGTTGTTTCCATGTTTGGGCTATTGTGAATAATGCTGCAGTAAACGTGGGAGTGCAGATATTTCTTCAAACTCCTGTCTTCATTTCTTTCAGATACTTACAAGATGGAATTGCTAGAACATTTGATAGTTGTATTTTTAATTTTTTGAGGAACCTCCATATTGGTTTCCATGACTACACTAATTTCAGTAGTTTCTTTTTTATTGAAAAATCCCGATTTCAATAATTTCTAATTGAAGGAAAAGTTAGGCAAAGCTCAGAAACCCCTACTACTGTGACAATGGAGGGGAAATAAAAATAATCAAATAGACAAATGTTACCAATAAAGATGTGGAAGAAACTCCACACCCAGAGGAAACAGGGTCCTAATAATAAATCCTTCAGATGTATTGTTGAAAGTCTTCAGTTGGGGCACCTGGGTGGCTCAGTGGTTGATTGTCTGCCTTCTACTCAGGTCATGATCCCAGGATCTTGGGATGGAGTCCCACGTCGGGCTCCCTGCAGGGAGCCTGCTTCTCCCTCTGCCTCCTTCTCTGTCTCTCTCACGAAAAATTAATAAAATCCTTAAAAAAAAAAAAGAAAGTCTTCAGTATTTCCAGATCAAAAGGGCCCACTAATTTTAGACAAGAACACTGAAAGAAGGAATAAAATCAGAAGTATCCTGGTTCAACTTTTGAACTGAAATGATGAAAATTTTGAAGGTTTTCAGAGAGAAAAATCAAATATTGTATGAAGCGAAGAGTTTCACTACCAAGAGAATTCTCAGTGCCAAATATCAGAAAACCATGGAGTAATTTCTAAACATTCTGAAGGAAGATAATTTTAAACATAGAAATTATACTCAGTCAAATTATCATTTAATTGACTATGCATGTACACATTCAGGTATAGATTTAATTAAAGTAATTTATCTTTGAGATCTATTACTTTGGCTTTTTAAAAAGATGAGTAAGCTGTATAAACATAAGATCAAATGAAAGATCATTCAAGATACAGATTAATATGAGGCAAGTAGGAGAATTTTTTAAAATATCATAGACAAATGATACCAATAACTTTGAAAACGTTGACAATATATGTCAATACCTGAGAACATAGAAATAAGCAAACTTCACCCAAGTAGAAAAGGAAAACTTTCATGGGCTAGTATCTATATGATAAATTGCAAATGTGATCAAAGTTCTATCCAGCCAAAAGTGCCAGATTTTATGCCAAACACCAGAATTTTCAAAAAGTGATAACCCATATCCTTAAGTCTAAGGAGTAATTTTAGGAAGTAGTATTGATTTGAATAACTTCTTTGAGAAGAGAAAAAATAAAGAAATTATGCAATAAATGAACACTTTTATTATAAGTGGCATGTTGATTTAAGAATACTGAAATGTAGGTCAAAAAATGGCAATTCCTTTTATCTTTTTAACCCACCCAAAGCCTAGGAAAGAGATGGAAAGCTTCAATATTTTATATGAACTTTCATATTTGGATACCAAAGATAGACAATAAATTAGCATACACACACACCAAAAAACACCCACCAACTAGTCTTTATTAATATATTTGAAAAGATTCAATAAACATTTACTAATCTGAAAGAATGTTATAATGATGAAGTTGAACAATATTGCAGACATGAACATAAGACATACAATATAGTAAGAACCTGACATAGCACAGTAAGAAAGAGCCCCTAAAATTCAATCATACAAAACACTGAGTTACATTATTTCAAGCAACTGAAATGTTCAGGAAGAGTCTGCCTTGTCCCTATCCCAAGAGTTCAAGAATCCTATCACATGACCCAGGTTCCTTGTTAGTAGCAGCTACAATTGATAGTTGTTAGGTTAAATACCAAATGGGGTGATTCTAGGTTTTTTAGCTAACTGGACCATAAAATTACTGAGAAACACACCCATTATTCTCCCTACTTTCAAAGTCTGAGTTACTTCCTGTGTCTCTGTCCAGTTTCATTCTCTCCTCCATTCATTTCTTGCCTACCCTGAAAAGATGAAACAGTTGGCTTATTCTCAATTAAGAATGAAGCTAAACAGGGGATGGATACTGTCAATTGTTTTACATCCAAATCTGATCACTGGGCATATTACCCAATGATCAATGAAATTGTAAAATTGTAAAATTATATTCAAGTATATACCAAAATATCCTCTGTAGAAGATAGCTATGTAGATCATAAGGAGAAAGCTATCTGGGTAGAGGGTTGAATAGAGAAAGAGATTGAAGGGAGACAGAAGGATGAAAAGCAGTTGCTCGCTAGTGAGCGCATTTGTTAAGTACATGAGTGGTTTTCTCTTGGGAAAGAACTAAAGTGGCAACTTTCCTTTTTTATATTTTGTTATTCTTTATGTTATCTTCCTCAAAATGAACCCATGCTTTTCAGATTCAAAAGCAAAACCAGTAAATATTTATAAATTAGCAAGAATAAGCGGAAGAAAAATGCTTAAATTCCTTCAAAAAGTAAGTTACACTGTTCACATTTATGTTTTTTTCTTTTATTAACCATAAATCCTTGTGTATCTCCAAGGTTATATATATATATGCTTATATTTTAAGTGGCACATTTCTTTTATTGAAAGCACATATTATAAAATGAATAAATATATTTTTCAATCTGTATAAGTAGGGTAATAGACATAGAGAAAAACACAGGTAAGCCTGATGGTTCCAGGCAAAGTAGGAATTGTGCAAAGAACTGGAAGGACTGATTAGTGTGGAATATGAGATATAATACTCAGTTATAAAAAGGACCTAAGAATGTACTGCAGGATAAAATTTTTACCAATATTTCAGAAGGAGAATTTCTTTAATTGACTTGATTCTCCATCTTCTGAAAATACAAGTCTCTGAATTGTCCTGCTGTTTAACAATGTATCCAATTGAAACCACAACTAATAAAAAATGAAGATGGGACATCCTGTAACCAAGAATTGATGAATATAAGGATCAAAAGAATAAACCATCAGGTATGGAGTTGAAAGTAATAAAGTAGAAGTAAGAAAACTGCACATCTGTGCTGTGCATAAGTCAGATCCTCCTGAGTACTCAGTGTTGCCTTTAGATTATCACTAGATAGTTACTGCAGGTGACTAGAAGCAGTCCATTGGCAGAATTGTATGGTTAGGGATTTACTGACACCATATCTGAGGCAATATTCCCCATATTATTTGACTTCTAGTTAAGGGGAAAAAAACAAAAAACACAAGACAAAGACACTGCAAAATTTCTTGCCTAACTAGCATGAGCTCATAGGGGACTATTTATCCATGTTGGGATAAAGAGTTCCAAAGAATTAGGCTCCATGCTTCCTCTTAGATCCAACCTTTACCACTCAAAGCTGAGGTACAGTGTTTGTGTGTGTGCATGTGTGAGTAAATTTTGGATTACAGACATTTTTACAATGATTTTTCACAACACTCTCTTGCTCAGAGGGTAGGTATGTGTGCATTTTCTTTTATATTTATTTAATTTGAGGGCAATTTGTATTCTTGCTTAAGGTTTTGTCATGAAGTTGTGGCATATAGACTTAATAAAGATGAACCTATAATGACATATCAGAATCACCCAAAGTCCATAATTTACTTAAAGGTTCACTCTTGGTTTTTTTTTTTTTTTTTTCACTCTTGGTTTCTAAATTCTATAGGTTTGAACACATGCATAAAAACATATGCCCATCACTTTAATATACAAAATATTCTTTGCTGCCCTAAAAATTCTCTGTGCTCTGCTATACATCCCTCTGCCATCTGCCACCCCTGGCAACTACTGATTTTACTGTCTCCAGAATTTTGACTTTTCATTATATATATATTTTTTAAAGTTAAAAGGAAACCAATTTTTAAATGCCAGTTGTAAATACTTATGTGATGACTAGCATAGAGTAAATGCTATAAACTGATTGCAACTCTAAAGCAAAATGCACACATTGTGAATAAACACAAACTTGAGTAAATAACATATCAAGTCACTACCAACCTATGAAAGGTCAAAATATACATACCGAAATAATGTAGAATACTCATAAAATATAATTAATTATGGTTAAAAGCATGCTTTTGTATAAACTTTTAAATTTCATGGTTTTCTAAGATTATAGAAAAGTTTTAAGTAAAAGAAGAATAGAGAAACCATACCTAACTTGGGAAAACCACATCCTGTGGAGGTTGCATTTGAACTGTGTCTGAACGAAGCCCAGGAGATTTTACTAGACACCATCCCTACTGCCCAGTGAATAATGAATATATATATATATTGCTGCTTGGCTAAATGAATGGATCAAAGAAATATATCACACACCCACAGTCACATAATGGCACAAAGAGAAAAAGCTATTGGTAAGGAACATGGATAAGTAGGCAAAGCTGGTTACATCCACAGCAACTAGTCCAATGCAATGAACATGATGAGCTCACTTCCGAAATCCAAATTTACTATGTCTCATAAACATAAGATATAAAAGATATTACAGAAAAACTATAACACATTATTCTTGCTATTTGATTATGCATTAAACCAAACACATACATGCAACTTTTAAATGAAAATTAAGTAACAATACTAGATAAAATAGATTCAAATTAAGAGTAAGTGCTAAGTAAATGGCTTAAAAACAATAAATATTCTGAGTTAACTAGAGGACATATCACACTAAAGTCTAAAATGGTTTGAGAAAATCACTGTAATTTTTCTACAGTGGAGGGAAGGGGGGGTCTCAGAATTAAAGCGTGTTGAGAATAGAAAGGAAAACAAAAGGGAAGTAAATTTTCTGATTATCTTAAAGTCTAAATGCATCATTCAAAAGAAATGACAATCAGCACAATACAAAAAATAAAAGGAATTCAGGGTAATAAGCAAACTTAAGTATATAGAGTAGTCCACTGGATATTCCATCTACCTCCAAGAGTAATTCATTTGTGTACTAGAAGAAAATCAACTATATGCATTGAAAGCAAGGAATCATATGACAAGTTCTAGAATTTAAGTTTAAGAATCTTGAGATATTTTATAAAACCATAAAAATAAGAAGCTCCCCCCCCTTTTTTTTTGCCATAAGCTATGTACTTTAATTTGCTTAAAAAATGTTAAGATGAAAAGCAAAATGGGTATTATTCTGCTGCCAACCTCCTTCCTGCCACTCAACCAAGCCAATCAATTTTGGATGCCTTACTGAGACCTGCCTTCATGGTTTTTCTTAAAGCCATATACATTTCCAACATCCAGTCTTTCCATGAATGGAGGTACCACAAAGACTCTCATATAGAAATATCTTTTTAGAGCACCTGGGTGGCTCAGTGGTTGAGCATCTGCCTTTGGCTCAGGTCGTGATCCCAGGGTCCTGTGATCAAATCTCACATGGGGCTCCCCGCAGGGTGCCTGCTTCTCCCTCGGCTTATATCTCTGCCTCTCTTTCTGTGTCTCTCATGAAAATAAATAAAAGCCTTAAAAGAAAGAAAGAAAAAAAAAAAAAGAATGAAAGATCTTTTTAAATGATGATTCCAATATAAAGCTTTGAACTTCAATTTGCCACAAAACTTTATTGCATGCTAATTACATGATCTAATATTTTCTTCCATACTTTCTTTACAATTTAGCAATGCTGAAAATTAAGCAAATTTTGTAGCACTGTGATGTCCCTTAAGAGGAACACTTATGGAATATTAACATATAGGTCTCGTATCTCCATCTTCACTGCCAAATAAGAGTAAATGTTTAACACTCCATAATTTAATGTTAATCATTGGTGAAAATACATTACACCGTTAAAATACTTTCTTATTTTGTTGGAATAAAAATATTTAAAACACAAAACATACTGATTTTACTGTGGCACATAGATTTGCAAAGTAAAATTTAATTCATAGAAATTTAACTCATTAAAATAATAGTTGGCTCTGTTTGTCGTTTTATTTAATTTTTTTCCAACTTGTGTTTTACATAAAATTTCTTTGAGTGACTATTAGTAGAGTATGCATTCTTGCTAGAGTAACATGCCCCTGACTCTCCATTGATGCAGACAGAAAACACGTATTCCTAAGTTTTCAAGTCTGTCTATGCATATTCTAAGACGAAACAGAATTTTTCACAGTATGAAGAAAAAAAAAAAAACTTTTCTCTAGTGCCTACTAAACACTTCAAAGGAGTCTGCAGAGGTTCCAATGGGATCTCATCTTCCTTGTTTGAATTATTTTAGAATTGAGAACTACGAACATAACCTTGCATGACTGAGAGAAATAATGCACATTTTTATTTTCAGAGTTGTACATGTAGTGTGTCTTCCTTACCTTTTCTATTCTTTTGCCAGCTCAAAATCAACACAAGATGTATCCCAAACATTGTATCAGCAAATATTCTCTCCTTGGAAACCAAGAAAGCTTAATACAATAGGAAGAATGTTGTAACCAAGAGTAGGAAACGTTGTTCCACTCTGACCTAGGTTAAGGATACTTATCTGGGCTTCTCTCTTCTTTAATTTACTCATGTAGAAATTGAGAAATAAAGGCATGTGTCCTGTGTTTTTTAAGGACTGCTGTGAGAATCATGTAAGAGAATATTTGAGGGGAAAGTTGTAAAGTCCAAGTTGCTGAAGAAATTTAAAATATCTAAAAATAAAAAAAAAATCTAAAAATCACTAATAGTGGGGGGAAAATCGTAAACTGCTATCTCCTGGTAATTTGGTAACATAATTGATTCTAACAAGCCTCATCCTTCAGGTGAATCCTCAATACTTACTAATTGTATTCTCTCTCTCCCTTTTTAAAGAAATTCAGCAGCCTATGCTATTATACAAACTGAATCGCCATGCCAGTTCAGAACTTTTTAAAAATTCACGAGCCTTTCAAATCTCACACAGAAATTAGGTTTGGACTACAGGCCTGAGACTTATTACTCAATATTTATTGAGATAGACATGTGATTTAAACTAAAATGAAGATAGAAGATGCAATCATTATCCATCTATTTGGCATATCTATGAAAAGTTATTATGACATTTTATTATACCTTTTCATTACACTATTTTCTATGTTAATAGAAACTTTATAATGTTGGAGGTGTATAAAAAAATCCTTAAGCATATAGCATACATGGAATCAATCCTCTAAGTCAGTATATTTTATAACTCCTATTTATGTTATAGTACAGAATTACCCATGAAAACTGAAAAGTCAAGACAAATGATCACCATTTAAGGAGAATAGAGGCAATAATCACACCTCTCTTATCAATTTGATTGTTTAGTTAACAGGTTATCAATCAGGTGAGGATCAACTCAGAACCAAAGCCCTCCTTCTAGGTTAAGATAAAGAAGTCCCCCTTGAGGCAGAGCCAACTAAAGTCCCTTTGATCTCTCAGGACTGCCATACTTGCTTTTGATGTCAGAAAACATTTTTTTTTTCAAAGACAAAGCCTTTTATTTCACAATTGAAGTTATGGCTCAAAATGCAAAGATTTCATTTTTCCCTAAAAAATACTTTGTGAATAAATTTGAGTAAATTTAGCAATAAACTCAAAACTTTAAAAATAAAACAGCGAGAGTATTTCTAATTTGTGCTGTTGGAACAAGACTACAGCTTTTTTAGGTGAACATTTAATGTGTACAAGTGATGCTGACAAATGTATTTCTTCCTTAAAAGTTAATTTTCATGGTAATGGATTTTTAAATAGGTGACTAATGTTTTTGACAAGCCTGAAATTTCTGGAAATGTTCTCTCATTCATTGGAACAAAATGATTTCACATGAATCTCTGGGTCATGATATTCCAAAGTCTTCAGAAAAAAAGTCATAGAGCAAGTTTTCCAACTGCTATTTTTAGATGGGGTAAGTATGTTTAAGATATACTTAACTAGCTGTGTTCTGTGTTCTACAGAATGAGTAAAATATCATTTGTGAATTTAACTCTTAAAGGATTTTAATAGTTTACAAAATCTTGTACTTGTTTCAAAAATCCATTTCAAAATACAATCTGTTTATGTATCCCTATTTTTTAAGAAGAGCTACATAATAATCAAGGATTAGAGAGCATAGACAGGTATTTTGCAAGTTTGAAAATGGGTTTATTGTTTCAGTCACCTGAAATAATGAAGCTTTACATACTTTCATAAGTCTATAGTAGAAAAATAGCAGCCGTTAAAACTTTTAAAATAAATAGAGATTAGGTAGAGACATACACATATGTATACAAATATTAGGCTACAGATTTAATGTTTATTTTTCATAAGAAAGAAATAATAAATACATAAGCTTTCCATCTTTAAAATACATGATTTGGGGTCTTTTTATTGCATCAAACAAAGCAACTTAAGCCAAATATATAAAAAAAATACATACAGATGTTTGTTTATCAGCTGCCTCTAAAATAAAGAACAAAGCTCTGAATTTGGTCTCAAGACAATCAGAAGCATTTCTATTTTTTTTTCTAATTTCTCTTGAATAATATGTAAATCTCACCAAATTAGATTTTTAAGCAGGTGAAATTTAGCATTGTCTATCTAACTCCAGGGATAGATATAGATCTTCCTCAACTTAGGATGGGGTTACGTCCCATTAAACCCATCATAAGTTGAAAATATCATAAGTAAAAAAAAATGCATCTAACACCTCACCTACCAGATATAGCTTAGCCTAGCCTACCTTAAACATGCTTAGAACACTTATATTAGCCTATAGTTGGGAAAATCATCTAACAAAGTCTATTTTATAATAAAATGTTGAATACCTCATGTAATCTATTGACTCTATATACTAACAGTGAAAAACAGAAGGGCTGCATGGGTACAGAATGATTGTGAGTATATTGTTTACCTTCCCTATCCTGCGCTAAGGGCTGTAACTTGCCACCATCATCCAGCATCACAATAAAGCATCATACCCCATAACCTACTGAATTTTTAGATTTCTACAGAATGCATAATGCTTTTGCACCACTGTAAAGTTGAAAAATCATTAAGTCAAACCATTTTAGGTTGAGACCATCTGCACTGAGATTTGTTGATTTTAATGATTTTTTTTTTTCATTTGGCCATGAATACTTCACTGCCTTTTATGGGAACTGTAACATATAACCAACATAAAATTAATATTTTCCCATAAGGAATCACTGAAAGAATCTCATTGCATGGATTTTATCCCACACTGCTAGATAAATGAATAAATGGCAAAGTTTCCTTGATGTGGGGCAGGATACCGAAGTGCTTATGACATGACATCATTCTGCCAGTTTCTCAAAAGATGAAACACCTATTTTTGTGTTTGAAAATACTCAGAGTCATGTGTTTAGCGTCTGTATGGTCTGCTGTTATTACTCTCATCTTTACTGACAGTCACTCCAAATCTTTCATCCATTGCCACACTCAAGTTTCCTTATCTTTACCACTAGATTTCTGGTTTAAGTTAGCCTATGACTATTCCTTTCAATACATATACTTCTTTTTCCCAAAATTTACATTTTCTTGTATCAAATACAATGCATAATTTCAATTTTACTCTATCCACTTTTTGTTGTAGGTACATTAGTGGCTTCCCTTTCTTAAAAGTATATATTCTTATGAACAATAAACCCAGCACAACTTATCCCTTCTTCCTCCTGTCCCTGTTACGTACCTTCTCCTTCTCCTCTTTCTCAGTTCGCCCCCTCTCCCTCTGCTCCACACTTCTATTAGGACTACAGCATACTTGGCACTTGCCAAATGCTCTACACGGGGCTGCCTAAGCATTTTACATATTTTCTTATCTTTTGCTAAATAGTCTTCTTCTATCCAATTTAAAAATGAAGGAACTTAGATCTGGTTAATTAAGTTTTCCTTAATCAGTAAACTCTTTGTTGTAAACTATATTTTATTTCATAATCCACACCCAACTACCTAAATTTATGTAACAGCATCTGATTTTTAGGTCTTTTCATGATTTTGTCACCAAGACAAAATTAATAAGAAGCAAGAAATATCTCATTTTTATCAGGTTGCCATAACCAAAAACACATAAAGAGAATTCCATCTTTTTTGTACTTCAATCTTTTCTGTAGCATGAATTATGGAAATTCTCACTTTAACTTAACACATAAACTTTCTTTTTGTTTCTTATTATTGATTCCAAACTTTACAACACATCTTTTCAGTCTTCTTTCCAAGGTACCCAGCCATTAACGACATAAACAATGCTCATATCCAGAAACACCATACAAACTTGAAACATGAATGCAAATATCCATGATAGGATCTTGCTCATTTTGTTGCACACCTCTTTGATATAGATCAGCAAGTTTATGGTCTAGTATTATTACTATTTTACTGTGTTATTTTAAAAGCATAATCTTCTAGAGAGTTCTTGTTTACTTTGGTTGGAACACTGTCTACTAAAGACTAGGCTAAGCATAATTTAAAGTTAAGAGAACACAAATAAAGTAATAGCTTATTCCCTTATTGGAATATAATAAGTAAAATTCTAATTTAAAATGTATAAAGTTCACTAAAATTCACCCAAAAAATATGTTATGAAGTGACAGTTGGCTGTATTAAAGATAAATGTAAGAGCAGTAAAATTAACATAAAAACACAAATTTGAAGCCAATGTGCCTATACTTCTCTTTCAAAAGATTTTCATTTATTTGCATTCTCTACAGTACCAATTGATATCCTAAATATCAATAGTTTTTGACCAAAATAGCACATTTTTCAGATACTTTCTGATATTTTACCATCATATTTTCTTCAAGGATCATTCACAAAGATTTTTATCATTTACCTTCATATGCTTGAAGTAGAGGCAGATAAAATTACCATTAAAAGATAATTTAAATTTAAAAAAATTATATCCTTTCCTAGTGTTTCAAAGTAGTAGAAGCAAGAGTAGAAACTGTTGTGCTGAATTTGTAAGAAGATGCCCTAAACTGGTAAATCAGTGATGGATAATTTCACAAAATTATTGCAAATTTTTGAGTGGCTCACAATTTCTCTTGCCATCTTCAGTCATGTCAATATAGTTCTTTTATTTGCCTTGTAATTTAAATGTGCAAATTTTGATGAGAAATTTTCCACAAATATAGTTCTATAAGCACAATCAAAATTGTGATCAAGTGCCGATTCTGTATGTAAGTAGCCATGACAAGCTATGGATCCTCAAAAAAAATTATAAAATGCATCTGTTTTATATAAGATATAAAATTGTTTAATGTAATTCATGCATGTTCCTTCCCAGGGTTTAGATCACTTATTTGATCTTTAACTTATTGGAATGGATCAAGCTGGGACAAATATGAAAAACAAAGAAAAATAACTTATTTTTCATGATTGTACGTAGTGTATTTCAATAAATTTCACAATATTTTTAGTTAAGTTTTTTCATGATTTTGTCACTAAAATTAGCAAACTGTAAAGATTAAATATCTACATCTTTGCATGCAGGCACATTTATCTTCTTAGAGTAAATATTTAGTGGTGGAATTGATACAGAAAATGTTTGAGAATATCCCAAATATTCCTTTCCAAACCTTAAGATGCTTACATAAATGTTTCCAGGATTAATTTTCTAGACTTTTAACCAGGAAGCTTAAGTCATATGATTATAGTGGCCAATTAAGTGTGTTAATATGTAAAGTGGGCCAGTACATTGCAGGGACACAACAAACAAAAAAGTGTATACACTACAAAGACCCATCAGGTGTATTTCAGGTCATGTGGGCCAGTAGCCTAATGACTTCTATGGAAGACAGTCTGAAAGTAAAGACATAGCACTGAGTTATGTCCCCTCATCCAGTTTAAAAGTCCCTTTAGTGACATCAGGGAAGTAACATTACATTATTCTAGCAGATTCAAATTCTTGAGCCAGACACATACACACCACAAAATTTTAGGCAGCCTTGTAAAACTAAAAGTGGCTTGAAACACACTTTTATTCTTTCACATGACAAAAATCCAGAAAGTGGTAAATCTGGGGTTCATTAACTCAGATGCTCACCAATGTCAGGAATGGAGATCAGCTGTTCTGAACGACTCTTGATTTCCCTAATATTTGCAAGAGGGATGTCACTACTCCAAGCAGTATTTTCCAAAAAGGGAGGACTTTCTTTAAATCTCTTATCAGTTCTCTAGCAGAATACCATGACTTCTCAATAAGCTGAACTGGATCAGAGGTCCAGCTCTAAACTACTCTCTAAAAAAAGAAGAGATTTATATCTCTAAAAAAGAAGAAAGGGATTTATATGGTTGATTTAAGGACAAAAAATCCTAGAATTTGTGGTGGGACCCACCTTTCCTTAGCACATCCGTGTCAATTCCTTAACAAAAGTAGGTTCTATTAATCAGAAAATGGCAGAAATCTCTGTTGGAGACACAAGAGAACTAACCAATCTCCCTCAATAAGCCCATTTTATTTACAAGCTTTTTCCTCCAAATTTCTTCAGTATTTTCCCCTATTTTTATGTAAACTTACATCTCCTGGCAAATAGTTCTTGTAAAACCTCTCATATATTTCCATTTCTATTAACTAAGAATAGCTATCCTCCTTGTAAAGCAACCTAAATTGACCTACCTCCTAAACCCCAAAGCACCAAGCAGTTCAAGAACATTTATAAATGATGTCAAACCCAGGGTTTAGATAGCCCACAGCTAGGTAAGGAGGCAGTATCTAAAAGTAATAAGATCTAGACAAGATGATACTCACAAATAGAAGGATCCTTGAAACTCACTATCAGACCACCTTGATGTTTTGAGCCATACCGGAATACCAGAAATCTGAATCAAACAAAAACTTCTGAATATAGTCTCTCCTACATGTATGTCCAGAAGAAACTAACCTAAAGTACCAGTGAGATTCTAGGGCTGAGCAAATCATTAAAAATAAACAAAACCAACAATGCAAAAAAAGATACCATAGAGCTACCATTTTTTCCCCAAATCACCAGAGTAGTAAATATGCTGGCACTAGATCTATTCTCAAATGAGGAGTCAAGTCTCACTGAGGGAACAATTTAATGTCTATATTAATAATTTAAAGATATCACCTAACATCATATTATATTATTTCCTTAGTCTAGAAAAGGAGAAGAGGCAAAAAGTCCTAGATTCAACACAAAGTCACATTGTTGGCTCAAGGCTGGTCATATCTAAAACCTCCTTATACCAGATACAGTAGAATAGACAGCATTTTATGTGATAGTGAAATAAATGATATTGTAATTCCCTTCACATTTTTCACATTTTCTCTTATGAGTTACTTCAAAAAGAAAGCTAACTTTGGGATTCTTCGTCATTAAACTTTAGAAAGTACAACTATGCAGAAATCACATTGTCCTTGCACTGGTAGAACCTAGGTGGAAGACTTATTATTTTTTTTAAGATTTTATTTATTTATTTGACAGAGAGAGAGAGAGAAAGAGAACAAGCGGAGGGGGGGTAGGAAGGGGGAGAGGGTAAGCCCTTCACTGAGCAAGGAGCTCAACAGGGGACTCGATCCCAAGACATTGGGATCATGACTTGAGCTGAACAGACACCTAACTGAATAAGCCACCCAGGCACCCCTAGATGGAAGATTTAATAATGATATAAGTGATAGTCCCTATGCGATAATTCCATATTTTGAGCTATTGATCATTACCTAAGTTTAGCCCATATTGTTTTTCACTTCAGGGGAAAGTATATCAAGTTTATTTTACTTATTTTTAAAGACTATTTATTTATTCATGAGAGACACAGAGAGAAAGAGAGGCAGAGACACAAGCAGAGGGAGAAGCAGGCTCCATGCAGGAAGCCCAGTGCAAGACTTGATCCCGGGACTCCGGGATCACTCCCTGAACCACAGGCAGATGCTCAACCACTAAGCCAACCAGGGGTCATGTATATCAAGTTTAAAAATGCCAGTTTATGAGTGTGTTAAAAGTTTGACAAAAGCATTATTTGAATTAAAAAGATAATAATGATTATTTCAAAATCAATTTTTGATAAAACTTCTTACTTGCTATATTCTCAATAATTTTTTCTTCAACCTGAAATCATGCATAAGGAATTGGCAGATTGACATGCTTTGTAGATCGAATGACATGTACTGACAAAATAGCAAGGAGATACACATTTCAGAGCCCAGAATTATTGAAATTTATAAAAAAATAATATTCATATTTAGGATGAGGAGGAGCTATTTCATAGAGCTACATGTCACTAAGAATGTGATTAAGCATTAATATTGAGGGAAGACAGAAAGAAGGGAGGGCACCATTCAGGGAAAATTTTAAAAAAAGGTGAATTCTAATGAAAGGGGAACATTAGGTAGGAATTAGTCACTTGCCTTATAAAAATGTGCACTTCAAGTGAAGAAAAATCTAGTACTGTGTATTATTCTAACATGACATTTCTCAGTTGGAGTTTAATGGAAGATCTTTTTTTATATAAAAACACTTCAATTCTACAAAGTAATTTACTAATAAAAGAATTCAAATGAGAAAAATTTAGTTTGGGGGCAATATTTTTAACTAAGAATGCAAAAATACAAGTAGTTGATAGATTGCAGATAAAGAATTTTTTTGGAAAAATATGATTCTTCCTCTCCTTAAAAAAACCTCAAGTATCATTTGCTAGAATATTACATGACATTTTATATAACTGGAAAATTGACATAGATGGTACATATGATTTATTAGAATAAGATATACATGTTACAGTGTGAAAACAGACTCTTGTATACAAAAGCGTAGCTGCTGACAGTGAGGTAAAGGTGTGGACAACCTAGTAGGGAGACTTTTCATATTGAAAACACACAGAAATTAATGTATTTTTAAGAAAACTAATCCATATTCAGTACTCATGGTCACCATTAGGCACCAGGTGACTGAAGGAAGAGAGTATGCATAAATTTCTATTTCATGTGCCTTAACCTCAAGAAAAGCTATACATATAAGGGGATTTGAACAATCAATGATAACATGGAATTAAATATAAAATAAATGGCTTATTATGTAAGTATTTGGAATGAGAGTATTTCTCAACTGATCCACAGAATACTCACTAGCCCTGTATTACGCTGAATACACTGTTTGATATTAAACACAACTGTGAAATTTGCCATCTTCCACTTCATTCTTAAAGCTCATGACTCAAATTAACACGCTGCATTTCTTGATCTCAAAACGCATATATTAACCAAGCCTGTTTCATTTTAAGAGAATATTTTCCAAATTGATTTGATCATGGAACACCTAACATCTGTAAGCATGTTGTATAAATGCTTCTTATTGCCTACACATTTTAGGAGATGCCCCTAGAGAAGGTGAGAAGAGAAACACTCTTAGATTCGTTTTAGTCAGGTATCATTGTGGAGATGGAAATTCAGCTGAGCGTTGAAGGAAGCAAGGATTTGTTGTTGTTGTTGTTGTTGTTGTTATGTTTATATAAAGTAAAGGCGAATTAGGAGAACGTTAGAGGCAGATAGAAAAGAAAGCTAACATTTCAATCTGGAGTTTCAAAGACACCTTAGAGCTCATTCCAAAAATGAAATCACTCTTCAGATTCCAATCCTCTCCTTGGACACTTCTAGTAGCTGGGGAATCTCTATTTTGTTCTGCAAGCAACACTGAGCTTGTTGTCAGATGCCTGCAAACAAAACCAAAGGGACATAACTAATTATTTCCCCCCTCTGACAGAACCTCCCTGGTGCCTGTTGGCTATAATACTAAGTCTTTGGATTTGTAAACCAAATCTGCTCAAATTTTTAAATAGCTTTCCATTATCACATTTTTATACACTTTCACCTATCTTCCTTGTTACTATATTCCTTGGTGTTTTGACCCGCTGGTGAGTAGAATGGAGTAAACTTCTCTGGAGGAATCCAAAATCTAATCTTCATAAATCTATGACTCTATTGAGGAAAATAAGCTGATATAAGTTATATTTTAATTCTCTAACCTTCATCCATTGATAACAGTGCATGAAATAGCGGGCTGTTTGTCCAGGTGGAGAATGTAAATGAGGATGTTTCCTAAAGTGAGAATAGTAAGGACAAACCAGGAACAGATGTGACCCAGAGTTATCAACTTAAAAAGAGAGCCATGAAACAGCCATCCAATATTTCAGACTGTCATCTAGACCAAAGGTAATTGATAGACATTTCTACTCCTATTCTATTTCTTATTGTAATTTACAGATCATCTCACTAGGCAACAACATAGGCATAGTAGTACAAGACTTATGGATTGTGATAACCTATGGCTAGGGTCATCATGAAACAGCACCTTCTAAATTATTTGGATCTAAGAATGAATATTCAATTATCTAGGAGGTAAATCATATGCCAGAGTCACTGCCTCCTATAATTTTATTTAGACATTAATCAATAGGTCAATTTAGAGATGATAAATTAACCTGATGTACAGGAAGGAAATGTTTCCAAATCATCATGTGAACTAAGGGCCTTGATACAAAGTGATCTAGTTGCTATGACAAAAATACGTTTTATCAATAGAGACTTGACCATGATAGGATTATCTTATTACTGATGAAGGGAGACTTTAATTTTCATATTGACTATTTTTTAGGACATTACTATGCTGTTCAGATGCTGACACAGATGAAGACAATATCCATAGCTACCATGATCTATGGTTACTGAGTGATGGGTGACTCATAAGATAATAGACAACTTTATGGAGTCCAAATCAAGTTTTTAATCCAAGATCATTTTTCAAACTTCTTTTTCATATTATGTGTCTTCACTGATATGAAGTTACCCAGAGGCTCAAATCACAAAGCACTATTAAACCTAAAGCCAAATTCTCTAGAGTGTATGATACTGAAGAGGAATTAGAGAAATTGGGCATAGATATACTTAAGACATAGGCACTAGATCTAAATGAAAATAAGAATCTAAATGAAAATAAGAATATAATTTGCTAAGAGTCGGGAGGTTTGCTTTATCTGATCTCAGATTTGGGCTGGGGTCCCCAGCTCTCAGTGGCTTCCCCTGGAAGGTGATATAGACTTTGAGTGTACATGTCTTAATCCTCCAAATCAGCAAACTTTTCTACCTAACAAAATCCAAACTCTAGCACCTCTTTCTGCCCTGTAATACCAGCTGACACCTCCCCAAAAAATGATAGACAATGTGAGGAAGGTTTTCTGGTCTCAGCAGATATTTTGTGTTCCCACCTCTCTGATGCCCTGTCAGAGGCAGTGTCCACTCTCCAAGTCCTGTAGCCAAAAGGGCTTCCTTCAACTGGTGTCTTTTTTTTTTTTTTTTTTTTTTTTTTTTTGGTGTCTTAATGGAAATCAAGTCTCTTTGTCAGGGACGATGAAAGCCTGATTGAAGTTGTAATGTACTCTTGCCTTTATACATATTTTTAGGTTAAATTTATTCCCAAGCAGCCTCATTTACCCCATGTCAGAAATCGCCCTCATAGCTTCAAAATCAAGTTATTTGAACATCTAGGGTGGGAATAAAAATATTTAGATTCTTTAAAATTGAAGTCAAATTAAAACAGCTTTAAAAAGGATCTTTAAGATGCAACATGGCCTGTCAAGATTCTACTGACCATGGTGCACTTGGGTGGCTCAGTCACTTAAGCATCTAACTCTTGATTTCAGCTCAGGGCTTGACCTCAGCACCGTAAATTCAAGCCCCACACTGGGCTCCATGCTAGGCCTGGATTATACTTAAAGCAAAGCAAAACAAAACAAAACAAACCACAGAATTCTATTGGCCATTTCATTTTCCCTAAGCTGTTGCAAGAAAAAAAAAAAAATGGTGAACTAGAGAGCCATTATCAAAGGGACAGCTGACTGTCATTGCTTCTATGATGAAAAACAGCTTTGGATAAATTTTGTAATTGACCTAGCTTAAGATTTCTGTTTACACAAGACTTTTTGATAGTTTGGCTTCAAGTAGCAACTGAAAGATCTCCCTCTGGTTTTTCCCAAGGCTGGAAATAACGTAGAAAAAAATTTGTTTCTTCAAAAAAAAGGTGCATTTGTTTTTGGAAGGTTAAAAAAAATATGTGTTCATCCTCGTGAACTTGATTCTTCATGAATAATCCTATTTAAGAAAACTTCAAATCCTTTCATACTTTGTTGGCGTTTTTTTTTTTGGAGGGAGAATCGTGTGGATCATCTTTTATTTATAGACTGTATACTTGATTGCAATCCCAGGCAAAAAGATAACCCAACCTATCCATTGTTGCTTATAAAACAGTCTTCTGGTGTCTTCTGGTGTACTTCTGCATTATTAAGACAAACCGTCAACATCTGTGACTACTTTCGGAAATCAATGTAAATACTTGTTTCCCCCCTTGCACTTCCTGTAAGAGTTCTGAAACTTACTGACATCCATGTGATGCATTGCTAAAATGTGATGTATTGCATCTCCCGAAGTTTTAATAATTACCAAGATTTCAAACTTAAGTTTGAAATTACTCCATAAAAATATAGTAATGCATGTACAAAATTAAATAAATTATCATCACACTTCTTTCTAAAATATTCAAAAATGGCTCGCTCATCTCTCCCCACCTCACTTGTACTTGATGCTTCCAAATATTAATTATAATTCATTTTCAGAACCTTTTGAATGCCCCAATATCTTCTGCTCTTTGGAGAAATTTTTCTGAAGACTGGCTAGGAGATATATAGAATCCCCATGCATTTCCTGCAGTTCATGATAAGAACACCAAATATTATTAAGAACATATCCATTGCATTTACCGGCATGCTTGAGTGTGAAGTCTGGGTTCCAACACTCTAACAGCTCAGGTTTGTTTGACATACCGGCTACATCAAGTCAATACAAGGTTAACTGCATTTCAGGCTAACTATCAGCAGTTCAGCCCATGTCCTAGATTTTTTGTGGGGGCAGAGAAGGGTACTCATGCTGTCTTGTTTCTTTTTTCCTGAAACTATTTTTACCCTCTTTTCCTCTAGTTCCTCAGCTTTTATATTTGACTGTTTCTACGAGGGCATGATCTCTGGCACCTGGTCCACTGAACAAATAGAGGTTTTTTTTTTTTCCAATGAAGTACACATTTTATTATTAATGGTGGTACATAAGTATTTGCTGATAATGAATCTGAAGCTTTTACCTTGAAGGTCCTATGGGATAATATATACTTAGAGATGTAGTATTGAGGCAGAGTTACCAGAATATATCCCTTTTCCTTTAACGTATCTGATCTTTCCTATATATTTTCTTTATGAAGCGTGTCCTCAGAAAATAAAAGAGCAGAGAGAGTTTGGGTCAAAAGAGGCTAAGAAACTACAGGAGTTATTCATACAGAATAACACTGCAAATTAGAAATAAATATGAGACAATCTCCATTTTTGATCTTTTACATACACTAGAGGATACATGTGGAATCTTTAAGCTTCACCCAAGTTCCACTTTGCTTGGTTTAAGAAATGACCTTCAGTGAAAAGAGCCTAATGAAATATTCTTCCTTCTGCTTCATATTCATTCATCCCAGGAATGTACTGGTTATCAACAGAATTATGTAACATCAGTCATAAGTAAATTTTTAAGTGCTTTTATTTTCTAAATAAATAAATTTGTATTTGCAATTTATTTATTTCATGTAATTTATTGTCTCTACCACAAAATATAGTGTCACACCAATTTCTGGAATAAACATACATCACATTAAACTATTGATCCTCACTCACCCTTCTTAGTGTTTACTTTTTTATTTAGTTTGGAAAATTCTAACAACTAAAAAAATGATATTACTTTGTAATAAATTTGGGGTGTTTCTAAATAGTTCATACTGTTCAGTGGCATTGTCTTTATGATAGATAAATAGGTAATTAGAAAAACTGGAAAGTCTGACACAAATGTCATAGAGTATATATTTAACACCAGCATCTTTAGATATAAATATTCGTCAACTCACTTGCTTATCAGATACTAGCTGTACAACTTCAGGCAATTTGTTTTTTTACCCCTCCTTTTCCCTATCTGTATTACAAATGGCTAATAAGTCCTGGGGTGCTTGGGTGGCTCAGTCAATTAAGTATCTGACTTGATCTCAGCTCAGATCTTGATTTCAGAGTCATGAGTTCAAGCCTCATGCGGGGGCTTTAAAAAAAAAAAAAAAGGACAAGTCCTAGGGATCTATATTTTAAATAAGATTTTCAGTACTTCCTATGCAGCTGAATTTGGTCCATAAACAGGTACTGGAAACTATTACTCAAAACCAACCCTGTTTCACCACATTTTTATATAAAGTTATCTATTGATTATAAAATTAAATATTAAATAATAAATCAATGAATAAAGTTGTAAGGAGAAAAATCCTAAAAAAAAAAAAACAAACACCTAAAAATAGTAAATCATTTTAATCTGCTTTTGGGGTAAAGCTTTATTCTCTTGGGATTTTTTTTAATTTTTGTCTTCACATCTGTATCTTATTTTCCTTATTATTAATTAATTTATTTCCTTATTTTTTATGATGATGCCTAATTTTTTGGCATGAGGACATATATTTAATACACAAAATAATTGTACTAAACTTTCTCTCATACATCCTCATATAGGGAAATGCAGAATAAGATTAGAGGAATGTCTCAGGGTTTTCACTCAGATGCATCAGTGTTAATCAACGGTGTCTTCTATAGCTTTGAAAAAGAATGTCTGATACTTCTCACTTCTGTAATACAGTAATGTGGAAAACTAGATTTCCTAAAAAAGCAACAGAAATAAAACATCTAAAACAAAATAAAATGTATGTTAAAACAAATGCATTTGAAATTAGTGATGGAATGGTAAGGAATTTAGAGAAATCCCTCATAGAAGGAGAGAGGCTAAGGGAAGTAGGGAGAGGAATAAAAAAAGGAAGGACAAGGAGGAGGAAAAAGAAATGAGAGTATTAAAACAAATAGGTAATTAGCTTTTGGAGAAATTGACAATCCAGAAATCTGTGTTATGGACTTTCAGTTTTAAAATCTATATGGTGAGGAACTGATTCAGGGACTCACACACAAAGCTGTGACTACTGAAAGATGATCCAGATTAAAAGTGGATTTCCACTTCCATAGTGGAGATAAGGTCACTTTTGTGTCTCTTCCTTGGTGAGGGTGGGGTAGAAGTGGCATTGTCCTCAGAGTTTTTAAGACTAAGCAAGACTGGATACCAGCTGTGATTCAAAAATACACATGCTGTTTAAAAATAATAAATTTCAATCTTTTAAAAAGATTCTTGGAAGATGTCATAGGAAAATACCAAAAGATAAATGAAAAAGCAGGAAAAATATTAAGCAGTAATAATAAATATGGTGGGGATATAATAAATAAAGTCTTTTAAAAAGTACAAGGCAAAAAGACTAAAATAGTATGAAATAAAAAGGGGCAAAATATGAGTAAAGAATTCTCAAAATTATGATATAAAATAATTCTTAAATATATGGAAAATATATTTGATTCCCCTCAAAATAAAATACAAATATTCCACCAAAATACTGAACCATTATATATCACCCACAAAACTGGAAAAAATTAAAAGGTTGTCAACACTTCTGTTCATGGAGTTGTGAAAAAATAGGAACTCTTAAAATGCAGATAGAAATACACAATGGTGCTGGATAGTGAAGAAGTTCGTAATATTACAAACCTGCATATTCAATTTGCCCTTTGACAGAGCAATCCCATTTCTATGAGTTTATCCTTAAGTTACACCTAAAATAACTAAAATTACAGGTATAAAACTTTATTAAACATGAGATTAGTTGCAATTACAAAATATTGGAAATAATCTGAATACACATTCATACGAGATTAGTTGAGAAACCTATGGTATTTAATGTGATGTAGTACCACAAAACTAAAAGAATGAGATAGTTATTTTGAACATATAGGAAGTGATTTCTAGAATTATATTGTTAGTGAAAAAAAGCCAAACAAAAAAAAATCCACTTACATGTAAGGAAAAAGTAAGAGGAATGAATTTATGTATCTGTATACCTATCTACATACACATGTGCTTATCATAAAGGAAATTCAAGGTAAATCAACAAAGATGGAAAAAAATCTAAAATGCAATACAAACAGACACAAATGAATCTAACTTTATTTCAAATACATTACAAAACCACATAGTAAGTAAGGGTATAATTTTAATTATGTTCTACATCTTAACAGTTAAATATGCATTTTATTATTATTATTCTATGTATCTATCATTGATGATATGCATATTGATTTGGATATATGAAATGTTTCATGAACTAAAAAATAGATTCTTTCAGTATCACAGAGACGCTAGTAAGTATATTTTAAGAATGTAAGTTCTGTAATCATATAGCATCCATTCAAATCCTGTTATCTTGTGCAAATTCCTTAATGTTCTGTGCCTCAGTTCTTTATCTATGAGTTTATAAAAGTATCTATGAAATAATGCCACTGCAAAGATTAAACAGTTATTAGACATAAACCGCTTTGGACAGTATCAAGCACATAATTGGAGATCAGTAGATATTAACTGGTTATACTAGCATAGAAGCCACTTCTCTAGTACCCAGAGTCCAGGACCATCAATTTGTATCTAAATCCTAGAGAGAGCTGAAGGCAGTTTTTTAGTAACTATATTCTATAATAGCAGTAACAGTGATTCTCAAATGAGGATACACATCAGCATCACTGTTGGTCTCTTTAGGATTACAAATAAGTAAAACACAGAGACTCTACATCATCAAAAACATTTTGAACAAAAGTTTTAGACATGAGGCTCATCCCTACATAAGTTCAAAAATGTGATATCGATAAGCATTCCATATTAAGAACGGCAGTGATAGGAATTTTGATGGAGTATTATAGCTAAAAGGCAGTAATTCTATCACCTCAGACAGAGAATTGAGCCCCAGTTTTTCTTCCATGAAATTAGATTAATGATTCCTTACAAAGAATTCCTTACAAGCAGGGTTGGTGGACAATGAATGGAGATAATATATAGAAAATACCTAGTTCATTGTTAGTACTCAATGAATAACAGCTATTATATTCTACAAGGACTCTGAAAAACAACATAAAAAGAAGAAATGGTGTATTTATAGAAGATCATAGATAATGTAATTTAGTATCAGATTTAATAAGATCTGTAATTTGGGTAGAATTTTAAGCTTTATTTTAAGGCCGTTGGACCAAATCCTATAAAATACAAAAATACCACCTATTTTCACAAAGGTAATTGAAGGTCTTAGCACAATTTCAAATAATGGATTTATGCTGCTGACTTGCACACATAAATGAGTGCCCTTGTGAATTGAAAGATATTCAAGCATGTTTATCATAGTCAGAGTCTGCCACTGCATACTGATCAACACCCCTCACTCATTAACATACAGGATCTTTGCATGAGCTTTCATTTGCATGCTCTTCTAAAAGCTCCTTTTTCCCCTCACTATTCAAACAGCCAAGACCTTTGTAATCAACAAGAAAATTAGAAGCAGGTGGGAGCTTATTTTTAATGATGTTGAGACCAAATTGTTTTACTTAAATCCGAACTTTTTTCCTTCCAATCCTTTTTAATGCCTGACAAATATTAATTATGTGAAGTTAGACAGCAACTCTGACTTTCTCATTGTCTCTGATCAAGCTCTGTAACTAACCCTTTACTTTTATATTTAATTAATATGATGAAAACATTTCTCATTTATCAGAATTTTACATTTTCCTGAAGCCCCTCATACAAACATGATAACATTGGGATTTAGCTAATGTCCTGGCAATCTTTACAAATTTACCTCGATTATAATAAATGAAACTGATGGAGGACATTTCCTACAGGTTTGTAATTATTTATTTTAATGAGTGCATATTAGTGGATGGAAAATAAAGTTTCAACATTATAAATGGCAAGTATTGGCCTTGTTTTCTCTTTTGCTTTAGAATATTTTTAGTTGTATTCACTCAAAATAAATTCATTTCCTTAAAGTGTCTTTAGAGAAGCACCAATGAATTTTTATTTTCACTTTTAGACATTTCAAGTATATAATGAAGTTATAAAGACTGTCAATTGCAGTCATATCTAGATCATCCACAAATAAATGGTGTGCTTTGTGAACCCAAATTCAGTATCAGGCCAGGTTCTCTACACTATTTAACATAGGTCTACCTACTACCCAAGAAAAATTATTCAAAGAAACCAAAATTTTCTCAAAATGCATCATCCAAATCTCTTGAAATAGAGTTCTGGATATGCCAAAGCTTCCTTTTGTTAATTTAAAGCAATTTCATGTTCATTATACTTTATATCTCACAATCTATTCAGCAATCTCTCCATTATGATTACCACTTAAATTTTTAAAATTTATTATTACCCTGCAGCAAATTAAATATTTATTTTACCTGACTGTAAAATAGAATACAGTTTTTTGGGGAAAAAACTATCAAATATTTTACCTTTCATTTAAAATAATCTAAAATGACCTATCCTTAATGGGTTTCCAGTATTTTTTAAGACCATTTTAACTATCAATGTTTTGTCAAAAGGACTGATTCTTTTCAGCTGTTCACCTATTATTCAAATTGTTTTAAATATTTATATCTACATATATATTTAAAAGTATTACACAAAGACTTATTGGTAATAAAGTCTTAAAAACAATCAAGTAGAAGCTTGCTTAACAACAAATTGGCTTTTCAAGAAAAAATGAAATCCACAAATTTTGTTTGTCTTTATTTTTTATGATACATTTGTATATTGGATAACTACCAAATAATCTGAAATAGCTTAAAATGAAAGACATTAAAATATGATTTTTAACTGCAAAGAAAATCAAGACCACAGGAAAAAGTTAAGAAAATCTGACTACCAAAAGGGCTACCCTATATTTTTCACAGAATTCCAAATATAACTATGAGCCTTATGACACCCAGAGAAAAAATGAAAGGAATATAATAAACAGCATAGCTCTCATACTGGAAAAACTAAACAAATGTGAAAACTAAAATTAGAATCTATATTTAAAATAATCAGCATCTAAACACTATAACATTAAACTCGAAATTCAGCTGAAGATTTCAATGCATGTTTAAGTTCAAAGTTTTCTATGTCAGTAAAGCTGGTAGGAATGCCATATACTGCTAATGTCATATAGTGTCATATACTAGTATTTTGGAAATGTCAAGGGAGACAGAATATAAACGAAATAGCGATAAACCTAAGTGGAAAGAAAGGTTTAACTACTCTTTCTATGTTTTTTCTTTATCTTTATGGCCTGAGGGGTGCTTTAGGACTTGACATTTAATTAATTTTCTCTGCAATATTAACTCAAATAATATGGATGGACATGATATCAGATCCAAAATAACTAAGAACTCAAAGACTATATAAAAAGACAACTACCTGTGCTTTACTGTTGAGGATGTTTACTGAGAAATAAGATGTAAGTAAAATTGAGACCCAGCATCAGTGGAGATTAGTAGACTTACTGTAATGATCATTTTGCAATATATACAAATCTCAAAATATTATGCTGAAAACCTGAAACTAATGTAATGTTGTATGTCAAATTGCATCTCAATAAAAAAAAAAAAAAAGCTCAATTAACCCCCCCCCACACACACACACACACAAACAGAAAAAGACTGGAAGACAAAAATAAGAACAATAAACAAGGGCAATAAATAGAAAACAGTAACAAATATAACAGACGTTAATCCAATTATACTAATAAGCCCTTTGAGTATCGATGGTTAAAATGCACCAATTAAAAGACAGAGTTGTCAGAGTGGATCAAAAAACAAGACACAGGAGTGCTTAGGTGGTGCAGTTGGTTAAGTGCCCGACTTGGTTTTGCCTCAGGTGGTAATCTCAGGGTCATCAGATCAAGCCCCACATCAGGCTTCATACTCAGTGTGGAGTCTGCTTAAGACTCTCCCTCTGCCCTTCCCCCTTGCTCTCTCTCACTCTCTCTCTCTAAAATAAATAAATAATTTTTTTAAAAAAATCAAGACATATATATGTTGTCTATAAGAAACCCACTATAAATTTATAGACACATATGGATTAAAAGTAAATTGATAGAAAAAATAAACCATGGTAACACTAATCAAAAAAAGGCTGGAGTAGCTATTATTAATATCAGACAGGGCAAACTTCAAAGCAAGTTATCAGGGATTAAGAGGGACATAGTAATAAAGGACTCAATTCTCCACGAATGACTAACAATCCTTAATGTGTATGTGCTTAACAATAGAGCTATGTGAGGTGAACTATGGGAGGCAAAAAACTAATAGAATTGCAAAGAGAAATAGATGAATCCGCTGTCATAGCTGGAGATTTTAACACCCCTCTATCAGAAATGGGCAGGTCCAGCAAACAGAAAATCTGTAAAGACATAATTAAACTCAACAACCCTATCAATCAACTGGAATATTTGACCTCTATAGACTACTTTATCCAGAACAGAACACACACTCTTCTTAAGCTCACATGGAACATTCACCATGATAGAGCACATTCTAGGCCACTGAAACATCTTAACAAATTTAAAAGGATAGAAATCATATAATGCCTATTCTCAGATCACAATGGAATTAAAGTAAATATTAATAGCAGGGAAAAAAGACTGGAAAAAAATCATGGTGAAGAAATAACACACTTCTAAGTAACACATGGGTTAAAGAAACTAGACCCCCTACCCTCCCAAGGAGACTGAGAAAAAGAGGCCTTATCTCTCTTGATACATACCTTTCAAAGGGATGGCTCCTAGGTCTTTTGTAAAGAATTAGGTTGTAGAAGATACACCTCAAAGGGATAACAAAGGATTTACACCTGCAAGTTTTCTGAATTAATGCTTCTAACAAGAGAGAGGTCAAGGGCTTTTAGTCAGGTGTGACTGGAATGAACAGTAAATTTTTTCACCTGTGTTGAGCTTTCCCAAGCAGGCATTTTAAAGGGTCTGGTGTTGTCCTAGGATAGGACCTTGAGCTGATAGGAAGTATGCTAATGTTTGTTCCAAGCTCTTGATGGTGTGTGGGGCAGGGTGAATGAAATTGCTTCTGCTACCAGTCAGCAGTTCTTAAGGGAGCCTGCTTCTCCCTCTCCCTCTGCCCCCTACTCATGCTTGCTCTGTTTCTCTCAAATAAATAAATAAAATCTTAATTAATTAATTAATTGATTGATTTTTAAAAAGGTCAAGGTTGAGGCCTCGATGAGAAGAGGACTCACGAGAGAGAAGTTTGGTCAAGGAAGGAGTCTTTGTCACCATATGTAAAGGTTAGAACTAATTCTTTATTTTCATAAATAGATCCTTGTTCTGGGAATTACACTAATAACACATTGTTTATAGCATAGCTAGCTTCTACTTTGCTAGGAAAATTCTTGTGTTCTAAAAGGCTATATTACAGTATATTAGAATATTTCAACTTAATAGTATGCATGTACTTTTTTTATAGGAAGGAAAAAATGTTAAATTAAAGGTAACATTATACTAGCTTAAGTTTATCTTTTCACACCTTATTCAGTACCAAATTATCTGTATGTGATATTCAATGCTAAAAATAATTTTAATTAGGTTATATTTAACACACTAAAGCTACTATTTGAATGAGTCACATTTGGTGTTTTATTTTTTATGTTATCTTAACAAAAATTAAAATTAAAATGCATGCGTACTGAGCACTATAAAAATTCCAAATAGAGTACGCGCACACATAACAAAACTAATGTGTTTTGTAGTGGGAGGAAGATTACCCCATTATAAGCATACACTTTTAGAAAAATAAATAGGTACACAGTTACAGCCAACAGCAAATGCTTAATGGAAGTTTGCACCATTTTCTAACTCTCCCATAGGGCTTGTTTAGGAGTACCCTTAAAAAGAGAACAACATAGCAAACACTGATGGAACATTAAACTACATAATAATCCTGTTAAGCAATATGTAACAAGAAAACCACTTTCCAAATTTTGTTTTCTAAGGCATAATTGCACACCTCATGCTAACAAATTAAGAAGCAAACAAGTCTATTCACATTTAAATAAGTGTTGAGGCTCCACATGTCAGGCACTTCCCTATGAAACACTCCTAGGTTTGTAACTGCCTATATCAACCCGCGTATGTTTAGGTTAAACTATAGCAGGTAGGTATGACAGGAGACCAATGCACAAATGTTTATATTTGCATTGAAAGACATTCTACAGCTATGATAATGATTCAAGATATACAGACAGAAGGTCTGCTTTTTTTTAAAGGTCTTCAATTAGGCAACTTATATTATAGTGGGCCTCAAAACTTACAAAGAAAGAAAATGAACATGGGGCCCAACATGAATACAGAGAGAAAATATTTGCAAAGCACATATCACATATCTAATGAAAGACATACTGAGACTTTACAAAGAACTCCTACAATTTAATAATAAAAAAAGATGACATGATAAAAATGGGCAAAAGATGTGAACATTTACAAAAGAAGATATATTAATAGGTAACACATGAAAAGATACTCAACATCATTAGTCATCAAAGGAAATACAAATTAAAACCAAAATGGGACAGCATTCCGTATCTCCTAAGATGGCTACAATAAACAAGGCAGACAATATCAAATGTTGACAACCATGTGGAGTAATGGCATTACTCATAAATTGTTGGTAGGTACGTAAAATGGTGTGGGCCTGTTGGAAAACAGTCTGGCAGTTATCAAAAAGTTAAAGATAAAACTACCATACAACCCTAGCAATTCCACTCCTAGTAAGTATCCAGAAATAAATAAAAACACATGCACACACAAAGATTCGCACACAAATTAGGTTTTATGTAAGGTTTATAGCACCAGCCATAATAGCCAAAACCACAACCTAATTGTGGATGAACTAGTTACAGTAGGAACTATAAATGGGCATGAGGCCTCTTACAGGGGAAGAGTTTGAAAATGCTATAAAATGGATTTAGAGTAATAGGTGCCCTACTTGGTGAAGTTACTGAAAGTCATTAAAATGGATAAATCTTGATAACCTGGGTGGCTCAGTGATTGAGCATCAGCCTTCGGCTCAGGGTGTGATTCCAGGGTCCTGGGATTGGGTCCTACATCAGGATCCCTGCAGGGAGCCTGCTTCTCCCTCTGCCTATGTCTCTGCCTCTCTCTGTGTGTCTCCCATGAATAAATAAATAAAATCTTTTAAAAATAATAAAAAATAAATAAATAAAATGGATGAATCTTCTATATATGTAAAACATACTTCAGTAAGGTTGTTGAAAATAATTGTTTTTTTCCTATCTACCTAGATTTTGAATTCAGATATGAGATAAATATAATGAGACATGTATTAAAAAGTTTTTTTAATAAAAATATACACAAAGAGGGGATCCCTGGGTGGCGCAGCGGTTTGGCGCCTGCCTTTGGCCCAGGGCGCGATCCTGGAGACCCGGGATCGAATCCCACGTCGGGCTCCCGGTATATGGAGCCTGCTTCTCCCTCCGCCTGTGTCTCTGCCTCTGTCTCTCTCTCTCTCTCTGTAACTATCATAAATAAATAAATAAAAAATTAAAAAAATATATATACACAAAGATTTTGTTCTAACAGTGAATAAGTCTGATCTGACAATCTGCCTTACTAGTTTGACAATAGAGTGGCTTTTTTTTTTTTTTTTTTTTTTTTTTGAGAGAGAGAGAGAGAGAGAGAATGAGGAAGGGCCAGAAGGAGAGGCAGAGAGAATCTTATTAAGCAGGCTCCTTGCCCAGCGAAGAACCCAACTCAGGGCTCCATCTTATGACCCTGAGATCATGTAGGACCTGAGCTAAAGTCAGGCGTTGAATGATTAACCCACTGAACCACCCTGGTGCCTAAAGAGTGGCATTTCAGATTAGGTTACACAAAGAGTATATTTCATAAATTGAATGGGCAAATCTGAAGTTTTAATTAAAACCCTGATGAAAACATAAGGTATGAATGCAAAATACAAATGTTTTCCAATCCCTTCTGTGTAAAAGAAGGTGCCTCTAAATGAAAGTATAGTAAGTAAAATTAGTATTTTATTAAGCCCTGGAAAATTATTGGTTATACTTTCTAGATATAGAGAAAATAATAGACTCAAATGCATTTGTAATAAAACTCTTCAACTATTTTAGTATTTTTAAATCTAAATACTAAATCTGTTCACAAAAATAAATGGGAAACTACTCAAATTACTGGTGTCAAAACACTAAAAACATTTTACATATGATAATTTGGGGGATATAGCTCAGAAGGAGTTCAAAGTCTTGGCATTATTATACCAAAATTATCCTATTATTACCCATCTATTTTATGTGAACAAGGCTATTCTATTCTTATAACTATTGTCATATAAAATAGGCATATAAGAGATGCAAAAACCCATCTCAGAAATATATGAACCCATGCATATACAAACTAATTGGAAAAAGCCCTTATTCTTGCTAGGAAGAGAACCAAGACAGGCAATCTAGACAGAGACCTTTTGCAGTGAGTCAAGTATTAGAGAATAAATTGACTATACAAAGTTAATTATTAGATTTTAAATCAAAATGAGATAGAGAAAAAGAGAGAAGGAAACAATTATGAGCATTTAAGTCTAAAAGCTAAGGAAGAAGAGAGTGGTACAAATAGTGGGAATGAAGTGTTGAACACCAGAGTTCCTTATCAGAGAGTTATAATTTCACACTACATCAGGTTAATTCAGACCTGTGTGGCAACATGTTATAAATAAAATCAAAGATTCACCAAACAAGATGTAAAAGAAGGAATAGAAGCAGGAATCTTCTACATATGACAGTTTAAAATATAATTGTAGATGGACTTTCCAGCCCATGATATTAAGAAAAACAGAAGACAATGATTAAGTTCAGACGAACATATCCAAAAAGGAATGGCCATAAAAAGAGAGGTCAGAGCATAAAATAATAGATTGATATCGGAACAATGAGAAACATAAATATGAATATATATCCAAATTAGATGAAACTGAATATATTATGCTCAAAGCAAATGGTACCTTAATTTATGATAATATTTCACAATGTATTTTTTTGTTTATCAGAAACCTCATAATTATTTTGGCATACATAATTAGTATAATGTGCAAAGTTAAGCACAAGTAGTGAAACTTCTTAGATCTATGACTTTAGGCAAATTTCTTAATTTATACAAACTCAGTTTCATAGTGTCACCATGAACATTAACTGAAATAAAGAATAAATAAAGCTTTTCCCACTGAATCTGGCATATAATATATTCTCCATAAATTTTGGCTGTTTGATAGTGATTAGTATTTGCATAGTTCAATTGTTTGGGGTATAGAGCCAAATCTTGCATGGAACTGAAAATTGTACATAAACATTTTCACTAGTATTCTAAAATCTAAACTTGCTTTAAATACACAAAGGAACCAAATTCAGAGTGGGCAAGGAGTGTCTTAAGGTCTGAGTCAAACATTTCCACTTGTTCTGTGAGAGCATCACAGAGCTAACATGCTATCATGGTGGGCCTAGTTTTCATTGTAGTTAATTCAAACTTCACTTGACTGGTTAGCCTGTGACAAAAAATAAAAGAGGAAATTATATCTACTTATGAGATTGTTTTTGAGAATAAAATGTTAAAGACAATGTATTGGCAGCATCTAGAACAGTGAAAGCGACTAGAGCAAACCCAATAAATGGTTACTCTTATTAGAGTCCAAATGGTTGCCATTACTAGACATGCTCCCTCACTCCACTGTTTGTCTTCCACATGTCCTAGACATCTCTAATTCTCACTTTCTAACACACTGGTACTATAAAAAAGGAATCTTAAAGTTCCTTGCTTGCCTTTCAAATGCTCTTTCAGAAGCTTGTGCCACTGACATTAGCAAAGTGCTAAATGGGAAAACTTCTTTTAAAAAGACTGTAGGTGACCACCTAAACAGTGCTATAAGATAAAGCAAGTTCATAGCATAGAATGAATTATTATTTGTCAAAAAAAAAAGATGTGTCCTAGATATATGACAGGATTTTTACCTCTATACTTTATTTTGTGCTCAGATATTGAACTGGCAGTAACAGTCCTTGATCCATTACTCACTTAGAGCCCTCTATACATAGGGAGCTCTAATTCCTGTTTCTCTATACATAGGGAGCTCTAATTCCTGTTTCCTGATTCTCCCCATGCTACTGAAGAACTGTGATGTACTTTGGGCCAAAGAATACCACCATTTCTTTCCCTGGATGTCCAGACCAGCAGTAGTGATCCTCAGACAATTATTATGAATTGTTTTATGTAAATTGATCATTCATATCTGCATGTGTACCTCCTTCCTACCCATACACCACACACACACACACACACACACACACACACACACACACACCCTAACCACATACCCTAACTACCATGAGTTAAATAGGAGATGTGACATGCTTTTAAGTTGGCTGGATTATAGTGTATATTTACACTTTGTAACTCACCTTAAAATTAAGAACCCAGAAGTATATTTATCATTCTATGTCATTCTGAAGTAGATAACAACCAGGAGAGAACTGTGACACTTATTCACCGTCAATATTTTCAAGTATTGCTTAGCACTGAAGGACTACAGTATTTTTAAGTCAAAGGAAAGATCCTCTGACATAAGAAAAGTGGGTATTAGCTTTAAAGAAAATATATATGTGCCAAATCCTGGCTTTATCACTTACTATTTTTGTAAACCTGAATAAAGTAAATTCACTTACTCAGAGAGTTTTGGGGACATACCGAAGGGCAATGGTACATTAGGGTTTTTGGTTTGGATGAGTAGTTATAGGCAATTTCTTGTACACATTTTTCTATATTTAATGCAAGTTTCTATAATGCAAGTATACTAACTCTTAGAGCTTATAAGTAAAATAAAGAAGCATTTAAATATTAAATGTATGCCAAATGCACAATGACTACAAGAGCAGTCATAAAGAATTTAATTAGTCCCATCCCACTGATAATATTTCAAATAGATCCACATGATTAACTCATACCTAATGTCATAAACAAAGTTATGTATACAAGATCAAACCATCTAACAAATATGTTCACCCAATAAAAATTGTAATCAAATATGTTTCATATATTTATAGGAAAAACAATCTGATGCATAATTAAATTAGATATGTGGGCAGCATAATAACTAATATAAACTTCTTTTTACTGAAAGTTTATTCTATATGACATCTGTCCTAAAAGTTAATGTAGGGAAGGTAACCAGGAAGTACTATCCTCATTCCCACAGTACAGATGGGAAAAAGCAAGTAAACAATCAATCAATCAAATAAACAAACAAGCCTCAGAGCACATAAAGTTTAAGTAAGTTGATTAAGATGGCTAACACTGGGAGATAGAATCATTCAGCCACTCTAAGTACTAATTGGAAAATCTACACAGAGGACATGTAGATCTCAACGATCACAGGAGTACCGCACAGATGGTCTCCAGCTCTAAAACCTCAAATAAAAAGTCTTGGGTGTGTGAGGATGTATGTATTTATATTATGATTTAGTTCTTATGTGTATATATATGTAAATAAATGAAAAATATATATACACACATACACACACACACACACACACACATATATACACACACACATATATATAAATCAAATTAATAGTTCCTAGTAAATACCATAATCATAAGGTAACAGTGGCTGAGGTCACCAGCAATGAATCTGAAAGAGTCCTATTTATTTATTTATTTATTTATTTATTTATTTATTTTTACAGTGACTTAACAAGATGAAAATCCAGTAAGAGTTATTTCAGACTCTTTTCAGATCAAGATGGTGGTATCTAATCTGCCTGACTTGTCCCTTACCCTATCCCTATTTTCTGATTGAAAAATGTAATGAAGCTATAGAAACAAATGTAAAAGTTCAAACTCCCTTGAACTAGCAATGTCTTCCTGTGGATTCCAGTGTATATGAATGGTTATGAGAGAGACTCATCAGAATCATCAGTCCCGGGCATGATGAACACTACCAATGATTTCTACCCTCCTCAGCTGTATACTTTCACTTAGGTTCATGTTAGACTTACTGCACAGATGAGCTGCTTTGTGGGGTGATCAGAGCTGTTTCAAGATCCTCTTCCTAATTAGTTACCTTTTCATCTATGACAACTCCGGGATTTTATTTCTTAGTACTGCTACAGATTAAGCAGCCACATCAGACAGAAAAATGTATGTCCATACTGAAAGGTGAGCTAAATAATTAGGAAGGGCTAGAGAATGGAAGGGCATTGGGTGCTGTGAACTTGAGGAGATTTGCACCTTCTGATGACAGAACCAGCACAGCTTGCATCAAATTTTCCAGAGATACATTCACCTCAGCATAATCAGAGAACTAGACAGCAAGAACAGAAACACTGTCCTCAGCCTTGTAGATTCACTCTGTGCACATCAGTGGGCATCAGCATAACATCTGAGAAAAAAAAAAACTCAAAAAGATAGTGAAGAGTAAGGGGCAGAAGGAAAACACAGCGGCACTGCTCCTGGGGAAGCATAAGGCCTGGGTTGACCTCCTCTCATTAAAAGATAAATGAAAAGAGAAATAAATAGCATGGGGCCCTTGAAAAAAAAAATCTAAAAACAAAAGCAGGAGATAATGCATTAGAAATACAGAAGAAGAACATATTTTGGTCAAAGATTTAGCAACAAAAACAATAGAAAGCATATGATATGTTTTTGCAATAAATGTAAAAATAGGGCATGGGATCCAAAGGCTCCTGGTTAGCAGCCTGTAATCTCTCTTTAAAATTCCCAGAAAAACAAATAACAAAATACAATATTAAAAACAGTAACTGGCAAGTTATAGTTAGACTTACTATGGATGAAATCCCCCAAGGCGTTACTGGTAATTATAAGGGAATTGAAGCTAAATGAACCACAAAATATTTTTATTTAGGTTGCAGTACAAGGTTTATTCCAGCTTTGCCTCATGATATGGAGACAGTCAAAGCAACCTGTATAAGACACAAAGGCGGTGTTTTGTTCAGAGGATGATAATAAGACCAAAAGGAAACAAAGTAATCGGAAAAATAAAACAGTAATGGAAAAGAGCCATGTAAGATCATCCTGTGAAATGGTATCATTTCCATTATTTAAATTATTAATTAGCCCCATCCTCTAACTGTACTTTCTAAGACATGATGGTATCTGAGTGCATGAGGGATTGGTCTTTTTCGTGATAATTAAAAAGTAGTTCAGCAGATAAGAAACTAATAATTATAAACAATAAGAATGTGCTAATTTTCTAAGAAGAAACAGCTTGCAAAATATGCTTTTTAAGAGCTCTTTATCATGCTAAGATATTAATAAAATTTCCATTTTCTTAATTGTAATGGCATTTTTAATCAATATGAAATGGAGGGCACAAAGCATAGAGATTTTCCTATGGTATATTTACTTTGTTTTTTTTTTTTTTTTAATTAGGAGATTCATTGGTCAGAAAATCCTCTTTATGAAATGCAATGTTAAAATATCCACCCCCAAAATATCCACCCCAAAGCACATTTAGATAGAAAGTAAGTGACAGCTCATTTTCAACTTGATTTATTGAGATATTCCTCTCATCTCTGAAAGACACAAATACTTTCTGAGGAGACTTCTAGCTAAGTTATAAGTAGGGCACAGTCCAATGTTTAAGAGTTGAGCAATAAAAATAAATATCACAATTGGTGTTTTATAATGTTCATCTTTTTATCCAGATAAGCAGACACTCCTTCATTTTCTACAAGTAAGTAGTTGTTTTGAAATTCCTTAAAGATCTGTTCAACCTCTACAGAGCTACATCCCAGGATTGACAACCTGTCTGTGCAAGAAACTCCTCCAGGGACAAGGACTGCTGACAATCACCTTTTGAAACCCCAGTGGTCCCCTAAATCCATTTGACACCACATCATTGTTACCCTTGCCGAGAACATCCTTAATATTCTTGCCATCCCAAATGTATGAGCCCATCAAATGATAGCCTCTCCTTGGGATGATATCCAAACCCTTCAGCATTATGGACTGGCTCATGTGACGTTATCTCAGCTTTTTTTTTTTTTTTTAAATCATACTCTAGATACCAGCCACCCCAAATTATATTTATTTGTTATATTTGCCTTCTCTTACTTTCTAGGTTTCACAGGTGTTTTTATAGCAGAACAATCAACTAAAAACCTCTCTTATCCTGGCTAACCTCTATTTATTCTGTAGGTCTCACTTTAAATGTTACATCTCCTAGGAAATCACTCAGAAACTCCATAGTCTGAGCTTGGTATACCTCTCCTGTGAGTTTCTGTATTCTTCCCCTAGAATCTCACTTATCAAACACACTATATGGTACAATACATTTCTATCTCCCTGTTAGACATTAACTGTACCTCATGTGTCATTGTGCGGCCATTATCTATAAGAGGACTAGGCATCTGGTAAGCGCACATGTCATAGAAGGAAAAAAAAGGGAAGGAAAAGAGAAGAGAACAGGCAAGAGAAAATTGTAGTTTAAAAACTTTGGGCATTTTCTATTTCAAATACTATGTATTAAAAACTAAAGAAATTATTTTGCTTTATTTTCAAAGCATTGAAACAAATTGAATCATATTTTACCTCCGCCATGAGGTTGCTCTAAAACAGAGAGGGAATAAATATTTTACTCACATGAGAACTTCCCCATTTCTGTGAGCTAGCCACCAAAATAGGAAATAGTATGGTTACCTTCTTTTTTACCATGACTATTTTCTATGAACTTTAATGTATAAGCATCCACCCTGATTCCTGGGCCCTTCAAATCAAAGCTGGTTATCTGAATTGCCACTAATTTGTTTATTCAATAAATATTTCTTAAGTGCTTATTGTATGTTTGCTACCTTCTGTAGCAAACAGTAAGTCATTTGATTCTCAAAATAATCCTATAAGGCACATATTCCTATTATCACTGTTTTGACATATGAGTAAACCATGACATATGAGTAAACCATGCATGACATGAGTAAACGACAATTATGTAATTGTCACTCCCAGGCAGCCCGACAGTACAGCCAATGCTTGTAATCTCCAACACTATTCTAATGCAGTTATCTGTTTTATCAAAATCTTAAGTTTCTGTGATTCACAGCTTCTTTCTCCCTTTCCTGTCTCTTTTCCCCTCCCTCCATCCCTAACCCACTCTCTTTCTCTATCTTCACAGTATGTCATGTGTGTAAAAGTCTTTGCTAGATATAGCAATATGTTAAACATGGAGGTTGTCCTCATGACTATTCAAAAGCTCTGTGAGAAAGAGATTCATTTAGAAAACAAAGTCACTAAATTCAATATATTGAGCCCCTACTATGATCCCTACATATTTATTTCAGGTGCTGAAACTGAACTATAGCAAAAGGCAGGGTCTAGTAGTTGTCTGAAAGATGCAAAATACACCTGTTTAATGCAAAAGAGAGTAACTCCTGGGATTTGCTGAAACAAATTTGAGGGCCGTAGCATTTGAGATGGTTTTTAGCTACACCCACCCATCTACACCTTGCTTTCTCAGCTAACCCACATTGCATGAAACCATACACCATTTTGAATGGTCTCCCATATCATATCTGAACTATAGCAGGTGCACAAACAGCCTCTGTCCTCACATTTAAGCAACCAACCCTACCACTCCTAGCCAGTCACATATTCATATCCAAGGGATCTTACATCAGAGATCATGAGTTTCCTCGGGAGAGAAAATGGAGCCTCTGTTCTCTCAGGTCCCACATTTACAATGGGTCACCTACTAAGAGAAAGAACCCTTGCCAGTTGGTGTGGTTTGCCAGGAGCGAGGCAGCAAAATAATCACATCTCACTCGCTTGGTTTATTCTCCCATGTCTCCAAATAACACAGCATCACAGTTCTTATGTGTGTGAAGGGGAAGGGAGAAAAGTTGAGAAAGCAGACTGTCAAAAGTAACTATTTCTCTGGCTATCAATAAAAGCTTTGGGCCTTTTGATGATTTCTTAATTCATTATAAAAGAAACAAACAGAAACACACCCATAAATACAAACCAAGCTGACAGTTGCCAGAGTGGAAAGAGGTTGGAGAATAAGCAAAATGGGTGAAGGGGAGGGGAAGACACAGGCTTCCAGTTAGAGAATGAATAAGTCATGGGAATTAAAGGCACAGCATAAGGAATAGAGTCAATGATACAGTCATAATGATGAAAGGGGGACAGATGGTAGCTACATCTGTGATGAGCATAGCATAACATATAAACTTGTCAAATCACTAGGTTGTACACCTGAAACTAATGTAATATTGTGTGTCAACTATACTCAAATAAAATACTTTTAATTTGGGCCTTATACCTAAAGTCTAGGCTCTTCATTTTAGAAGTAAAAGATTTCTCCAACACTGATAGCCTCTCCCTATAATTTTTTTTTTTTTTTTTTTTTTTTTTTTGCCTCTCCCTATAATTAATGATGGTCTGAGTTTGGACAGTTGACGGGTATGAGGGAAGGAGTAGAAAATTTTGGTTGAAAAAAAATTTTTTTTGGTTGATATCTCAAATGATGACTACATGCTATTTCTTCAATATGACCATGCAACATAAAAGAAAACTCCCTGGGGATCTCTGGGTGGCTCAGTGGTTTAGCGCCTGCCTTTGGCCCTCGAGTCCCAGGATTACGTCCCACATCGGTTTCCCGCATGGAGCCTGCTTCTCCCTCTGCTTGTGTCTCTGCCTCCTTCTCTCTCTGTGTCTCTCATGAATAAATACATAAAATCTTTAAAAATAAATAAAAGAAAACTCCCCCAAATAAGTATTTACCTGCCAGCCCCATTGTTGATTATCTTGTCTCTATTCACTAGACTATATTGTCTGAATAAGTACACTGAACTGATCATTAACAACATAGACTATTTTGGGCTTTGGTATTAAAGCATATCTATCCTTCTAAGCAAAATATGATAGTTAAGCCCAACTTTTCTAAAAGTTTCTTGAAGAAAAATTATATAATGAGAAATTACCCTTGGGTTTGGATTCATCACTGTGGGAATTGGAACAAAGGGAATCACCCACTCTGACACAAACAGGGAGTCAGAAAGAAAGAACCGTGAGATGCAAACTCCCAGTGTGTGTATTGGGCTGTTGCAAGGAACACCTTACTTGGTTATGCTGTCTGAAGACCAGTCAATGCAGTATCCCCCCAACCCAAACTTAATTTCAGTGCCTATAATCAGGAGACTGCCAACTGGACATTTAAATCCTTTTTTTGAAAGAAATATGTAGTCCTGACATTATCCTTCCTCGAAGCCAGGGAAAAGGAGAAAGAAAATGGGGACAGAGAGCTTTGACACTACAAATTAAAAAAAAAAAAAATCTTCTCTTTGTTTACCTTGCCATTAAAGAGTACCCTTTTCTTTAAGACCCTAATGTTAAATCTCGCATCTCCATTTGCCCTGCCAATGATTAAGGGAGTGTGGGTGCTCACCCAGAGACATATCCATCAGCGCACAAGTCAAAGTGATTGAAAAATATGTACTAAAATAAAAACACCAATAATAGTTGTACTACCTCAAAGAAAAATCGACTACTCACATCATTTATGGAGTAGATCGGCATTTGAGAGGCTATGCACTCACTTTATCACATAAACAAATAAAAGAAAAATGAAAACAAAGCACAGTACAGAATAATATATACTAAATTTCTAATTGCTTTCCTGTCGCCTATTTGTTTATAATGTGCTGAGTACATTGACAGGATAATAACCGAAGAGCATGACAAATGTTTGAAATGCATACGACGGCTTCAGATCCATTGCCAGCGTAAAGTAATCACTCCATGAGTCAGCCAGTGTTTCCAGTTTTAATTGACGCAATAGATTTGCAATTATGGGCTTCTCTTCCGAGTTAGCCTTTTGTTTTTATTAAAGAAGGAATAGCCACCAAAAGTTTTTGCATTAAGTAGGTATCACTTTCTAAATCAGTTCTCCAATGTGAGTGTTTATTCTGATAAACCTAAACCTCTCTGACACGTTTTCTGTCTTAGAAAATGTATTTTTGCCTGTAGCAGAAGGCAGTTGCTGCATGCTGTGCATCTTGGAAATGTAGCTCAGACAGGAAGAGTAAGGAGAGACAAAGCTGGGTAGCATGGTTCTCCGTCCAATCTACCCTCATACCACTCAATCCTGGGGCTGATTTTTCTGTGCTATAGCTTAAGTCATAGAAAATTCTCAACTGCCATTCAAACTGCAGAACAGCTGTGGCAGGACCCCCATGGCTCTCTGAAGACATGTGCAACCTCAGAGGCATTTGGTAGGAGCTTTTCTCCCCTCCAAATATCCACAGAAACCATTGGTATAAAGTATCAAAAAGGCAGATTGTTTTGCCTTCTTAGCTTATAAGGAGGATGTTAAGGTCTACTCTTTTTCCTTTGATTATGGTAGAAAGGAGAACTGTTATAGAAACATCAAAAATATACTAAACAGGCTTCCAAGCCAATATAGCAGATTGGATACGTATTTTTAACAAGTAACTCCAACGCACTGAAATAAAATCCAGAACTTTAATACGTAATAAAATTAAGCTGAACGGAAAATAAGTATAAACTAAAGGAAAAACGAAAGGAGAAAATAAAGCAAATCAATAGCTGCAGGTAGGAAAAAAGGAACTAGAGAAGAACACACAAAAAGTTTTTAAGCAAATTCCTATGTGGGTGAAACCAAAAAAAAGGAAGGGAGAAATGTTTAAAGCAGTATCACTCAACTATAAGGGAACTCAAAATCAGGAACAAGAGAGATGCTTTCTTAAAATTTGAGCACTGAGTCTTATATATGCAGAGGGACTACAGATCTCATGAGTGGTCCTAGGACTACAGGAAGAGATTAGCTCTTTCATTTTTAACATGTTGGGAAATAAACAGAAACTGAAACTTTCTTGAAAAGGAGACAATGGCCATGTGGTAACCCATTCTTAAGTCCATAAATATTCTTAAGTCCCGAGGGCAGACTAGGCAACTGTCAACTTCTGGGCAAAGTCTCTCACCTGGAAGACTGAAGTAGAGACTGAGCAGGTAAGAAAAGAGAAAGAACTGAAGGACTAAAACACAATAGTAAAGAGAGAATGAGAGTAAAGTGTGAGTGAAAATAGTAAGGGACCGTCTATGTGCAGGACACCCCCAGAGCTGGTTAGTCAGAGAAGTCTTGAACTCCAACACAGGGCCCAGGAACGAGATAACTAGTTTGAGGACGTACATAAATCCTGATCCCTTCGCTCACTCATCCCACCACAAAAATGTATACATTTATTTCAGATTCCTGATAGTAAGGAATTTAGAGAAGATGACAGTTTATATTTGCATTCATGCAAGTTTATATTTATCTAAATGTCAATCCAAAATGATCAAATATCAATACAATACATATGTATGTACATATATATGCATATATGAACACGCAATTTTTATTTTTGTTTAGAAGGGAGTGGACTTTTAGACAGAATGAGTGTCTTGAGTAATGGCATAAAGGCAAGATGACACAGCAGGTTAATAATTTCTTACTGAAATTTACAAGAGAGTGACAGTAGTGACTTAGTGAAGAAATCAATATTAAATTAACTTTCCAAAAGAATACAATTTTTTTTCCCCACATGAACACACACATACAAATTTGATATGCTTTCCAGGAAGTCACTTATTTTCCCCAAGCGGGTTTTAGAAACAATTGATGGACAAATGGACAATCAAGGGAAGAATAATTTTGAAGACAGACAAGGAGAAAATTGCACCAAGTTTGTTGGTTGGGGGAAAAAAAAAAAAAAAAACTAACTCTGACTACATTTTTAACACACTCCTGAATAGATATATTCTAGCAATGATGAAAGTCGAGTGGCATACAGGTCATCTATCATATCAAGAAAAAATTTTAGAGGGGCACCAGGATGGCTCAGAGAATTGGATGTCTGTCTTTGGCTCGGGTGGTGATCTCAGGGTTCTGGGATCAAGCCCTGCATCAGGTTCCCAGCTCAGCAATGAGTCTGCTTCTCCCTCTCCCTCTGCCTCTGCCTTTCCCCCTAGGTGTTGCTCACTCTCTCTCTCTCTCTCTCTCTCTCTCTCTCAATCACCTCTTTCTCTCAAATAAACAAAATCTTTTTTTTTAAAAAGAAAAAAATTAGAAAAATGTTATTCAAACTTATCCTCTTTGTCCCAAATAGACCCTATTTTATAATACCTGTGTTTTCAGTTCAAATTATTAGTTTTTACATTAATAATAATCATAGTTAGCATGTATTGAGTGCTGATAATTTGCCAGGCATTATTTTCAGTACTTTTCAGGGGCTCTTTATTTAATACAGTACTCTCACGAGGAGAATATAATTATTCCTTCCATTTTGCAAATAAAGACATTGAGTCAGAAAGAAGTTATGAAATTTGCACAAGGTCATACAGCTAATTAGTAGCTAAGCTAGGCTTCCAATAATCAGTTTGGCTCAATACCCATGCTCCTTACTATAAGATTTCTAAATATTATGTACTCATAAGTTTATTAACATTTTGCAGTTTATTTCCAATTATTCCTCTTATATTCATTTTGTCTTCCCCCCTAGTTTACATAGCCTCAAGAGACTACTTCAGAGGTTCTATGCATAATAAATTGTCAGAGTCCATCCATATATAAACTTTCATATGTGAAAAGTCTTCTATTTTTCTGACATGGTAGATATAATTTGGTTAAGTATAGCATCCCAAGTTTCAACTAGTTAGAAATTTCACATAATTTTCTGTTACCTCTTTCAAGATGGTACTGTCAAAAATGTTAGAGGTTAGAAGTTATGGTAATTCTTGTGGTTTTTGTGTGTGTGTGTGTGTGTGTGTGTGTGTGTGTGTGTGTGAAGGATCTGATATTTCCTCTAAAGAATGCTTTTGGGTTTTCTCTATATTTTTAGTATCTTGTAATTTCACTACATCATTTGTGTGTGCATCTGCATGTGCACACATGTGCTTTACCCTCATATTCTTCCTCAGTTCCACTAGATGGATTTTAAGGATTCTGTACCCATTCTCTAGGCCTCTTCGGTCTGTGCTTTGAAACATACTTTCCGCGATCTGGAAACATTCTTCAGTGTAATCATGCCGGTATCGTATTCATTCCTTCTCTTATTCCTGTTTGGTTTTTGGCTCATATTTTGAGCTCTTTTCCTTGCTTGTTTGTTTCATCTCATTGACCAAGTGTTTAATTTACATTATCTGTGTTGCTTTATTTTTTTGTCACTATAATACAGTCTCACGGGTATTAGGGTACACACAGACAATATTTATTCTAATTTTGTGTGTGTGCACGCTCCATTAACTATGGTTCTCTCTTCTTTGAGTTTAGTGTTCAGTTTTCCATGCTTCTGTGGCACTAAATTTCTGCAAATATTTATCGATTCTGTGTTGTATGTTCACCTTTGTATTTATTATTTATTGGATGGTTACCATATCTGCTGGGTCTGAGTGTAGCATTGCTCAAGGTATCTCCAGTTATCATCCATTCTGCCCTATCTTTGTGCCTAAATTCTCAAAGTCACTATGCACTCCGGGAGGCAGAAACTAGTTGTCTCTGCCTGGTTCAGGATATGAGGTGGGGAGAAATGCCACCAAGCCAGCTGACTGTCCTAAGGTACTCCCATCCCACCCCCCTGTTGGTGGTGTTGGGAGGAGTTAGGTGACCTGAGCAATAAGAGTTAACAACAGCACTATTCCACATTACGGTCTGTGGTTTCCTTCTTTTATCCAATTTCTACCTGCTTTCCATCTTTTAGGAATGTCCTAGATCTTGAATAACGTAATATTGAACCTAAAATATCCTAATTCTCTCTTCTCTTAGTAATACTTAAAGATTGTTAATATTAGACTACAACTTAGTATTATCCCAAAAATATCTGTGCAACAGTCTGTGACTTGGTTTCATTTTATGCAAAAGAAATGAAGCAGAAAACATGTTTTGATAGTTTTCATGGATTCAACGCTATACTTGGAGAATGTAAACCTACAATTATACCTGATTTTTTTCCTACTTCTTATAATAAAATGCATTAAACCTTAAGATTATGCTAGGACCTGTGGCTGCTCTACATTTAAGAGTGACAATGTTGCTCAAAGATGAATAATGCTTTATGGATGTTTATTCTTCAGAAATCATGTGCCGGGGGATCCCTGGGTAGCTCAGCAGTTTGGCGCCTGCCTTTGGCCCAGGGCATGATCCTGGAGTCCTGGGATCGAGTCCCACGTCAAGCTCCTGCCATGGAGCCTGCTTCTCCCTCCTCCTGTGTCTCTGCCTCTCTCTCTCTCTCTCTTTCTCTGTGTCTATCATAAATAATAAATAAATAAATAAATAAATAAATAAATAAATCTTAAAAAAAAAATCATGTGCCATGTTACTGGCTTCTTTTTTACCTGAGGAAAACCATGAAGGCCATAATGACAGCAATATATTCTAGACAACAATCAAGTTAATTATCCATTAAATATTAGAGTCCATATAAAGTCTATTGGAGAACCCCTCAGCAAAGTTGTTTCAAGAAATATCCTTAGCATTTATTTTTTGGACCCTTTGACTCTGATCAAGAATAGCCCTGACAGAGTAATTCATTATGAAAAAAACCACATAACACAAATTACCAAGGTTGAAAACCTAATTGTCATTAAAGTGAATATTATATAATGATTGTGATCAAAAACAATAAATCATGTATAAATATACACATTTGAACTTATAATACAAATGAAAAAAGAAAAACAAAATAAATCAATAAAAACACTTAAAATAAAAAGAAGACTGGCACCACACTACTAATGGAGAGCTCCTGAGAAGAATAAAACATTCTCCAGGTTCCAAAGACCAAGGTGACTATGAGCTGCTGGCTGGGTTCTCAAAGTCCAAAAGTATCTTCCTAAGTGTGAAGAAATAGCTCAATTATCACTGTTATCAAAAGGAATATTTTGCCTGTTACACTGAGGTTGTAACTGAAGTCTGCTGGCCAGGTGCAGTGGATTACCATTTTAGTCAAATATTCTCTGTATCTTGAACGCTACACTGTCTATGCTGTACACCATCTTGGGCATGAATGACAGATCCTGCTGTCACTCCCCACCTACATTTTGAATATTATCATGTGGCATTAGCACTCTCTACCCACATCTATATCTACATGTACAGAGAGCAAGTCAGGAAGAGAGAGAGAGAGAAACTTTTGCTTTTAGTGGTTGGCATGTAGTTGTTCATACACATAATTCATAATTATAAATTCTTAATTCAATATTTTTCAAACAAAGAAGATGATTACAAGTCATCAATCACGCTAATTTTTTATGAACACTATTTGCATTCAGTTTCAGTATTGGTCTTGCAGCAGGAAACTATATGAAAGGGAAAACAAATTATAAAATAAAATAATTCTACTTCAGGCTTTTATAAAAATTCAAAGACCTATATATATGTCAATATTCTGGTTGTGACACTGTACTATACTTTGGTGAAATGTAGCCACTGGGAAAAACTGGGGGGAGTATACAAAGGAACTCTCTCTATTCTTTTTTTTTTTTTAGAAGATTTTTATTTGTTTACTTGAGAGAGACAGAGATAGTGAGAGAGAACATGAGTGGGGATGAGAGGAAGAAGCAGGCTCCCTTCTGAGCAGAGCGCCTAACAAGGGGCTCAATCCAGGACCCTGAGATCACGACCTGGGCTGAAGGCAGACACCAAACGGACTGTGCCACCCAGGTGCCACTCTCTATATTATTTCTTAAATGATATATGAATCTGCAGTTATCTCAATTAAACAATTGAAATCTTTTTAATTAAAAAAAATAACTCCAGGGATAATTTGGACTAAAATGAACTCAGGTGCTCAAAGAGCTGCACTCACACTTTGTTTTGTACCCTGCATCTTCGTCATACTTCAAGTCCTTTTAATCCTCTTCTCCTTCCTATCCATCTTCGAAAAGTAAAATAAAATGCATTTTAAAACATTTTCTGGCAGAATTTACTCAAGAAAATCCATTAATCAGCCCTAATCTCCAAAGATATTTAGAAATATTAGCTACCTAGGACAGAATTTTCTCATAGACTCCACTCTATATTTCATATTGAATGCATGATTATAGTAATAAATCATCTTTTATTGATCAAGAAATCAATTTCTGACAATCAAAAATTACCAGATAATGAGGCATCTCAGTGGCTCGGTCGGTTGAACATTTGCCTTCAGCTCGGGTCATGATCTGGGTTCCTGGGATTGAGCCCCTCATGGAGCTCCCCACTCAGCAGGGAGTCTGTTCTCCCTCTCCCTCTGCCTGCCCCCCAGTGCTCTATCTCTCATTCTCTCACTCTCATAAATAAATTAAATCTTTTTTTAAAAAATTGCTAAATAAGTTATAAATGAGGAATTTTGGTACTTATATCAAATTAGAGATATAATTAAAGATTATACTATTCTTAATTTGATTTGAATTGAATGGTCAAAGAAAAATTCAAAACTTCTAATCTTGACTTGGGTTCTATATTTTTACTTTTTTTAATTTTTTTTTATTGGAGTTCAATTTGCCAACATATAATATAACACCCAGTGCTCATCCCACCAAGTGCCCCCCTCAGTGCCCATCACCCAGTCAGCCCAATATTTTTACTTTTAGAAAATTCTATTACTAGCAGATCCTCATTCATTTTATTGGACATTTTAGTGTCATGAATAGATATCAATTTCCCAAACTGAGTGTAAACACTTAAATTTTCTTGTAATTTATATTTGTTTACATTTATTATTTCAAAAGCAATATCACAGCTGAAAATCAAGTTATTTCACATATCAGGCCAACTCACCAAAAATAACCATGCATATTTTTGAGAGGTTTATTACTGTATTTTATATACTAAAATATGAAGAATATATACTTTCTCCTAGGTTTAAACTCTTTTTGTTCATCTGATTGTTAAAATTAATTGAATAGAGCCCATTTGATGCTCCATTTCCTTTTGTAAAAGTTCAAACACAAAATCACAAGATTGTCATTACAAAGACTACTAGCAGAATTTAATGTGACATACAATACATTACATCATTTTCCCTTTACCCTTTAAAGAGAACATGTTGGTTTGAGCTAATTTTAGATTTCAGATGAAATGTAATCACACTATTTCACCCTCACCTAAGGGAAGTAAAAAATTAAACATTATGCATTAGGCTGTAACCTTAAGATTACAGAATGATCTCTTTCCTTTAATTCACTGGCAATATAATAGTTACATCACTTCAGAAGATATTAGAATTTCAAGATGAGAGCCACAGAGAATTTTAATTTTCCTGATCCATTCTCTGATAGTTTTTCCAGGTGACTATCAGTTCCTTAGACAATGTAGGAGAGTCACATTCTTCACTAGGTATCTTCAGTCTTGAAAAGCAAAGGCCAACTTGAATATATCCTTTGACAGCCTAACCAAGCTTTTCACATTTAAGTTAAAAATGTAGGGCATGTGGCTGGCTCAGTCAACAGAGCATGTGACTCTTGATCTTGAAGTTGTAAGTTCAAGCCCCACACAGGGTGTGGGAGCCTACTCGATTTTTTTTTTTAATTTTTGAAAAATGTGATTTTTAAAAAAAACTTTTATTTATTAAAGAAGGTGTGTATGTGTCTGTGTATCAAATATGTTTTAGAGGCTATTCTGGAAAAATGGTGAAATTAGTAATGAAAAAAGTCTCCAGTTTCAAAGATTTCTATTCTACTGCGGAACTATTAGGACATCATAGTAAAATATGGGAAGTGTGACAATCAGATAATTTATTTGGAGCTACAGGCTTACAATGAAGGAAGACAATACTGACCCAAGTGCTAGGAGCTAAGAAAAACCCCTTAAAGAGCGATATTCATGCAGAAAGTAGAGATGCTGTGATTTCTGCTAGGGGTTCATATTTCAGCTTGAGGACTAATGGTATCCATTGACTACGTTTAAGCAAGGCAGTGTTAAAAATAAGATTTATGTTATTTTAAAAATCCCTCTGGTTGAAGTATAGACAATGGACCAGAGACAGGGCAGTTTACAAGATATACAAGGAATCCATGGAGTGTTTATAAAGCTACCAGACAGAAACTCAGTCTTGTAGCATTTCTGGGTCAGACATACCAGTTTGGATTTGGATTCAGGGAATGAAGAGATTCTGCTTACTAGAGAAACTCATAATAGCTAAGAATCAACCTCGTTAATAAAATAGCTATATTTTGACATATAATTTTTCTTCATTCTTTGTGAATGAACTATACAGAATTCTGAGATAAAAGGCAATGCTTAATTGCATCCTCTTGGTTTAATACTATATTAATGCAATCAAATGCTCACCAGGATTCTGAAATTTTGACCAGATTTACTTGCTATATTTCAAATTTGGGAGGGTTCTTGTGATAGTCCCATGCTTTTAAATGATTCTCCTGATTCAGTTAAATACATGATAATTTCTTTCTTATTGTGTTAGTTTTAACTGTCTTTAAAATAGAAGCCTCAACAAATTTCATTGGGTTTTTTTTTTTTTTAACATCTTTAGCTCATTTCCTTCTTTTTGGAGAAGAATTAAATCTCTGTGGGTGGGTTAGACATTTATTTTAAATCTTCTCTCACAATTTTAATGTTGTGAACCTTGCTTTAGGTTAACAATCCCTTTAATTTTGGCATCTATACTAATCAGATCTGTTAAGGGTAAAAAAAAAAAAAATCCAATTTGAATTACCTTAAAGAAAAGGAGAATATGTCAACTCAGGAAACCGAACCACTGAAAGATGTTACCAAGTGACAGGAATAAGAGGGACAAGTAATTCAAATGCCAACAGGATTCAATCTCTACATATTCCACTCAATTTACTCTGAATGCTTGCTGGAACCTTGCAGACTGGCAGCTTCTGTAGGAGTGGAAACATGAGTGCTATACTATAAACCTATATCTCACATTCCACAATTCTGGCCACCAACCTAGGCCAATTTCTTCCCCAAATTCCTAAAGAACTACTGGGATTGGCCCCAACTTCAGTCAGTGGCTCACACCATGACAGAAATACAGCCAGCCAGTGTTGTTGAGTTGTATCATGGTAAGGCATCATAGAATCATAGTGTTGGAGGAGAAGGAAGAAGAGTCATTTGAAGGGAGACCTTAAGAAATGGTATTGGTTACATTGGTCAGCCCAAGATCATGCTAAGATAAATAATTTGAAAGCTTAGAATTTTATTTAAAAAATCAATGGAGAACCAGAGAGGGAGGCAAACCATAAGAGACTCTTAACTATAGGAAACAAACAGGGGTGCTGATCCTGCAGTTGTTAGAGCAACACCTAAGGAGAAACAAACCACCATTGCCTGACTGGCTCCCATCAGTTTTAATCACACCCCAGCGTCTTCAGATTGGTTATATCACTGGCGCTACAGAATCCTTCTTTCTTAAGGCACTTTAGGTTGTAGAATGTTCCTGGATGTTCATTATCTAGTGTTTGAAAGGGAGGAGGGATTTGTACTGGTCTTGTACCTAGATGGTTTGTCTAGCACAGGAAAAAAATTAGCCAAGGAAGATTACTGTTTAAATTCATTTGAAATCAGAAAGAGATTTTTAATTATTTGTATGACATATTCATTGAATTATTACGGTTTTTCCTAGTATTATCAAGCCTAAGTACTAAACAAAATCAAGATTTTTTTTCTTGGCCTTTCTATGGATTATGTTACATATAGTAATGATCAGCATCACACCCACTTGGCTGTAAAACAGATGGTTTTTCCAGTTTTAAAAGGTTAGTCATTTGTTTTTATTTTGCTTTACTCATATGTATTTTCTCAACATTTTCTTAACATACAGCATCAGATTGAACATGCTTATCATTCAAATATGGGAAATGCTACAGTGACAGATGAATTTGTCTCACTCTTAATCTTTCCCATGTTCAGCAGAAGATAGGTCTTGCCCCACTTGGGGGACTCTGTGGAGGGTATTATTATTATTATTATTATTAATGCTGCTGAATATCATGTTTATGATAGACCCATGTCTATGCAGCCTTTCCTCCCTATTTCCCCTCACCTCCCCCCCTCCTTTTTTTTTTTTTTGGTCCTTGTTGACATTATAAGCTTTTAACACATTTTGACCTAGGACCTCTGTTGCTAGAAGTATAAGTCCCCAGCCAGTTATTCTCATGGTGATATTACTGATGTGTAACTCATCCTTATGTGGTGTTTTGTGCATAGAGTCTGTATAGTGCTATTCATGTTCAGAGCTCTGGTTTGTTTTGGTTTGTTTTTCCCTTAAAATAGTTACAGTTTCCTTTTTTGAAAAAGAAAATCAGAACTCTATTTCCCATTCCATAAACCCTGACATTATTTCAAGTTTTATAGTATCTTATGGTATATATTTTACATTTTTATTGGCTTAACTTTTAAATTATATCAGTCCAGAAAAATTTGGCCTTTTCTCATGGGTAAACAAATGGAGCTGCTCTTCAGAATAGACATTCTACCTTGATCCCATCATTCTGGTGAAAAAAAGAACTAGATTTGTTTAACTTTTAGAGTTTGTCCTTCATGTATTTTCATATGAGAATTTCTTTTGAGAGAGCTCTTTATAATCTTAATGGTTTGCTTGAGCTACAAGAATGCCATTTAAAAAATAATGGGACAATACGTGGCTCATTGTTCAGTATACCTACTGATATGTACAAACTGGAACTACAAACAAATATTTTAAATTGGACCAGTTGAGTATCTAAGTAACCTACTAAGGCATATGTTTTATGTTCTGCTTGCAAGGCAAATGGCAGTGCTTTTATTGTTGACAGGGGTTGCTGAGTTGTGCTAAAAGCTACTTCTGATTGACAGAGATAGAACTTGGGCTGGTTTTCTTCTTGTGAAGCCTCTATCTAAGAATTTTTTTGGTCTGTTTTTTTTTTTTAATTTTAAATTCATTTCTGAATGTATATCTCCATTAACAACAAAAAATACATGTGATGTTTACTAAACTTGTTTCCTACATTAAAATCTCCTGTCTATTAAAAAAAAAAGAAACTCTTTAGGAAATTCTGAATATCCTACAGAATTTTTAAAAACGGAAATATTCACAAGGTAGTCAGATAAAAAGGGAAATACTCACAAGGTAGCCATGCCTCTTGGTGAAGTATATTACTTGAAATAGTGCATCTGAATAAATAATATTTTCAGTTATCAGATTTCAAACTTAGCATTAGAAAAGTAACAGTCACTTTCTATAATTACCCTTGTCTAGACAGATTACTCAAAATCTGAAATCCCTTTGTAGCTAGAGATTTTAGGTTACTCATCTGACAGCCAAAATTTACCTCACGTTTTCTATTAAGCCAAGATATTTATAATACATCATTAAGCTCTTTATCTCCAAGACTGAATTTTAAGATAAAACTAAATTTTCGAAGTAACAATACTGAATCACAAATCTGAATGCAATACACAGTGCAGTTGTCAGCCTTTCTCTGGCACACCTTGGAAACATTCATAGTAACAGAGAATTTTAAAATGCAGATTATGGTTTTTAGATCACATGGCAAGTATTTGATGATAAAATATATGTTAAGTAGAATACAACCTATTAATACCCTGAAGCCCTTTCTTGTTGATCAGATCCTGAAGCAGACGCAGGTAGGAGTATAATGTGGAAAGGCAGGGCTAATTTACACACTTGTCCCACCCTATATAAGTTATTCAGGAACAAAGTTGAAAGGATGAATTACTAGGTGAGTTAGGAGTATTATTATATTTTTTGTTTGTTTGTTTCAAGGCAAGAGTCATCTAGTTTTCATCAAGTAATGGAAACCTGGTGTAGGTTACAGGCAGATATGCCTGAGCCTCTTCTCACAGAAACCCTGGGGAGATAGAACAAGCAAGTAGAAATCAAAGGACAGAAAATAGCATGTAGGTAGGATGGTCTAACTGCACCAAGAACTGAGAAGTCTGACAACTGGGTTACTGTCTAATCCTTCAGCAACAGCAGTCTGATGAATTTCACTCTAGAACTGTCTATACATCTCAGCTATTTTGAATGTGTTGGAGTTTTTTATTTTGTTTTGTTTGCTTTTTTGCTTTCTCATTTATAACATGATCATCTTGCTTATCCAGCTCAGCTTTTTTTTTTTTTTTTTTTTTTTTTTTTTTTTCAGCTTAGCTTTATGGAAGAGCAGGTCTCATGATCCAGTAAATCCCAACATTCCCAACATTCCACTTTAGGCAATGCTTTGAAAAACCACCTTATAAGAGATTGGCCAATATTTAGGCTATTCGGAGGCAAGTGCCAACTTTTGAATTGAAAATTAGGAATCGAAAGTATGTTGTAATGTGGTAGAAATCCCTTAAAGAGGACTCCAGGCAGATGTTGAGAAAGCCATCAAGAAGATATGACAGGTATGACTCCTGATGGAATCTGAGCAACCAGAGTCACCCCACCCTCTGCCTTATCCTTGGAATATGCACTCTACTTGCTTCCTAGATTCTCAGAAGCTGCCCCAAAAACGTGGCCTTGAGATAGAAATGTGGTATTAAGACCATCTGGGCAATGTATGTAACTGAACCCAATTAAGTCTTTTATATAAACTTTTAAGATTTCACAGGTGGGTACAGAAATCAACTCATCTTACAAATGCCCAAGACAAGCCTCAAATGTAATTGCCCTTGCTTGTTAAACCTGCCCCTTTATCAGTCTGGAGTACTCTGTCTCTCTATCCAGGTCCACTTTGCAAACCAAGAATTGGTGAGTCAGGCAGGAGACCAAAGAATTGGGCCTTGGGAACATGGCATCCACAGGGGAAGTCTCAAGTTAGCCATCAACATCCATGTGGAGTGGTGGGTGGCCCTAATGTCAGATGCTAGTGGACTGCATGTCAGTATTTGGACACCTGGAAAATGGTGGCTGTTTCCATGTGCTTGTTTGAGGAACTGTGCACAGTGCACTGTGGGGAAGAAAGGAAAGGCATGGTTGCTACATTGGGTTGGCCCCTGCTGTGGGTAGTCGACTAGACATTGATGCCCAACTAGAGGCTAAAGCTTGACTTACTAAGTTGGAAGAAGAGGGGAGCCTGGGTGGCTCACTCAGTCAGCCTGGGTGCCCAATTCTTGATTTTGGCTCAAATCATGATCTCAGCATCATGGGATCAAGCCCCACATCAGGCTGAACATGTAACCGGCTTAAGATTCTCTCTCTCCCTCTACCCTGTCCCTTTCCCTTGTTAAAAAAAAAAAAAAAAAAAAGTTGGAAGAAGAGCTTAACTTAGAGAAAAGCATGGAGAGCCCACTATTCTGCTAGCTTTGGGGCTGGCAGACAAGTTGGGAAGCAAGATAACAAACTACGAGAATTCAGCATGCCATTTTGCAAAACTGAAAGGGAACAAACTGCCACAGATTAAGGTCCAGGCATCTGTGACAAAGCCCAGTAGGGATGTCAAAAGATGGAGTCTCTAGAAAGATGAGAATGAAGAGGAGGATGTTATGGTGATTGATGGGAAGAAAGCTGAAATGCCCCAAGCTGTATGACCCCTCATAGGAAGGAAAATTTTAAATAGCAATTATCCCAAAATGCCTAAGGAGAAACTTAAATTCTTTCCCTTGAAGTTGTTAAGTCCTATCATGTGTTTGAAATGTAAACACCCCAGGAGATAACCAAAACATTGATCACAGATACTGAAAAAGAAAAAGGGGAGAGAAGGCTTTTTAAAATTCAAACTGTTAAAGAAGTTCTCTTACTCAAAAATCTAGTCCATGGAGGTGCCTGGGTAGCTCAGTTGGTTAAGCTTCTGCCTTCAACTCAGGTCATTATCTCGGGGTCCTGGAATTGAGCCTCACATCAGGCTCCCTGCTCCATGGAGAGTCTGCTTGCCCTTCTCCCTCTGTCCCTCCCTCTGCTTGTGCTCTCTCTCAAATAATAAATAAATAAATAAATAAATAAATAAATAAATAAATAGTCTAGTCCACAGCCTTCAAAAGATCACAAATACCAGTACAAAGCTTTAGCCATGTGAGTGGGTACCTGATTTGTGGCTGAAGTTTGGGAATGAAAGCTATAGGGTTTCTGTTTGTGTCAGCCAGTATGGTTACATATATCGATGCATGTATTTTGTATATATCCAATGTTTTTCTACCTCCAGGGGGCACAGCCACCACTGATTTGTACAAAAGGGTATTTTGTTGTTGTTGTTTATTTTTTTAACATAACTACCAGTATTTCTGGGTGAAAGAAATGAGTGTGTATATGAAAAATAGGTGAAAAATAGACACCACACTCTTAACAGTAAAACGTTTTTCTTATTAAACCCATTCCAATCTTAGTTTGACTACACATGAAATTCCTTTTCAACACTCCTTTTCCATAAATCCTCTGTAACTTTCTATATCCACTTTTTTTTTTTTTTAATCCCTTTCACCCTGGGACAATCATTTTGTTTTAGGATGAAATTATTATTTTTTTTACCCATAAGAAACAAAGGAAACAAACAAAAATAAAAGCAAAAACCCAAAAACTCCTTCTATCCATCGTACCTTTCCTTTTCTAAGAAAACCCTCACATGTTTTAAATAGGGTGTCTGTCCATCATATGGGGCCCCCAGATATGGAGGGGGGATTGGGTGGAAACCTGCGGCACAGGAGGTAGAAGGATTCACCTGAGGCAGAGTAGAGGAGATAATCCACTAACTATACTGCAAGGAAGTGTGAAGGGAGGACAGCAGAGAAAAGGCTGTCTACCCTGAGGCAATGGGTGTGAAATACAAGGGAGCCATCAGTAAGATGGCAAAGGAGAGAGAGGTTGCCTACAATGAGGAGGTGGGTGGAGGCCGATTTTTAAAGGAGGAAGATGAGGAGATATGGCAACTATAGAATTCTTCCTTTACTGATAAGTGTGCCTAATTTTAAGTAGCCCATTGGTCAGTAAGGGTCTATGGATCATTTGAGGTGGCCCGTATACAGTCAGGGGGTCACTTTGCCCCTGTCTACATTCCACTGCTCAAGCCTGTTTGCCTAAAAGTGATCTCTACAAAAAAGTACACTGGTATAAAATTAGAATTTGGTTTTCTGTTTAAAGTACAAAATTTTCTTAGATATTTCATCTGCTCTTTTTTGTTTGTTTTAAAGATTTTATGTATTTATTTGAGAGAGAGCATGAGCAGGGGCCGAGGGAGAGGGAGAAGCAGACTGGCCACTGAGCAAGGTGCCCTATGTGGGGCTTGATTTCAGAACCCTAAGATCATGACCTGAGCCAAAGGCAGAAGCTTAACCAACTGGCCCACTTAAACACCTGTGATTTTTGGTCTGCTTTTGATGAAAAATTGTAAACAAGTATTTTCCTTTACCTTTAACGTAATCTGCCTAGAAAACAAAGATTCGGTGTTTTGTCTTTATCAAATCTTTGACTACTTAAGAAAACAGTCTTCTTTCTTATAAGAGCTAAGTCTCTTACAACCGTAACTTTTGTATATGTTAAATTTCATGAAAGCAGTGTCACATGAAAAGTGATGCTAAACTTTCTTAGGATGTATTGGTATGAAATTCCTAAAAGTCTGCTACGTCTTGGTATCACAATAGTACTTTATCATTATGTAATGCTAAACCAATCATAATTTTAAAATGTATGTTATGGAAATCCCCAAATTCTCTCGTCAATTGCATTATACTAGATTTTCATCAGATTTTTAACCATGGCCATTTTAAAGTCCTTTGTCATTAGCAAGCAGTTGTTATTTGGCTCTGATGCTTTGGCAAAAAATATTCCTGCAAAAAGTCTCATCTTCAAGGAGATTCACTGAAAAGGCTTTTGACAAGTACAGTTGACTGATAACTAAAATCAATTTGCCCACATGTGGAGGACAGTTATGATCCTTTCAAGTGCTTCTCCAAGGCTATTGGCACAGCCCCACCATATGTCATGAGATGGTAGCCTGAGATCTATCCCTGTTCTCTTTCCCCGCATCAGTAAAATGGACCCATTGCATTGATGATATAATCTTAACAGGTGAAGACCTGCCTCTATTGCAGGACTCTGCAGCCTGGAACATCTTCAAGGAAAAGGATGGATAGTAAACTTACTGAAAATTCAAGGCCCAGGCACCACAGGGTTTGGAAGTTATTTGGTTGACTAAGATATATGTTGTCCCAGAAGCTATGTTCGATAAGATGCAAGCCTATCCAAACCCTAAGAATGTAAAGGAGTTGCAAGCCTTTGTAGAAATGTTGGGGCTTTTAGAGGACTTTTATTTCCCACCTGACGTGATGCCTCTGCCCTTTATGCTGCCTAGTAAAGAAAGAGCATGTGTGTAACTGGGAATCAGAGCAGCAAGCCACCTTGAGAAAGACAAATACTAGCAAAAAAGATTGAAGCTCTGGGCATCTCCCAACATGACTACCATTTAAATTAAATGTGTCTATCACTCTGGAAGGTATGAATCAAGTACAGTGGCAGGGACAACAGAAGTTGAGAATACCCCTAGAATTCGGGTCCCAGCTCTGGAAACCCAATACACCTCCATAGAGCAGCTCCTAGCAGTATACAAAGTGCTTCTCTGGGTGGAGCTTCTCAGGAAGAAATAAACTGAAGCAGCCAATGGGCTGAACTCAGTGAGGTTTGGTGATCTCTCACAAGCCCTCCCCATTAACCCTTTTGCATGACAGTTTGGGTGTTCCACAGAGATTAGTCCTATGACTTGGACAATGGGAAGCCAAGGAGTTGATGATTCATGAATATGCCTTTGTGGGGTCAGGATGTGTAGAGAGACATCTGGGTTATCCTATAAAAGAGCCTGAGGCCATCTTCACTGTCACTCATGTTATGGCTCATAAGGCATTGACCTCTTCCTAACAATCAAGAAGCTGATGCCCAGCTTGAGTATAAGCCTAACAAGTGACCCTTTAGTAAATAAAGAAGATTTGATGCATACAGAGAGAGTGACCACTGCAATAGTTGGGTGGGATCACACATTGCAAATTAGCCAGGCTAGCAGATGCAGTAATACCAAATTTTACCTGCATGTTTTAAATACCATCAAACACAACTGCCAAAGGAGCCTAATCCAAGCTTCCTCTTTTTGCCACACAAACCAGGCTGCCAGTATTAAGGGATTAGAGAAACTGAATACCATCTGTGAAAATCTTCATCAAATGGAGAGTGATTGGGGTCAAATCTCAAAGGTCATGTTATGCAAGATTGTGCTAAAGAACATGACATTGAATGGAGGCTCCATCTCCTCTAATGCAGGCTTACAGTTGGTAGAGAGGAAGAATGAGATATTAAAACAGTAGATTAAATTACTAACAGGTAAAACCACGTAGGCCAGGGGCACTAGACAGAGTACTTTCCTAGGCCTTAATACATTTCAGTGGTCAACCAGGAAGGTCTGTTACCCCATATCCCAGACTGGAGACCCCTGCCGAGGCACCTAATATTGTGAAGGTATAAAAGTCACTGGAAACAGCCATTTCCCAGATTCTCATTGTGGATCAATATACTATATAGCTGAGAATACCAAGGAGTTATCCACTGGAAGGTGCAATGGGTCATCCCTCTGGGATGAGTGAGTTACTTTGCATCCTTGGGTAAGGGATAACTACTTAATTTTTACTGGGATCCCATTGTTCTGCTGCAAGCTGCACCTGTTGAAACACATTTCACCTAGAATGGAACACATATTAAAAAGGGGGGAAAAATAAGGTTCTGATTTAGCTTATCCCACTCACTTCTTCTTATGCTTGATAATGCTCCCTCTCCCAGCCAACATGTACAGTATGTACAACCAGGTCATGTTCCTAAAGCTGCCAACCTTTCTCTCCTCACGGCCAGGTGAGCATGTTCTGTTTCCCACTGGTATGATCATTTGGCTGCCATTTCTATCCCCTCCATTGGCCTGGAGGACACACAGCCCTTACTAAATTCACTCAGCAAGCGTTGAATGATAGCCAACTGTCCTTACTGGACACTGAAATGCCTCTAATTGAAAAGCTGTCCTCCAAAAAAAAAGATGACCTTGGACAGTATTACTGCCTCATAAGGAGGCACCTGTGCTGTTATCCAAATAAGATGTTTTGTGCTCATACTTGATGAGTCTGCTTTAATGTGTCATCTTTATTAAATTGCATAAGGACACAAGTGAACACCACGTGTGATCTGATCCTCAGCCTAGAGGCCTTAGTAAATCAATGATTCAGAGCATGGGGTTTGCAGTAAAGGTGGAAAAAAGGTGTCACTGATTTTAGGAATTATTGCCTTAACTTCTGCTTTCTGTTACATATGCCTCCATTGTTGCTGTGCCATCTACCTTGAATGCAGCCACCAAATGAGCCCCCTCTATGCTTATGAAACCGCCTGCGGACTTCTCAGAGCACATGGTGAAAGGAGGGGGCATGTGAGATTGTAAGAGCTGGTCACATGGGACAGAATGTTGATTGAGGTCATTGAGAAGATGTAACCACTCACTGATCTATAAGGGGACCCAGGCAATTGGAGGCTCTTCATCTCTTCCCTTGTTTGAAGGTGCTTTCTGCTTCCCTTCTCCATTCCCAGAAGCTGACCCAATGATACAGCCTTGAGACAGAAATGTGGTGTTGAGAGCATCTATACTGTATACATGACTGAACCCAGTTGAGGTCTCTAAATACACTTTTAAGATTTGGGGGGCAAATGAAGAAATCTACTCATCTTTCAACTGCCTAAGACAAGTATGGTATGTAAGTGTCCTTACTTATTAAATATGCCATGTACCAGTCTGGAGTGGCCTTCTTTCTTTGGTCTCTCCTTGTCCTCTGTGTATGAGGCCAGTTTACAAACCAACAGTGGGAACTGCCAGAAAAAGAGCATGACCTGAGGTAGTGGCAGGCATTGCTGCCACTCCTAATGGGAGATGTCCAATTAGTAAAGAGAAAGTAATTGACAGCCAGAGCAGCCAATAAATGAGCACGCCACACTGAAGGGACTGTATGTAGTAGGGTAGAGTAGATAGGAGTTTAAAAATCAAGGGCCAACTAAAAAAAGGGGGAAAAAAAGTAGAGATGGAAATAAACATCACAGCCAGAGAGAACAAATTGGTAAAACTCTCAACTCTATGCTCTATCTACTTATTTCTTTTATCTTTATCTTATAGACTTTTTAAAGTATTCAGTGCCTTACTCTAAATTTGCTTAGCTACTCATCTATAGATTATACACAGTATGACTCTAGCAACTGATAGTTCCAAGGCTCTTTGGACCCCAGTTATCATTTCCATACACAGACAATAACTGATTTCAACTGAGTCTATGATATATTCCTAATTTGTAACTGTGTTCACTCTGATAGGGTGGGTGGTTTTCAGGGGGACTGCCCGATGACAACTGAGATGATCTCTTTTCACTATTTATATATTCATTAAATAGTGGGATTCCATGTGATTTTTTTCAATGTTTTTCAAGTAAAAGTTTTTTAAAAACAAGAATGTTAAGTGGTAACCATTCTGGACATAGGTATAATTTCTGAGAGTGTATTTAACTACAAGACACTTTATACACAGGAATTACATTACTTTGAGTTTTTTATGACTGCATATGGAAGGCTTATCCTTTACCATGGTGCAATCCCAGCCTTACTCTGAATAAAAAGCTCAGAGGTAGGTACCAGAAGTACAGTATTACCACTGAACGACAGAAAGAGAGGGAGAAAGGTGAAGTTCATTTGAACACAAATATGCTTTATAAGAATCTTTATAATGAATTATAAAGAAATAATTAATATTGGTAAAATGCTGTATTTCTATTCTCACACTTAAAATATCTTTACCCTCTTCTAATAAAAAATATGGTTTCAAATTGTAGTTCTTACTGGAGTTTGAGAGAATACATATTTGGTTAATTTCATGGTATTTTGGCAATCTAATTACAAATCAGGCAAATATACACATGCATGTTATAATGGACTTTGAATAGGGGTTCTGCAGATGGATACTTACAATCAAAGTACAATTAGAAATCGTTTTACTTGAATAATTGTTTCAGATATGATCAATCTTCTCTTGTATTCCCATTGAGTCACCATGTACTATTTAATATTGGATCACATGAAAACTTAATACTGAGGAGGAAGTTACATTCTATTGAGTCAAAGGAAGGTTATAACCAAAAATATTTTTCCTTGTAGCTGAAACAAAACTTTAAAAATTATAACATAATTGCTGTGTTCTTAAGAAAAATGCAACCATTGTTCTTTCCAAATAGCAAGTTATTTATGGAATAGATTCTTATTATTAACATTTATAATAATTGATAAAAAAATTCTTTAGTTTATAAATACCATACAAAGAATTTGGGAGGATTAAATGCTACATTTAATTGAATACGTTTTCATGAAGAGCTGCTCTTACTATTATTTAGATTATTTAGGTATATATATATGTATGTGTATATATATATATAATATACATAATTATTGAAAGCTGGATATTTACAAAACCATACAAAAGAGCATAGCAAAGTCAAGAGACAAAAGGATGAATCACCACTCCAGTCCAGTGGTTCCAGGACTTGAAAGAATAATAGCTTTTTCTTCCTGAATGAAAAAGACAAGAAAGACAGAGACAGAGAAATTTGGCTCTGCCTTCCTCTCACAAAGGACAAAAGCAAAAACAAAAACAAACACTGGCCTCTGGTTAAGATATGATGTGAATTCTTGGCCAAAGAAAACCCAGATTGAAGAATAGTAAATCTTTCTGTCTGCCTTCTAAAATAATTAGTTCAAACAAAATTCAGATCACTTAGCAGGTATAACCTATTTCTAGGTCGTAGAAGATTATGTGACATAAGAGCAAATGTGCCAGAATTTGAACCTTAAAGACACATTGAGAGAATCAAAATTCATAATTAATCAGAGGTAGTTCCTAATTGATTTTTAAGTAAAGCACAGTCAGAAGTATAAGACATAAGGCCTGAAAGAACATGCGATAGACATTGTAGTAGAAGAGCTAGTATTTTAGAGAAGTAGTACTCGGTTAATCAATTATTTTGTAAAAGTAATCAAACTATTTATCTATTGCATGATGCAGAGAACATCTTGGAATCCCAGTGAGGCTAGAAACACAAGAATATAAAACTCTAAATAATACCCAGGAACTGGGGATCCCTGGGTGGCGCAGCGGTTTAGCGCCTACCTTTGGCCCAGGGCACGATCCTGGAGACCCGGGATCGAATCCCACGTCAGGCTCCCGGTGCATGGAGCCTGCTTCTCCCTCTGCCTGTGTCTCTGCCTCTCTCTCTCTCTGTGACTATCATAAATAAATAAAAATTAAAAAAAAAAATTAACCATTAAAAAAAAATACCCAGGAACTATTAGGAGAGTAGAAAGATAATGAGTAGTCTAAGGACCCCACAGGAAATTTAGAATTGTCTTTTTTTTTTCCTCTAACACATTGTTCACATGTTCTAGTGGCCTTGCATGTCATTAAATAGGCTTAGTTAGAATATTTATCATCCAAATTTTATCCAGTGGCTCCAATACCTGGCTAGGCGTCACACGGGGATTGAATAAACTGATGCATTCTTTATGGCTAAAATCCCTATGAAAGTGTCATAAGGAAAGTTACATGAAAGCCCAGATGAAAACATTTGCTTTTACCCAGATTCCACATTTGTGTGGGCATCAGAAAAAAATACGCTTGAAGGTTAAGCAGCTTACAGCCCCAGGCTTTACCAAAATCTCTCACACCAGAAGATTAACACCTGGGGGTATTCTCCATCTGTCCCAGGGCAGCGTCACATCATTATGCTCAGACACATACAAATAAAACATAAGTTCTGCCCACTAGGCCACACACAGACCAGACCTCCACACTCTCTTCCAATGAGAGACTTTAGTTATACGTAACTCTTGTTAGAGAGCTGCCATTACCTCCCCAACCTGCAAGGAGTCCATCAGAAGTTGATCAATCAAAGCCATAGGCAACTCCCTAAAGACTGAGAACCCCTGACTCTCCTTGGCAATAGCTACACTGATTCTCTTGGCAACCTTCCGATCAGCATAACACACCATGCTGCCCACCTTTAGTCTTCTAAATTGATCAGTACCAAGAGATAAACAATCCTGACATTCTCTTTGTTGTTATTATTACACATACCACTCACTTCTTGGTCTTCTCTGAACAAACTCTCTCCTTTATTCTCCAAATGTTCTACTAGGTCCTCTTCAGGTTTATGTCATGATGTGAAAACTCCCTTGTTCCCAGAGTCTTGACCAAGTGTTCACCACCATGCCATAATTGATCCCAGTTCCTCCACAGCCTCAGAACAAAGTTCTACAGCTCACTAAATTTAGGATTATGGGGCGAGATTAGCATCAGCAACACATTTTTTTTCCCCTGCAGTATCTCTCACCATTACCCCTCCACCTTCCTTTATTAAGAAGAGACACCTTGGGCTGCCTGCATGGCTCAGTCGGTTAAAGTTGACTCTTGGTTTCGACTCAAGTCATCATCTTGGGGTCGTGGGATCAAGCCCAGTATGGGGCTCCCCACTAAGCGTGGTGCCTGCTTAAAATTCTCTCCCTCTCTCCCTCTGCCCTCCTTCATGGGGGAAATGTGAACATTTCTCTCTCTAAAAAGAGAGAGAGAGAGATCCTTAGAAGCCCTTCCAGCTGTACCACACTGCCTTGTCTCACCCTTAGTGAAGTTTGACAGACCAGGGCATGTTCTTCTCTGTACATTCATACCTGCAATAATACTGAATGACTCCAATGGGAATAGCCAGTCTCATTATATTCCTCCTTGCATCCTTAATCTCTTTTATCTCTAAAAAAATCTAATGTCCAGTGCACTTCAACTACCTATCATAGTGCCACAGGAAAATTTAGTTAAAATCCAGGACTGCTTTATTTCTGAAATATTAAATCAAAATATCCTATTCCCTTCCCATTATAGGACTTTCACATAGTTTATCACCATATCTGCTCTTCAAACTCCCGATATTCAAGACATCACTCCCTTTGTTTCGATCATCTACCAATGGTTTTAGTAGTAACCTTTACTTAATAGCCTGTCCCAATAACCTTTACTAATCTACCAATAACTTGACTGCTTTCCTTCCTTACCTACACAGTTTGAGTTGTGTAACCCATCCCTTTGGAATGTTCTTTCCCAAATCCAACTTCTTTATCCCTTCACCTTCCGTTGTTTCAGTCCAGAAACATCAAAAACTGGAAATCAAAATATATGTTCTTTCCAGAAAATCACACAACCATGTAAATTAAGGTCACAATTCATTGTTTCTAGCCTCAGCAGCAATCTGTTTTTCTAATTAACATTCTCTCCTATTTACCATCTAGACTTTCTTCTGTCCTGAAAAAAAAAAAAAATGTGATTCTGACCATTTTCCTCCTCAGCTTCAGCTTTTGGCCTTGTTTTTCATTCCACAGAGACTTTAAGTCTTTTTTTAAAGATCACTTTTTTTAAGTGATCACTTTCAGATGCACTCCTTCAATTAATTATATATCGATGGCTCCCAAAGAGAAATTCTGAGATCTGGTTTCCTGACAGAGCTCCTTAGCTTTACACCCACCTTTCTTCCAGATAGCCCCACTTAGCAGCCCTCAAACATGTCAAATAAAGTAAGTCCAAAACTGAACATCTCCTATTTCCCCATTGGAATTATATTTTCTGTAATTCTTACTGACTGCCAAATTGCTCCAAATTGAAAATCAGTCTTAATGTCTGGTTTTTCTTTCTCATCCTTAACCCTCATCTAACCATTCACCAGTGGTTCTATCTCCTGAGTAGCATTGTATCAATTTATTTTTAAGCTAATTACCCTGGTTCAAGCCACCATACTTTTTCCTAAATTACTGGCAGACTACTGCACCAAACCACCACATTTTATTTAATGCTTCTATTTATATCTGGAGCCATAGTCCAAACATCATTTTAAAAATGAAAATCTGATTCCACCACACTCTAGGTCTTAAAATGCTTAATTGCTCCCCATTATCCTCTGGATAGTGTCTATATAAATGCCCAGACTATTATTGATGGCCCTTCTTTAAATAGTTTTCCTTTCCATTTCAGAATTATTTATCTTTCTCTCTACGCTATTTTTATTCTGTGCCTCAGCTGGGACCACCTATTCTTTTTCCTCAAATTATAGAAACAATTTCCCCCACCCCTTGTTTCCAAGCAAGATTTCTGAAATAGAAATGTCTGCTCTATCACCTGTCCTGAGCTTCCTCATGGACATCTAAGTCCAGATTAGTGCATTAAAGCGCTAGTCCTATGTACTCCAGAGACACACTCTACAATAAATTCACTATAGTATGTTCCCCCAAGTTGTCGCTTGCTTATTTGTCTGAGTCACATGATATGATTGCATGTTCCTAAAAGAAGAGACCATAACTGTCTGTCGTATTCATCTTCATATGCCAGTAATTAGTACATATAATAATTATTTGTTGAAAGTATAGATGAGTGAGTGAATGGATGAATGACATATCTCAAGAGACGGATTCTAATTCTTTGCCAAGGCCTTATCCAGAGGACTATCTCTTTGGAGAGCTGGCATAAGGCCACTCAACTGGCTGCTGCCTCTAGTGGATGGAAGGCTGATTTTGGTTCAGTTATCCATTTCTATAATCAGGCCTTCACTCAGATGCCCATTCTTCTAAAAAGCTCTTCCTGATTCCTGTCTCCAAAACTGAAAGAGAATAACTCTTATAGACACTTTCTGTGTTTTTGTCTATTTCCAGATCATGAGCTGTTTGGAGAGTGGGATTTAACTCATTTAACTCATTGCCTGGTCCAGTTAAAAGATAATAGAAAATGCTTATGGTATTCATGTTGAATGTTTTATGAAGAACTAAATCATCACATGAATGAAGAAAACAAATTCTTAAATCAAATCTTGAAGATTGTAAAAGGTCACAACAAGTTTTTATTGGTTTTTTTTTAAATACATATCCCCCTTAAGAGGGTGGGTAGGTGACCATTTTACAGGTCCATTAACAAACTTAGCTTCCCAAAAAGTAAATGAGTCTCTTGATTATTTATATGACTATAAGTCATTGCTTGAATGTATTCAGCAATTTGATTTTCAGCAGAAGGCTCTGCACAAAATAAGTGCTTATTGAGTTAAATCAATGGAATAGTTGAACTACATTGAATTTGATTCAGATGGATTATCTCCACATGAGAGCACTGAAAAAGAAGACTGAATCATAAAATTCTGGGGTTTTCCTATCCCATGAATTAAACTAGGCCATACATAATTAACAAAAACTAATAACATAGCTTGTGCTGGAATCCAAACTATATACTAAGTTTTTATTTTTAACATATCTATAAACAAGGGGAATAACCCTCCCCTATAAAAATCTTTCTTAATGAATTATTCAAAGTAGATTGGGCCTCTTTTATTTCTTAAAATTGTAAACCAAAATGAGAATCAATAATAGTTCTTCAAAATCAACTTAAAATAATAATTGTCTTTTGGAATATCTGTTTTTTTTCTTAGCAAACTTAGAGTTGGCATCTGTAACATTGCCCCTAATGTACTAAAAAAGAATATGGCTCCCCAAATTAAAATAAATTTGGTGACAGATGGTCAGGTCTTTTTATTTATTTTTTTTTTAATGTAGGGGGCCTATAATGTATAATAACTAAACTGCATGTAAAATTTCTTTTTCTTTTTCACCCAGTAGCAGAGAGGGCCATGAGGAACAGATGCCTGTTTCTCCTGATTAAAGTGAGAGATATTTCTGAACAATTTTTGAAGTGTGCTTTATGTAAAAATGTTCCGAGAATATGATAATTGATATATTTATTCTTCAATGTCAATACTTGAATAGAGCTAGACCTGCCCTCTAGATATCCTTAAATCTGATCCATTTCTGTAATATAATTACTATGAAATAAAGATGACAAATGGTATGATGTTCATTTTTTTCCATCTTTTCCTTATAACTATTAGTGTTTATACCTGAAGAGCTTTTAGAAGTACTAATGGAGATATTAGTAAAAAGGCTAGTTATGCTATTTAAAATATTGCTACTTTAAAAAAAATAAATAAAAAATAAAATAAAATATTGCTACTTCTTTTTTTTAATATTTTATTTATTTATTCATGAGAGAGAGAGAGAGAGAGAGAGAGAAGCAGAGACACAGGCAGAGGGAGAGGCAGGCTCCATGCAGGGAGCCCGACATGGGACTCGAACCCAGGATCCCAGGATCACACCCTGGGCTGCAGGCGGCGTTAAACCGCTGCGCCACCCGGGCTACCCAATATTGCTACTTCTTGATAAATAGTATATTAGTTTACCCCCATGTAGATTTACTTGATTACCATTTCCCATTCATCAAAAGTAGTCCTTTTTTTTTTTTTTTTCTCTCCTGGAATACCTTCTTTCACTAAGAACCCCAGTTTCACTAAGGAACAGTTCAGGAATTACATTAACCAAGAGGGATTTGAAATGGTTTTTACTGATCCAAGACTAAGTCTGGAAGTGTCTGCTCATCCTGAGATATGGTCCGCAACCAGGTCCCCAAATATTCCCGTGAGACAGCAAACCTACTTACTTGGTCCATATCTGCTCAGACTGCCGTTAGGTTGTCTATGCTCCCCAGAGTAATGACACTTGCCATGTAATGCAGAGGAGGGCTTGATGTTCCTTTCGGCTTTATTTCTTGGTGGCTGATCCCCCGTTCTTATTATATTTTAGGTGGAAGTTAGGAAATAGGTGGCTCTGCATCTAATATTATTACCATTTCACTCTGTACTTTTGAAACTTGGACCCCTGCCCTATTTCCCACTGAACCACTTTCACTTTTCAACCCCAGCACAGAAATATACTGGTTTTCTGTGGTCCTGTTTGGATGTGATTTGTCTGTTAAACCTCTCTCCAGGGTAGTCATTCCTGTCCTGGTTTTCACCTATTTTACTGCTATTTCCTCCAATTCCTCCTCATCTTAGAAATAGGCCCCTTTTACCTCACCACAATACTGGCCACTAGACCTAACCTACCATTGGAGGCTAACATTAACTGGGGGAAAAAAAATACAAATCCCACTTCAGGTTATTTTAAATTTGTGATAATTTTAGAATTCTATTATTTTCTTGATTATCTTATGTGAAATTGATTTATTTTTTAAGGCACTGATAAACACAAATTGAAGAGCTGTCTTTGCGACACTTGAATATTTCAGTGTACCCATGTATTTTGCCCTCTTGGGCATAATTACACATTTCAATTTTGTTATATTCTGACTTCTCACTGCGTGTATAGACAAAAGCCCAAGAGAATGGTACCTTAATAAATGCCTGACATTTAGAAAGTGCTCTGTAAATATTTTTTGTGAATTATGTAGCATATCTCCTTGAATCCAAGATCTCATTTAATATGATACTTTAAAAAAATTAGCTCAAGGGCATAATTTACCCCTATAAGGATGTATGCCCCTGTTCCCTGTAAAAAAGTGTAATTGCGATCTTATACAAACAAGCCTTCCCAGTCAGAGTCCCATTTTGCTTTTATTGTTCTGCAGGTATGCATAGCAACAGAGCAACACTGTTTTCATAACCCATGCTCTCAACCTGGATGTCCTCAGCATTCTTCAGACAGACTGTATAATGCCAAGGTAAAATCAAAGTTTTGTTTTAGTTGTCACAAGTACAAGTAATAACAACTACTTCAGAACATATTCATCTTTCTTGGGAATGTCTAGTTTCTTTTGACATCAACTTAATTACCATTCCAACTTCAGAAATGCAAAAATGGCAAAAAGAAAACACTAGGTGTTTATGAATGCTAGGTGTCTAAGTCTCCTGCTAATATTAATGAGCTAAAATTATTTTTGTTTTGGGGGGCAGAGTTTGTAAACAGTTTTTTGGTTTTTTTATTTTTTTGTTTTTTTACATACTTCTCAACACAATGCATTCTTTTCAGGAGCATCAGGGCAGAAAAAGAGCAGGTAACAAGCCCATTCATTTTCAATACTAACAGGAATTCAACACTTTGTACTTGCCATTTTATTATGTGGGTCCTTTGCCTAGTCATCAGTGTCACTGTTAAATTATAAAGGGTTTACCTAGTTCTTCACTGCATAAAAATATAGGTAGAGGAAATAGATCTGGATTGCAATAAAATGTCAGAGTTTGATAAAAATTAAAATGTGTAAGAACGTCCCCCAAAACTATAATAGTTACAATGAAATATCAAGATGAATGAGGCAGAAGTTTTCTTTGTTTTTTGTTTGTTTTAACTTTTCACCTGTACGTCTACCAATGCCCTAAATGTGAGTGACGTTCAAACAAGATAATGTGATTCTAATAAAATCCCAGGGAAGCTTTGATGATGATGATGATGATGATGATGATGATAATGATATGTTGATAACGTGATTTTTTAAGCCCACATATGGAAATATATACTCACTGCAATATGTAGAAAACCCTGACAAAAGAAAAACAATGATAGATCACACAGAGAATTATTTACAAATGACCCTTAACCATGCAAATAGTTGTTCAACTTGAGGGAAAAATAAAGAAACACGAACTAGAACAACTCTGAGATAAAAGTTTTCCTCCCATATCGGCAAACTTTCCAAAGCTTAACGATATACTTTGCTTGTGAAGCTGCAGAAAAATAGGCACTCTCAAACACAGGATTACAAATTGGTACAATTTAATGGAAGAGAATTTGGCAGTAGCTAACACAAGTAGATAGCCATTTACCTTTAGCCCAGCAATCCCACATCTAAAAATTTGCACTGAAGATATGCTCTACTAACATAAAACAATGTACTCACAAGAGTACTCACTGTGGAACTATCTGTAAAAGTAAAATATTGGAAATAGTCTGCATGCTCATGTATAAGACTCCTGGTTCTGGCCAAGTGAAAAAGCTAGGGCTGAGTTAACATCCTACCTGAAAGAAAAAAAAATTTAATTAACTTAAAAGTCATCATACCAAATATATAAACAAGAGTTTTCTTTTTTTTTTTTTCTTTTTATTTATTTATGATAGTCACAGAGAGAGAGAGAGAGGCAGAGACACAGGCAGAGGGAGAAGCAGGCTCCATGCACCGGGAGCCTGATGTGGGATTCGATCCCGGGTCTCCAGGATTGCGCCCTGGGCCAAAGGCAGGCGCCAAACCGCTGCGCCACCCAGGGATCCCTAAACAAGAGTTTTCAATACACTATTGGGCAATAAAGGACAGTGATTCCTGAGAGATTCTATTCGTCAGTATTCTCCAGAAAAACAGAATCAATAGGACGTAGGTCTGGGTATATATCTATCTATCTCTAAATTTATAGCTATATCTATTAATCTATCCCTCTGGAGAGAGGGAAAGAGAGAGAAAATTTACTACAAGGTACCGGTTCACATGATTATGGAAGCTAAGAAACCCCACCATCTGCTGCCTACAAGCTGAAGACCCAGGAAAGGTGGTGGAGTATTCAAAGGCCTGAGAGACCTGGAGCCAATGGTGAAGATTCTTGTTCAAGTCTGAAGGCTTGAGAATCAGGAGCATGAAGTAAGGGCAAGAAGTTGATATAACAGCTGAGTAGGTCTGGCAGAGACTGAATTCAACTTTTTTCCACCTTTTTGTTCTATTCAAGCCCTCAACTGATTGGTTGATGCCCACCCACATTGAAGAGGATAATTGGGCTGAATCTACCTAATTCTAAATGTTCATTTCATCCAGAAACACCCTCACAGACACACCAGAAAAAAAAATTTAGTCAGATATCTGGGCATCTTTTGGCCCAGTCAAATTAATACCTTAAATTAACCATCACAGATGGAAAACAAATGAACTGAACACTGCAACAGCTCCAGCTGGCTACAGTGAGTTTCCAGGCCCTGGAGGGGAGGAGGTACTGAGGTGGAGTCCAGCAGACTCTCTCACTTGAGGAGACATGGAGTGTGGAGGAAACCAAGGTGACCAGGGTTCATAAAACCACCGTTCTCAGTATTTTTTTTTTTAATTTTTATTTATTTATGATAGTCAAAGAGAGAGAGAGAGGCAGAGACACAGGCAGAGGGAGAAGCAGGCTCCATGCACCGGGAGCCCGATGTGGGATTCGATCCCGGGTCTCCAGGATCGTGCCCTGGGCCAAAGGCAGGCGCCAAACCGCTGCACCACCCAGGGATCCCCCGTTCTCAGTATTTATCAGAGTACTGATCATGATATATTTCCTCTCACATGGAATCAACATGAGGCCAGAGAAAGAAGCATCTCAAATAATTAGAGGGAATAGTGTCCAGTGGTCACACAGGGCTAGGAATACTGCATGTTTCTAATGGCAAGGCTCATTAGTCATGGGTCACTGGGTACGGTACTCAGGAAGGTCTCACCTCTAGCGATGAAAAAAAATTAGCCCTAGACTGAGCACTACTCAGCACTAGAGCACTGCCCCAGATCCTCCTAACAAATTATAAAAAAGTACAGCCCAAAAGGATAAAACTGCTTCCAAATAACATAACTACATCCCAGAACAAATAGGAAGGATAGGACCCTGAATGTTGGCTCCAGATGTCTGAGATGTTCAGAATTAGGAGAAAGCAGTCGAGTCAGCAGACACTATGAGCAAACTCATACTTTTGAGCCCCTGAGGCTGTTTGCCATAGAGTTCAGTCCATCCATTCTGCCCATCTTTCTCCATAGCCAGTCTTCTGAATCTTGCACTAGGCTCACTTTCATGCTGGCTTGGCTGAATTTGTCTTACTCAACCTTCTTGTTGTCCCAGGGCCAGGATTTTCACCAGACCTCCTCTTCTGCTTTATCCTGGCAATTGCTTGGTCAATTCATGGACCAGCTTCTTATCTAACCCTGAATCTAACATTGAGGACAGAAAACCAAATAAAACCCAATACAATGTGTGTATCTAGTGAGGGCTCAGGTAATAGACTTGATTTTAATGTGCGTTAACTAAGCTTTTTGTGGTTTCTACATTAGTTTCCAAGAATGTTCACTTCTGCAGCTAGAAATCCGTTGGTCCTAACTCGTAAGAACACAGATTTCTACTAAAGTACTGAGATGGCCCTGTATTTCTTTCAGCTGGGCTACAGCTGACTGCATGAGATGTATACACAATCACAGAGGTGGCAGTAACTTTAAACAAACACAAGTAGGAATCCAAAATGAAATGGGAACCACAGAGTAAGAGGTCTTGCAGACAAACAATTCACTCACAGCAGGATTCATATTGGTTATATGACATTGGTCTATATCAAGCAGGGTTCCTGAAAACACTTTACACTCCAGCTATCTATCACACATGCCAATAGCCCAAGTCAAGGGAAGGGATGGGAGAGGAGGGAAATAAGGTTGCTCCGGAAACATTCTTACAAAGTCTCTAGCTCTCATGACAAGAATTACCTTCATAACAAAGGTTTCTATAACATTAATCATGCTTTGCTTTGCCTTCTTATCAGAAAAGGGGGCACACAGATATTTCTTCTCATTGTTTTCTGAGAACTCAGAACGAATGATACATGAAAGCATGAATACAGGCTCTGGACCATTCTCTTCAGTATTTACTATCTCTGCTGCTATTTTGTGCCTATATCAAAGCCATCTATGTGATTTTTATGATTTTAAGTGCTGCCATCGGAAAGATGAATACAGAAAGTCTGCACTGGAAGCTTATTTATTTTCAATTAAAAAAGTATAAGAGATCAGTTTTGATATTTTTGTTTGTATAGAGTTAAAACACTGCGCAAAACTACATCTAAGGTAGAAATTACCTCAGGCAATTGTGATCCCACATGCATTTTTCTTTAAACTCAGCAGGACCCACTTCTAAAATGCATTGCTTTTGAAAGGAATCAATTATACCACAGGTCAAAACAAGTCTTTCAAATACAAGGATGATAGAATTTCTCACTCAGACATAAGAAATTAATCATGCAACGTGAATGCTAAATATATAGAGATTCCTAAATATTTGAGGTGCCTCCTCTCAACAAATGACACAGTGACATGGCTACTGCAATCACTACTTATATAGGACACATGGTATCATCAATACTTGATGAATGACTACTGATTGTTGATATCTAGATAATTCTCTACTACTGCTCTAAGATAAGTCCATGAAATACTTTGGAATATATATATATCTGGGCAGAAAAGTATCTCTTATTAATGGTTCTTAAATGTCACTAAGCTTCAACTAGACCCTGGCATCAACACCAAGGAAACTCTAAGGTGAGTTGAGGCAGTGGTTTAATTGTTAATATGCATCAGAATTGCTTGGAGGTGACCATTGGGCCAAACTTGGCCCTACATCAGGGATTTTGGTTGGGCAGATATTATGGATTGAGTGCATCTCTCCCAAATTTATATTAAGGAATTAAAGACCTAACCCACAATTTGGAGCTGAGGTCTTTGGGAAGAAATTAGGGCTCAGTGAGGTCCTGAGGGCGAGGCCTAGTCTGGTGTGGAATTATGTGAGAACAGTGCCCTTATGAAAAAAAAAATACCAGATAGATCCCCCCCACACACACACCACAAGGAAGCGAGGCTATGTGAGCACTTGAAGAGATGGCAACCACCAGTAAGCCAAGAGAAAAGGCCTCAGGCTAATGCCTAGTTTGCTGACAGCTTGATCTTGGACTCTCTAGCCTCTAAAAAGGCAAGAAACAAAATCCTATTGCTTAAGCCACCCAGTCTGTGGTACTTTATTATAGCAACCAAAGTAGACTGACACAGTAGGTCTGGAAATTTGCATTTCTCATGTGTTTCCAAATAATGCTGCTGTTGCTGGTCCAGCAATCACATTTGGCAACCACTGTCCATAGAGCACTGCCTTGAACATTAATGTAAACACAAGTCACCTAGGTATCACATTAAAGTCCGGATTTTGGGGCAGCCTGAGTGGCTCAGTGGTTTAGTTCCGCCTTCGGTCCAGGGCGTGATCCTGGAGACCCGGGATTGAGTCCCATGTCAGGCTCCCTGCATGGAGCCTGCTTCTCCCTCTACCTATGTCTCTGCCTCTCTCTCTCTCTTTCTCTGTGTGTGTTTGTCTCTCATGAATAAATAAATAAAATCTTAAAAAAAAAAAAAAGTCCAGATTTTGACCCAGTAGTTCAAGGGTATGTAAGACCCAAGATTTTGCTTTTTAACAAGTTCCCAGGTAATGTTAATGGACTATATTTTGAGTTGTTAGGTTAGAGAGAATCTGAAAGCCCAGGTGTTACCCCTGAGTTCCAGAGCAAGACCTGAAATAATCACATCTACTCCTTGCAGAGGGACTGTCTCCCAGAGCCCCCACCTACTTCAAAACCTAGCGGAAGCTTCACCTCCTATAAAAGCCTTCTACGAGCAACAAAGCCAGAAATAAATTCTCTTTTAAATCATAACCATTACACATTTGCCTCTCAGTTATGGTTGTTTTATTGTCCTTGCTACTTTCTCTTGAACATTTGCTCAATTCAGGGACCACACAAAATGCTTTGCAAACATTTTGTTTAATCCTCAGAACAGCACTAGAATGAAAGATTGTTAACCTCAATTTAAAGTGAAAAAAAAAAAAAAAAAAAGGACTCAGAGAGTTTAAACACTTGTCCTGAAGACACAAAATTAGAATATGATGACCTGGGGAGGGAGGGGGCAATTGGGTCCTAGAAATGCCAGGTAACCAGAGCTACGCCTTTAATCGCAAAACTGAACATCCATCATTCAAAGAGTAAAGTACCGTCTGATATTAAAACTATGGCCCTGGGGCAACTAGGTGGCTCAGTCTGTTCAGCGTTTGACCTCCATTCAGGTCATGATCGCAGTGTCCTAGGATGAAGCCTCGTGTAGGGCTCTGCACTCAGCAAGGAATCTGCCTCTCCCTTCCCTTTTCCCCCTCCCTCTGCCCCTCTGTCTCCTCCCCTTGTGCTCCCATGTGTACGCTGTGTGCTCCCTGTCAAATAAATGTTTTAAAAATCTCAAAGATAAATTTTTAAAAAATGTGACCCCATATGCTATATTCTACAGTATCAAAATAGAGACAAAAAGAGTTGTCACAAAGTGTACAATGTAGTAGAGGAGATGGATATCAATTATATAATTGCATTAATTAATTTATAGTCCCCAAATGAGGTAAGTGCTCTGAAAGAAAGAAATACCATTGTTTGAGGCAGTAGAAGAATAAACCTGGGGTGGGGAGTAGGAAAGGGGGCTCTGGGTCAAGGAAGCATCCAGGAGCCTGAGATGCCTAAGGGAGCCTGGGGGTGGTTCCTTCTAGATGGATGAAATCACATAGCTCCTATCATAAGAAAAAAAAATCTGACATTTTTCCAGAAATTGAAGCAACATGACTGTGGCTATACTGCAAAGACCTGGTTAAGTGCTAAGTGTGGGGTTACTATTATTATTTGATTACACATAAAATACTTTGTTCTTAACAACTGAGAGTTTTACCTTCTTTTTCTTCATGTTAGGGCTTCCATATACAAATACAGGATATGCAGCTTAATATTAATTTCAGATAAACAAAAGCTTTTTTTAGTGTATTACATATTTTTGGGACATACACTCAAAAATTTGTTTTGTCTATCTGAAAAAACTTCACTGACTCCTGTATTTTTATTTGCTAAATCAAGCAACCAACTCTACATAGGAATCTTCTCTGAATTTTCTCTTAGTTGTTTCTCAGCAATAGCTCGGGACACTCACTGGCTCAACACATCTTAGAAATGCCTCTATCACACACACCCCCATTACGTGTTATGGAGCATATACTGTATATCATGCATGATTTAAGTGCTGGGGATATCATTTAAGTGAATAAGGTATCTTTTCTTGTACATATATTTAGATGGCACACATCAAACACATACAAATCCCGCATGGATCAACAGCCAGGGGGAGGTGTTGTACATACATCAATTCACTTAATCCCAATAGAGTTACTGTTATTACTTACATATATTACTTCAAGATAATAAGAATTAGGTCTTATTAACCTCATTGTTATTGTGGTTCAAAAGTGGAGAAAATTGTGGCTTAGAGAAGGCAAATAAGTTGCCTGATGTAACACAGCAATTAAGTGACTGAGTCAAGGATCCATGCATCTGTGTGACTTGAGAGCTAGCATATGCTTCTATGTCCTGCTGGTCTCCCTCTAAGGATGCAAACCCTGCACATTTTCTCAATTATGGTTTGAATATTTATTTTTTCACATTGTTTTGTTTTTAGTTTGCGTTGCTAGTTTTAAATTTAAAAAAGGGAAAACAAAACTTCCTTAAAATGCAATTATATAATTAATTGTTCATTTGTTATTCTAATGATTCAAGGTATCTTGTAAAGGTCTCTGTTTCAATATTTTTATATTTAACCCTATACCAATCACCCATAGGAAGAAGACTTATGGTTTTTAGATCATAACATTTCTCCAGTGACAGATGGAAGCATTCTAACTTTCCCTCCCCACAAAGAGATATTGTAATGCTTTAAAAAAAAAAAAAAAAACTCTTAAAAATGAATGTCCTCAAGGTAGTGCTAATAAAATAATTTTTGAAGAATTTATGCTCTTAAAATTCTACTATAAAGCCTCAAACCACAATATTTTATAATGGAAGTAGCAAGAGTAGAGTTTCCCTATTTTTTTAAAATACTTTTATCATTAATTTGTTGCAGTACTATCCAATTCTTGAATTGTAACTGTTTAACAAAAAAAAAAAAAAAAAAAAAGGCTGTGAAACTTTTGAGGTTATTTATTGTTGGGCAACAGCCTGTAACATAGCTAGATAAACTGTAGTTTTACCATGGCTTTGGATTTAAATGTAGCATTAGAGCTCCCTGACTCCAACATCTAACTTGATTTATGGTTTGTGATGTAAAAATTCTAGGGCTCAGATGGCTTTAAGTGACTTTGAAAATTAAGTAAAGAAGAAAATGTAACGACTAATCTAAACTTGCTGTGAAATATTAATTATGCATTTCAAGTGAAGGAAGTAAGCAAGCAATAATTTAATCTGTGACATAAAATAAATCCCAAACTGTACTCTCGCTGAAGGCATTTTCTAAATAAACACTTGATTTTTAAGTCGCAAAGGAACTGAAGTTGAAACCATTAGGTTCTGTATTCTGAGCTGTTTATTAAACATTTTCCCCCAGATATCTGTTTAAAACAAAACAAAACAAAACCCAGTTTGAAAGGCGAGTTGGGGTAGAAAAACAGCTCTAACCTAAAGGACTAGAGCATCTTTTAAAAGTATGCCAGGTGAAGCTTCTTAATGATCCATGACAGTGGAAGATGACAGCTGCAACTGCTGAGTCAGTGTAGAAGAAAATCTAAATGTAGGAGCAATTGTAGCCTTTATTAATGACCTGCTAGGAATATGGGCAAACTGCCAGGTCCAGACATGCAGCAATACTTCTCTGATAACTGAGCATTCCAAACCTCCTAGATATGAATTTCTCCAAACTCCCTAAACCAGAAATAATACCCTCAGCATTCTGAATTAGGCAAGACACACAGGCATGTTATCCATATTATATTAATCCTCCAAACGTATTGCCCAAGGAGGAGACATGAAAGAGAACAGATTATCTCTACTGGAGGAATTAACACTTGAAAAGAAAAAAAGATTTTTAAAAAACTGCATCGGAAGGCAAACACAACACATCTTGAATCTGCAAATTTGCAGGAATTTGCTTTTCCCGGCTGGGTGCACAAAAGCACCGTGATAACACAAATATTTTGCCATACCTGTTACAAGAGCTGCTTTCTTGCTTGAGATCTCAAAGTTATGGTAAATGTATCCCTCAGAATTTGGATGGCAGGAATATCATTTTTCTTCTGTCAAGACGAAGAAAGTTGAGTTATCTGAATGTGCCCATTGGACATACGAGGAGGCTTTAGTTTATCAATTTTTAAGATAAAATATCAGCAACTTTGAATTATTACTAAAAGTCAAGCTCTTGGGCAGCCTGGGTGGCTCAGGGGTTGGGCGCCTGCCTTCAGCTCAGGTCATGATCCTGGGATCCAGGATCTAGTCCCACATCAGGCTCCCTGTGAGGAGCCTGTTTTTCCCTCTGCCTATGTCTCTGCCTCTCTCTCTCTCAGTCTGTGTCTCTCAGGAATAAATAAATCAATCTTTTTAATACATAAATAAATATTTTTTAAAAATAAATAAATAAATAAAAGTCAAGCTCTTGAACTCCTGGATGGCTCAGTTGGTTAAGTGTCTGCCTTCAGGGGTGTCATGACCTCACCCTCTTGGGGTGGAGCCCGGGATCAGCAGGCCCACCCCCCCCAACCCCCTCATGTGTGCGTGCATGCACATACACGCTCTCTCTCAAATAAATAAATAAAATCTTAAAAAATAAAAAAGTCAAGTTCCTGGGATAAGTCAATTTTGGTGAAGTCGAATAATTCCAGGAAGTATTTAGGAATTTCTAATCAGAGATGGTATTGATAAAGCCAGCATCAAATTAAACTACTTATATGTAATAGAGACAGATAAAAACCCAGGAGTAAGAAAAAGAAGAGGCTTTTCCTAAAATGCTTCTAAAAGTGTGGTTCCCTTATTGGTAGCACAGACATTACCTGGCAGTGTTAGAAATGCAAACTACCAGGACCCAAACACCCTCCCCACCATAACCTACTGAACCAAGAGAATCAGAAATGTGAGGTGGGGCCTTGCATAGAAGTATGCAACTTAACTATCTCAACAGGTGATTCCAATGCAGCTAAGTTCAGGAACACTTCCTTACTAAAGCTGTAATTTAAGATGAAAATATCCAGTTACACTTACACAAACAAACATGAAAAAGTCACCTGAAATGAGAGGGAAATAGACATTTTTCATATTTATGCAAACACACATATGAAAATTCACCTGAAATGGTGTCACGCTTCTTTAGCCAAGACAGAGTTCTTTAAGGGTGAGATAAAAGGAATTATAGAAAAGGAAATGGTATCATGGTCCAGAAGAGCTTTTGGAAAGGAATAAAGAATAAGGCCACACAAAAAGCACCATTTAAAACATTTTCCTGATTCTATATATGGTTAAAGAAAAAGTCTGTAAAACAGAATAAACAGGATGACAGTCTTTGTTATACCCCCACACACAAGCACAAACATACATATACACTCATCCTTATTAGTATTTAGATTGATTGGAAATATCTAGAAGAAAATCTAACTATTTACAGTGATTATCTTTGGCTGGCAAGACTATAATTAACTTATTTTTTATGGTTTTTATGTTTACTGTGTTTGCTACATTAAATATGTATAACTTCTAGCACCTTTGAATTAAAATACTGCTATTTAGTTAATATTCACTTATATATATATGAGGATATATATATATATCTCCAAGTTGCTTAGAACCTCTATTAAGAAGTTGGCATGGAAACCTATTATTAAATTCTAAAATGCCTGTGGGAGGTTCCCAAACCTGTCTGCTGAATAGATTCACCTGATCACAGGCCCCGAGATTGTGATTTAAATTTCCTAGGCTGTAACCTGTGCTTTAGGAGCATCAAAAGGTCCCCAAGTGATTCTAATCTGCACACCTGTTCCCAAACCACTAGTCCACATGGTTTTAATATGTCTATAGTGTTAACAACCAAAAGTAGAATTAGGGTCATTAGATACCGATCCTGAGATGTCTATTGGAGTACAGAAGGATAAAATTCTGATTTTACCTTTTTTTGATACCCCCAGACAAATTTTCAGAACCCTGCCCTCATTTATAATAATTAGTGTTGACATGATCTGGGCAGCATCATATTATGTATTTATCAGAAAGAGGAAACTCTGATGCCATAGTAGACCCAAGATATCAGGGGCAGATGTGCTCTGACAGGATCTATTCCTTACGCCTAAATCTGGACTCACTGTATCTTGCTGCACATTTCAAAACTGACTTATTCATGGCAAACTTGAACTCTGTACATAACCGCATCTGTGAACATAGATTCTGCTACCCTGCATACCTCGAAATTCTAGATTTTGCTTGCTAATGCCTGAATGTTTGAGACCAATACCAGAAGTGTGTATGTAGAGTTGAAAGGAATTAGATGCTAAGAATCATTAACCATAAGAGACTCTTAATCACAGAAAACAAACTGAGGGTCGCTGGTGGGGAGGGGAATAAGGAGATAGGGTAAACTGGATGATGGACATTGAGGAGGGCACGAGATGTAATGAGAACTGGGTGTTATATAAGACTGATTAATCATACAGTAACATACAACATACAGTAACATTAAACATACAGTATGTTTCAGAGGTAGAGGGTACCTCTACCTCTGAAACATATAATACAGTGTATGTTAATTAACTGAATTTAAATCAAATTTTTCAAAAAAGAAAAGATTCTTCAGCTATTACACAAGGAAACTATTTCCCATGTAGAGATCTCCGATCATCTCCGAAGGTTTTTTTTTTTTTTTCTTTTTTCTTTTTTGGGTTTTTTTAAATTTCCTCATCACTATCTAGAGATCACAGGATAAAATAAATAGATAAAGTCTATAATTATTAGATTATTATGCATAGTCTTAGTTTTATTTTTTTTTTTTAAGATTCATTTCTTTATTTTAGAAAAGGGAGCCAGAGAAAAAAGGAAAGAGAAACACAAGCACAGAGCCTGACTTAGAGCTCGATCTCAACAGCCTGAGCCAAAAACAGTCCAACATTTAATGGGTTTTGCCACCCAGGTGCCCCATGCAGAGTCTTTGTTTTATGCCCTATTTTCATATATGGGATATAACTTACATTGTACATATTTTACAGCCTAACATAAAGCTAATTTTAAGACAGGAATGCACTTTAAAAACAAACAAAAAAAAATTGTGCTATTGCCACTACTAAAATGCACAGAAAGAGGTTCTGAGTCCTGCCACTTATTTTATTTTAACATTTCTTCTTTAATCCATTCTGAGGGCAAATCCATCCTGACATTGCAAGCTACAAATAAGAAGACTGGCAAAGTCAGATTATTTAAATTTGCTTTAGGCCCCATTAAATACAGATGGTTATAAGCCCAGCACATTAATGTTTGTGGAAAATTAATACAGATTTCACTTGGAACGAAAGAATGCCTGAATGGAGAAACCCTACCACCAACTGACAGATACCCATCCCACTTGTTTTTCTGCTGGAATAACCAGACACCTTCCTCATTATTTCTGGTTTTCTTTGTTTAAAATAAATATTTTTTGTTTGCTATAGAGCAAGTGGAAAAGCATCCAATAAACTTGCCTCCTTTTTTCAGGTATGGAATGAAATAATTACTAAGCATAGCATCAAAAGTGGTTAAGGTAACACTAGCTTCTTTGGCAGATAAACTCTGAAATTTTAGTGGCTTAACATAACTATTCCCCTTCTTCCCTCACTAACCTAACTGTAGAATGAGTGTTCTTTGTTGTACAGCTTTTTTAAGTAGCTTTCTTTACAGAAGTGATTTAGGGAAGAGATCCTTCTATTTTATGGCAACACTTAGCCCTCAAGTTTACCATGAGGCCCTCTTCATTCTAGGCAGCAAGAAAAGATCATAAAAGATCTAATATGGGAGATTCATACAGGCCAACCCTCAAAGTGAGCCACACTCTGGGCTGGATGGAAGTTGGCCTCAAGACACTAAGCCCACAAAGGAGGCTGGGAAATTTAATCTAACTAAATTCCCAAACAGAAGAAATGAAACTGATGGTCAACTAGCACTCTCTTTGAAGATATCCAATCATCTGGGTTTGTTTAAAAAGACTGAGCAATGTCATCATAATGGAATCCCCACAATCTGTGCATTTGAGTTACAATTCATGAAAACATTATTTTCATTTTTAAGTAGTATTTTTTTCTGTATTATACAGCACAATATTGTATAGCACAACCAGGTTAACATTACTGGAAATTATTATTGGGAATCTTAAATGCTATTAAAATTTCATGGGATACTGCTCTTTTAATTACCAAACAACACTAAAATAAATCTTATACAACTGAAGAAACTCTCATAAAACCATCTCTCCTAAACAATATCAAAACATTGTTATGAGTAATTACCAGAATGTTTGTCTTTCTCTTATTCTCGATTAAGCACTGGATTAATGACTTAACAAAAATATATCATGTTCTTACAAAAGAAATTAAATTATTGCCCTTTATTAATATTAGTCTTTCTTGCATCTGATTATTTTGTTTTTTCATAGCTTTGTTGAGATATAATTGATATACAAAAAAAACCCCACACATGTTTAATATATATAATTTGATGGATTTGAATGTATGCATAAAAGCAAAAGTAATCACCAAAAAGTAATAAACATATCTACCACCTCCTTTAGTATTGATTTGAATACACTACTGATGAAAGAATTATACTTGATATGTGTATATTCTTCTATATATGAAGATTATATATCTTCTATGATAATGTGTATAGTCTTCTTACATGTGTAAGAAATGCTGTTGATCAAAGTTTGGAGACCATTACGATGCTGACGATTATCTGAGGCTGTGTCACACACATACACATAAAGGCATACATATATGTATTATGGCAAACAGTAAATTAGTCTTAAAACTCTGGATGCAAAATTTAAAAATTTGATTAAACAAAGAAAAATTACACTTTTATTCGGATACTCTGCATCATTCACTGTGTTAAGCACCGGCCTCTAAGTCCCTACAAGCTGATCTGTTAGAATATTTCAATTTCAACCATTAGATGGTCAATTACATAAAAATGAATCAAAATCAAGTAGCTTTCATTGCTTTGTGAACAATTTAACGTTGATTACAAAATCCTTCTTTTGCACATTGCAGTTTGCTCATTTACTGAGAGAGATATGTATCCACAGATTTATGAGGTGAGAGATGATATTGCCCTATTTTTGGAACACCACGGGAAAAAAACTAACTGCTTCAGACTTTTAAAAAGATAAATTTCAGGGGAGCGTGGCATATTTGGCAGATACAGTTAAAACTTTGAATACAATGAATCCAAAACTTCAAGGACCAAGAGCAACATCGTTTTTATTATATTGTACTTCAAGAACTTAGGGCTATAATACAGTTATGAGTAGAATGAACTAGTACTAAAAATATCTCTTCAATTTTTGACTTAGTGATGCACTCAAAGAAAAGATTCATAGAAACGATTTCAAGAAAATACCTAAAATTGCATCTAGTTTGTTCCATAGGATGAATTCATGTGATAGATTCCTGCTGTGATACCTAAAAGTCCCACCCAGAGACCTATGAGGAGGAAGTTTCTTTCTGGCATCTCATCTTCACCTTGAGATAGTTAAGAAAAGTATTTGAAGCCTAGGGTTGATCAGGTTACTGAATAAGGAAATCTCTTTGGAAAAATCTGGGATGGAAGGGAAGAAGAAATATTTCTATTTTCCCACAAGTCAGTCTCTATTCCAGTTTTATACACTTGTGAAGTTGTGTTTTCTTTTGTTTTTTTCCTTGTCTCGACTTCCATTATGAAAGCAAGTGCACAAGTCAGGTATTCAGCATGCTTTCTACAGAGTCAATAATCACACTGACATAAAAAAAAAAAAAATCCAAGGTGTAGGGAGGCTGTCTCAAATCCAAATGACTTACTTTCTAAAATTGCCATTGCTTTCTTTTTAGTTTCATTTATTTCAAGTTCAAAAAGTATTAAAGAAGGGCGTGAGGAAGCTACGTTTATCAAAATAATTTACCACTGCACCAGATGGTGTTAATGCTTCTAAACAGGACCATGGATTTCTAACACTGAAGGTGTGTTTTCCGTAGTAGGGAAGAGATGTTTCATCAGCCTTCATATCAAGTTTTGATAGGACTTGACTTTTTGCCACCCAGTGATCTAACTCTTTCCTTTACAAAATAATCCTAGTTATAACCCTTATGTTTTGTTCTGGCAATTGAGAAAAGAGATATCCTGAATTATGGATGGAAAAATTTGATCAATGGAAAGAGGTCTCCAACATTGTAAATCAACATATTGGCATTCTGCAGTGGAGAAAGCCAAAGCCTTGAAATAATTCAGATTGCACCCTGTCTCTGCCAGGTTGCTTCCTACCGCCACCTAGGCAGGTTAATGAACACTCAAATTAACTTCCTTCATTGACTAGCCCCCTAACCTATTTTTAAGTGCTGTAGTGAGGACTGCGTGAGATAACCTAAGTATTTGGTTTGGTGAATCTGACATATCAGAAATACAAATAACTGGTAATTATTAAATCAATCCTTTTTTTATACTTGTCAGCTTGAACTAGTTCCTTAGTATAAGGAGTATCTCTTGAATTATTGACCATTGATTTTTCTTGACTCAAATATCTAAAATCAAATCCCTGTTAAATGTTACTAAGCCTTTGAGAGTAATAATCTATCCATTGACTGTTGACAATCTCCTAGTGAATGAGATTGCAGCCATCTTCTCTAAGAACCTGACTAGGCTACCCAATAATGAAAAGCAGCATTGTTATAAGTTTCCTTCAACCCCAGCTCTTCTGGTGGTACCGTTAACCTATTACGGAGGACAGAATGACAGCCACCCAAGGATGTCCAAGTCCTAATCCCTGGAATCTATGAATATGTTTCCCGACATGACAAAAAGACCTCCCAGATATGATTGTGTTAAAGATCTTGGGATGGAGAAAGATGGGGGAGAAAACAATTATCCTGGGTTATTCAAGTGGGCTCAGTGTGATCACAAGGATTCTAACAAGAGATAGGAGGGAGGCAAGAGCAGCAAAATCAGAAAAAAATATATGATGACTGAAGCAGAGGTTAGATTATCTCACTCTGAAGATGGAAGAAGTAGCCATGAGCCAAGGATCACAGGTAAGCTCTGGAAGGTGATAAAGGGAAGTAAAAAGATTCTTTCCTGGAGCCTCGAGAAGGAATGTATGTTAGCCTTCACCTTCGTTCTAGATCCATAAGACTCATTTTGGACTTCTGACCTTCAGAATCGTAAGATAATAAATTTGTACTGGTTTAAGCCACTACATTGTGGTAATTTGTTACAGTAGCATTAGGAAATCAATGACCTGTTCTCCCGCTCATTTTAATGACTCATCATCAGACTTTATCTACCAAGCATGCTTTCTTTAGCCCATGTATGTAACACAGTTTTTGCAAAGTCCAGTTCCTTGTTCTAGTTGTCTGTTAATTAGAACTTTCCTAGGCCTCAGATATGCTTGCATTCAACAAACCTTAGTTCCAAGGTTTCTGCTTAATTCTTGGGCTACAGTCAGATGGTGTTCTCCTCTAGGTAACCTCTGAATGATGACTTGCACCTTAAATCTTATCCATATTCAGTATTTGCCTGGCAAGTTAAGTTTTGATCTCAATTTTGTATCAGACCTCATTTTTTCTTGCATGCCCTCTTCTAAAAAAAAAACAAACAAAAAAAAAACAAAAAAAAACCAAACAAACAAAAAAACAAAACAAAACAAAACAAAAATTGACCAAGGACTATGATCTTAAATTTTTAAATTAAGAAAAGTAGGTTTGCAACATATAAATAATGTTCTACATTGACTTTCTTGCAGTAGGTGACAAAATTCAGGAAATAATTGTAGCATCTAAGTTCTATAGCTGAGTTAATACTCAGCAGGGCTGGGGCCCATACTTGCACATTTCAAAAGTTTTCAGGACAGGTTCTTGAGCTACTCTTTGGCGATAACCCCTAAATCTGTCAAATAACCTGCCCAATAAGACTGCCTTTGTGCACCTTGGGCCTTGGATCACACCAGGTAGTTAATGCTAATGATGTTTTTGTTCACTTGGGTCATCAATTTAACCTTTGGGAGGGGGTGCAGGAGACTGTGTAGCTAAAATCAGTCACGTAGGCATTCCATACCTATGTGACTGACCTCCAGTCAAAACCAAGGGTATCAAGGCTTGGATGAGCTTCCTGGTTGGCAACACATTGCATATGTTGTCACACATTATGGATAGGAGAAATAAGCACTGTCCATGTGTCTCCACTGGGAAACAACAACTGGTCGTTCTTGAACTCTGCCCTATGCACCGTTTTCCTTGTGGATTTTAATCTGCTTCCATTTGCTTGCAGTAAACCATAACCATGAATACAGCAGCTTATCTAAAATTTTTAAGTCCTTCCAGCAAATCATCAAACTTGAGGGTGGTATCAGGGCTTTCCAACACAAGATCATAGACTTTTCCCTAAAGCTTAAATGATCTGACCGATGAATAAAACCAGCAATTCATCAACTTGCTAACTTAGTTTAGAATTTCATGATCAGGGACAACTGGGTGGTTCAGTGGTTGAGCATCTGCCTTCAGCTCAGGGCATTATCCCAGTTTGGGGATCAAGTCCTGCATCGGGCTTCCTGCGAGGAGCCTGCTTCTCCTTCTGCCTGTGTCTTTGCCTCTCTCTCTCTCTGTGTCTCTCATGAATAAATAAAATCTTAAAAAAAAAAAAGAATTTCATGATCAAATAATTTCATCTCCAATCCTTACCACTCCCCCCCAGCACACACACACACTTTTGCACAACTTCCTGTGTGAGCATACACACAAACATATCTACCACATTATTATGCCTTAAAAAAGAAGACTTTTAACTCTACACTTGCAACGTATTTTCATGATGACCAATAGACCTAGTCAGCCTTACACACAGCATACTCTATTTAAACATCTCATGCTCAAGCACTTCTATCTCTTCCCTTGGGGCTTCTATGTCTCCATTGTCTCCTTTCAAATACTTTGAATAAGGAAGCTAAAGTGTAAAAATGGATATCACAGTGACTATCAGAAGGCTACTCATTAAAGATTCTTTCCTTCCTTTCTTCCTTCCTTTTTTCCTTCTTTCCACCTTGGGACGGGAAATTTTTTCCTATACAGCCCTTAGTAACAATGTCTGGAAACCATGTCTAATATAAAAATGTTTCTGAATATTAAACCTATTGAATTGGAGGCACAATGTCATGTTGATATGCTCTTGGAGAATTTAAGAGGTAATGCAGAATTCAACTTCTCACACCTGTCACAAATCACAGCAGCATATTCTCACATCATCGTACAGTGGCTTTAGAACAGCCTGTAGAACTGGAACCAAGTTAAATGGATGATGCATGTAATCTCCAAATTGGACATATTGTTTACATTGCAACAAGATATGGATGTTTGTTTTTCCGTATACCAATACCTATATGGAGTCTATGGATTGTACTTTGGCAGGGACATGTTTTCTGCAAAAATTTAACAATGTGTTATTTGGAACAGGATGTTTCCTAAAGAAATAAATACACCCAACGTGTATCCTTTGGAAATTTTAGTTTATAATGTAAAAAATATGATAATCCAAAGTTTCCCATTGGTTAATATAGCCTTTTACATATGATTTTAGTTCCCAAAAGTGTGCCTGCCGTGTCAATATAATTGGCGAGCCCTAAAAAATTTTTAGTATAGTCATGTGAAAACTGCAACCATTTTTTCAGTACTTCTAATTGGATTTACTAAACTGTAATAGTGATAAAGTCTTTCTATATATTATACTTTACAAAAAAATTGAGACAGCATGAAATATGATTGCAGTACAGAAAACAAATGATCAAAATGACTTAAATAAATGCATGCATTTAATATTAATTATGAGTCTTTTTCATGAAACCAGAACTGATCATGACAGCATACTCAAAATGCTAAACAATTTTGTGACTTTACAAAAAATAGATTTATTAAAGTCATGCTTGTCTTAGTATTAAGAGTAGTATTTGTCCTTCAGTTGGAAGTGCCATAAATCAATTTTAAAGCAAAGCATATGACCCCATGCAGTGTTTTAAATGAAATCCTTCCTACTAGGACAACAAAACATCTCAGGACATCAAGTACTTCTAGCAATCAAGAGTGTTTTGTTTGTATTTGCCAATGTAACACTCAACTCTGTGTTGTTGCTAATTTTCAAAAGGCTGAAAAAAGAGGGAGAGAGTCTCTTCTTACAACATGTTTGCATAAATAGGTGTATTTTCTTACTAAGGAGAAGTTAAAAGCTTTATGTATTTTTATTTGAGAGTAATTTTAGTCATCTCTATATTGAATATAAGCTGAATTCCTTTAATAACCTTAAATCATAAAAATAATTAATCAAAAGCTACAGACAGGAAATTAATAAACATCTGTAGCTATGCATCTGGGTGGGGAGATTTTGACTTCTACACAGCAAGCAGAGTCTTAGACTTAAAGCCACAACAGATTTAGTTTTAAGTCTTAGACTGACTTCTTCAATTGCCTACTAGCATGACTTTGATGAAATTATTCATTTTTAATCCCATCTGATCTAATACATGAGGAGTCTATATTTTTAATGACTTTTTAACCTGATGGCCATAAAGACAACAAACTGGAAAATAACTACTAGCACAGGGAAGGGGAAAAACAATGCCAGCTGCTGAGTCCTGACTTCTGATAGGTTTCTCTCCTTCTCACCCTCAAACTGGAAAAAATCTCCCAATCAAACCTTAAAAATAATTTCAACAACAGACAAGATGGTCATGGTAATGACACATAGCATGTGTGTGGATAGGAGATAGAAAGTAAAATGATGGATTCATTATTTACAATAGAACATCTCAGGATGATATAAGATTCAAGATGAATTTCTTTAGTCCTATTTTGAGGTGGCCCCCAATCTATGCTATGCTTTGGGAAAGATGGTATATGTACATTATAAAAATACATGTTACATGAGAAGTCTTGGTATTTTTGTAGTTTAGAAATGGGACTGATTCTTTGAAAGCAGAAATCCTAAAAATCTATTTTACTATAAAATATTAGATTTCAACAAATTGGATTTGGACTACGATCAAGGTTTTAATTGTATCCTACTGAATAAATACTGCTGTAACCCTTTCTATTAACATTGTAATTATCCTAGTTCTTTATATGGTGTGTACTTGTGAAATAACTGTTTCATCTTTTTACTCGTGATTTCAAAAAGCAATATTTCAAAAGAGAAGGAAACTAAAAGAGTAAAAGTACCCTAGTAACACAACAGATTAAGGAGTATGCCCGCTATCACAGAACTTAGACACTTCTCAAAAAATCTTATTTAATAAAAGAAACAAGAGCAATATATTCTAAAGAAGTCATTAATTTTGGTTTATTTTGTTTAATAAGTACAACATATTTTCTCTTTAAGCATATCTTGGAGTTCACTATATTGTTTGTGACTTTTAAAAGTTAATTGAAATGCCAAAGTTTTGAGCATGAAGCATAAATTTCATTTGACCTTTTAAGAAAAATTGTTTTTGTATATTCTTCAGAAGATGAATTTGTCTTCTCCACCAATCACATTAGAATGAGCCAGGTGGCAGATTACTTAAATATCTTGCCTTTCGCCTCTGGAGACTGGGGTTTAAATGTGGCTTAAAAGAAATACCCAGGAGTGACTTGTGTATATCTCAAAGACCATACAATTGGGCTTAAGTAGCAATTACTTGCAGCTGTGGAGATGCTCTTTCAAAAAACATCAGAAATGTCAGAGGACACGATTGCAAGGTTTCCATAAAGGTATAAAGGCCACCCAGACAATCCATATGGGATAAAGCTTATCAAAATAATGAACCTAAAGGTCTAGAACTTTCCTGGTCAATGAAAACTACTAAATGATCTTATTGGTCTTTTTTTTTTTTTTTTTAAGAGCAACAAAGAAAGAAAAATGAGTAGTCTCAAATAGATCAGATTAAGCAGGGAAAACATCCCCAAAGACATGCAAATTATAATGGTAAATGAAAATAAATAAATAAATAAATATATGCATAGCTTACTAGTGCCCTCTAGTGTAACTTCTCTTCTGTTTTATGTGAAGTGTAGTGTTAGTGGGGTTTTTTTTTTTTTGTTTTGTTTTGTTTTTAATTTTATTTTTTTTCTACAGTGTAAGTAGGGGTTTGGCTATAAATTCTAGAACAACTGAAAGCTAAAAAGAGAATTAATAGCTGTAAATTCTTAAAAACCGAATATTAACGCCATCGGGAAAAATAAGAACAGCCAACCTAACACTATTATTACATTGTATTAGTGTCAATAAACTGACATTGGTGGCAAATTAAAGAAAGCCTCCCAGAAGAAGAACGGTATCATTTCCCCCTCCCCATGCTTGGGCAGAACAGCCTTCTCCCTGGAAAATGTTTTGCTTCACAGTCACTCTGTTTTGCATCCTAGTTGTATCATGTGCCAACAAAACAGATTGTTTGCTAATTGATATCATAAAGCAAGACAGCCCAGTGAAGGATGATAATTCTGACTCCAGCTAGCAGCAGCTGATGTGGAGCTTGACAGAAATGCTGTCATTTTCAACACAAACTGCTTAGAATTGACTTTTCACTGTAAATATAGAGACGTGACAGCAGCCTCACACACCCACCTTTATTTAAAAAAAAAAAAAAAGAAATGATAATTCTGCTACAATATATCTGTTACCAGTTCTAGTTTGGCTGGTGGCATCTTAAAGAAAGTAATTGTAAGGGTATTGTTCAGCCTATGTAGGGAGCCTTTACAGACAAGCTAAAATTTTTGTGCACAGTCAGATGCAAGCTCAAGAAGAATGTTTGTTTATAGATTTTTAAAAGGAAATAAAATAGCCAGTGCATGACCTATCTCTATAGTGAAAATCTGCAAGATGTAAATAAAGTAGAACAGTAAAAGTGTATGTTACCTGAAGTATTTATCAATTCAACCATGGCATATTTGAAAAATAAGAATTATTTATAGGCATTTTTCACAGCAAGTGCTACGTTCCTCAATGAGACTTAGCCTGTCAGCATAAGAGTAGTATTTAAATAAGAATGTGTATGTGTGTGCGTGCACGTGTGTTTAAACTGATATTACTAGGGATTAACAAATGTCTAAGGTGAAATCAAATGTGATTCCACACAGAAAAAGTCTTTTGAATCTAGGCTCCTAAAAAAACAACACCCATATGATGCAAATAAGTCAGGCAATGGCAAATGAGAAAATAAAGGTATTTAAAGAAAGAAGGAATGAGGATGAAGGGATTGGGAGACTTCCCGCTTACCTCTCAATGAAGAAAATTGAGGGAGATGTAGCATACCACATGTCATAATATACCTAAGTCCATTATTTGTGGTCTAAGAAACTCATTTTGTCCTTCCCAGTTATTTGCACTTCATTAAATAATTTCACCTCATTTCAACCTTGACTATTTTGTTTTGCAGAGTAACATCTGATTGATAAAAACAGAGTCAGAAAATTTTCAAAGTAGAAAGGAACCTCAGAGATCATCTAGTTCACCCATCCCTAGACCCTATCTCTTAGCAAATGAGGAAACTGAGGCACAGATAAGTAAACTCAGATGTGTTTAAAATCATGCAGCAAGTTAGTAGCAAAGATAGAAGTAAAAGGTCTCCAGTATTCTATGCATAGTTTTTCAAATCAGCTATTTTTGATGAAATGCAAAATCTTTTAAAGAGGACTTTAAACAGCTCAGTTTTCTAGGTTTTTAAGCTTAAGTTTTACAATTTGGTTCTTAAAGTGATCGGAGGAACAGAACCAAGGGAACCAAATGCAGAATGAATTTAAATCCCATCAGAGTTGATGGCAAATTGTTTTGCAACCTCAAGTTAATCCTGAGGTAGTACTTGATGGACTTTTAATTAAGTAACAAACATCTATGCATTTGTGAGTCTGTCAATTTATACTTTGGACACTAACTTGAAAGCCATTAATTGACACAGTCTAAGAGTTTGGTTATGAGTAACACCTTACCTCCATTTATTTTTCTTATTGCTAGAACTCTCTCCTCTTTACCCTAAATATGTAAAGGAAATCTGTGAAGAAGTCATTTGTATTTATTTACTAACATTATTCATTCCAACTGCTTTTTTATATACTATTTTTAGACTTTATTTACGTTTTTTGCTTAATTTTCAGACTATCTTGATTGAATGTTCTGCCGGAGGTAGGGAGCAGACTTCTTAGTATACCCTGGGCATATGTGATGGCATCAAAGTTGGGTCCTTTGTGAACATCAACAACAAATTCGGAAAGCGAGGATGATCTAAATCATGATATGGCAAATAATGGAGTGACTAAAACTAACGTTCAAACCTCCTTCTCATTCCCACCCTTAACAGGACATGCTCAACATCAGATGTGAGTACAGATAAAAGTACATAGACCAAAAACAGAAAAGGAGGTAGGATTTGAGTTCAAAGTGTTCAACATCCAATTTCGTTTCATTTCAAAGTTATAATCCCTGTGACTTTGTTTTCCCTCTCCAGTGAGCATTCGTGCCACTGTGGCATATGCCACTGTTTGGAGCCATGTCTCCCTTAGTTATCCTTTAATTGGCTTGACCTATGGGAAGGATGGCTTGCAACCAAGCTAATTACATAAATCCACTCTAGGCTCTATAAATTCCACTGTAGACAACTCTTCTGGGAGAATAAAAAGGAACAATTTATCCAAAGTTTCAAACTTCGTACATTTCATATACCAAAAGCAGGCATTTTACAGCGTGATAAAAGGTAATAATTTTCTTTGCTTATAATTGGAATTTTCTTCCCCCCTATAGAGTTAACACATAAGTAGGATTTAAAATTGCACTAATATATGAAAAGCACAATTTAAACAAAGTCAAAATTATAGTTAGAAAACTAATTTTTGGCTACCAATTTGAATTCAAGAAATTCTGATAAAAATGATTGGAGCCTAGATTCTCTTTAAAAAATTAGCTAAGTAAAAATAGTGAGGAAAAAAGTCAAATTACCAAACAAAATGTCTCATTTTATAGCTCTATAAATGTAAACTGTTAGAAAGACTGTTATATAAAAGTCACACATCAGAAAAAAGAAAACTTGCCAAAATGATACATATAAGAGAACCACTTGAAAGTTGTACTTAAGACCGTAAAAATCACGTCTCTTGCAATCCGCGCATATTTTATGATACCTTTTTATTGATACATCTGTTGCACATATTTTATAGATTAATGGTTGAATTTTACATACTTTTGGGACATATTAAATGGCATCTCTTAAATTTTTAAACTGTGAAAATGTTTAAATAGACTAATCCAAGACGGGGAATTTGAAGCACGCATGATACTCCTAATTTTAGCATGATAATTATTAAACTATTAAGAAGCACCATGCATGTGTTTTATAAAAGAAAAGCTTAATTATATTCTATGTACTTATCTATGCCCTCTAAGATCTCTGCTGGTGATAACTAAAAAATAACATTCAGATGACCAATTCAGTCCAAGCACTTTTGGGGGAAAAGACAAAACAACTCTAGCAGTACTGCATTACTGGAAAATAATTAAACGACTCTTTTCAAAACCAACAGCCTTATTTATTTCTACTCTTTCATACTGCTTCAGTGTTTTGAATAAATATGTGTCATATTTATATTATGTCAAGTGTCAATTTGCCTCATATAATAGATCCATCTTTTGAAAGAGGGAATTATCTTGTGATATAATTTTGCAAAAAACTAACAAGAGCAACAAAAGGTTATGCACATGACAGTTGAGGTTCTCATTTTATTTTTAGAAGCTATCAACCTGGTGTCATTACATCCAGAAAGCACAACTATTTGGAAATATTTCCACAAGGTATCTGAACAATATCGAATGAACAATTAACTGCTTATGAAAGTACAATTATACTAAAGGATTTGATAACTGAATTAAAATTTTGCTATGCAGCTATAGGGAGCTAAATTCTGATGAGAATGTAATGGATTTCTTCCAAATGAAAGACTAATAAACACTTAATGAAAATGAGGATAAAGATTTTTGGGTCACCCTGCTAATAGAAGTAATTGGAAAAAAAAAACATGGTATTTTCATCACACATAATTCCACACTTTGTGTTTTATGGAAATATTGACTCCCAAATGGAAAGGGAGCCCAAATATCTTCTAAACTAATGCAAGCCTAATACAGATAGGATGACACAGAGATGATCATCCATCCTACTGATGAGAAGTCTGTTAGTTCACAAAGCAGAAACATGTTTTTGTCATTGTTTCTTTGAAATTTTAAGTATTTGATCATCTTTCCCTTTTATTTAGGAGGTGGATACTAACATCATCATATTACATATCAAGACACCAAATCTTAGAGATTCAGCAATTTTGGCAACATCGCACAGAGAATAATTGGCAAAGCTAGAGTTTAAGTCAAATGTTTCTGAACTCAAATCTTGCTATTTTAACTCTTATGTTGTCTTTCAAATGACTCTAAGTTATATATGCCAGCAACACTTATTCTGTGGTAGATGACAGGGTTTCCAAATGGCTTAAAGTCAAAGCTAAATGCCTATAAGCTAGAGGGTATTATGCTAAGCAAAATACGTCACTCAGAGGAAGAAAAATACCATATAATTTCACTCATAAGTGGAATTTAAGAAACATAACAGATGAACATAGGGAAAGGGAATGAAAAATAAAACAAGATAAAACAAAGAGAGAGGCAAACTATAAGAGATTCTTAACTATAGAAAAATGAGGTTTGTTGGAGACAAAGTGGGTAGAGGATAAATGGGTGATGGGCATTAAGGAGGGCATGTGTTGTGACAAGCTCTGTTATATGTAAGTGATGAATCACTAAATTCTACTCCTGAAATCAATTCTACACTATATGTTAACTACTTTGAATTCAAATAAAATCTTGGAAGAGAAAAAAAGGAAAATAGTGACCTTTGCATTCAGCCAAATATGTCATTGGAATAAATTGCATTATTATTATGTCATATTATATTACACCACTGCAATTATATGAGACTCTTATTGGAATTTTGAATGCTTCTCATCGTTTTGAATATATATGTATATTATATAAGGCACTTTGAGTATTCTATAGACAAAATTCATCATATAAAAATGAAATTGAAAAATGTGATAATTCAATAATGCATAGAAGAATGTTGCAATAATAGGATATAAAATAAATTGTATGGTGTTTAAAAGTAAATACCTACAGCTACGAACACAATAGTACTGGGCCTTGAAGAAAGATCCACTTTTGTTTATTCATCAATATTCCAAGAGCAAAATAAAAAAAACAAATTCTCAAAATGAAAAAAAAAGGGATGAATGCCTCTACACACAAAAATTTTCCAATACCCACCCCAAAGGTGATACAAATAAACATGAGACTAAGTAAAATATGATCTAGAATAAAATAAAAAAGGGATACTTTGTTTTTGTGTGCTCAATTAGCATTAGATTTATAAGCATCCAAATCATGGTAGTTATTGTAGATTCACAACTTTGTAATAAATTAAAACCCTAGGTGTTTCCTTTTCATACAAAATAATTTTGGCTAATAATTGCCCCCCCTATAAATTTATGCAAATCTATTTTGACCTTCAATATTAGACTTTATTGAAGATAACTTATATTCCTGCTAAATTTCACAATTTTAGTTATGTATACAAGTAGAAAGAATACTTTAGCTACTCTTCCCAAATTTTCAATATGTATAATTTTATTAAATATTTCTGATATGGCTTCATTCAAGGAACTGATCAAAATGTTGAAGAATACATGATTAAGATTAGCTCATTACAGCAACAGTTGTTTAATACAGGAATTTATATTATACACACTATAGTAATAACACTTTTGAACATTTAGTTCTGGCAAGCACACTGCTATTAATATACACTTCCTTAATTACTATTTATAATACCCTATAAAGTTAGTCCTATGATCATCTTATGGCGAGAACACTTAAGGGGAAGTTCAGTCATCCACCTCAGGTGATACAGCTTGTAGAAGCAGAACCAAAAACTGAACACAGTTCTGAGTGTGGGTCCCCATGATTTTTCAAAATCTGAAAGCAAAAATCTCCTTTCCATTGTGATCACAAAGTAGTGAGGGCTTGAGCCTAAGAGTACCAGCAGCTCAGGTTTCAGCTTTGTCGTAATTGTCAAACAAAAAAGGAAGCCAAAATGGAAAATGGAGAAAGAATACAAGCAAGAAAATGAAAAAGGAAAGCTAAGTACTAATGAAATTTGGAAAAGGAAGGACTAATGACTTTGGAGTTCCAGATGCCAGACCCTATTATCAGCCATCACTCTGAGGAAATGGCATCCCCTTTTGGTGATGCTAGATACACTTTCCACTAAAATGTCTATAATTTAAAAAGAATATATGGGAGAGGGAAAAATAAAAGGGAGAAAGGAAAGGGGAGAGGATTCTCTGAGACAAAAATGGAAGAGGAAAGCTTAGCTTTTAGGCACCTTTGAAAAAGAGGAAAGACTGGGTACTATCTCAAAATGAAGGGCCAGGAGAGTATGTAAGTACTAGATATCGTGAAAATAAAGGAAATCTCATTAACAATAGAGTCAGGAAGCCCTGAAGGGGGAGCTCTTATGCACAACCACCTCACATTACCCAAGAGAAGCAGCCTATACTTGACTACACCAGATGGAAGAAGAAAAAATTTCTCCTTGCCCAGCTATAGCCCAGTTCATGAGTACTCATCACAATGAGTCAATGCTCAGTGTCCTCTTTTTCCCCTATAAAAGCAAGCCCCTTCCCTGTGTTCTATGGACTTGCTTCTGATTCACGAAAGTTTGCCTGTCCCAAATTGCAGTTTTCTAGTATTACTGAATAAATTCATTTTGCTGGCAAAACAGCTGCCTCTCGATTTTTTTTTCTGCCTCTTGATTTGTAAGGTCAACATCATCCAGCAGGCTAAGTAGAAGACAATATGGCAAAAAAAAATTGCCCAACCATATTTATTTTAAGGCATTTGATAAGGTTCTTCTGATTTCTCTTTGAACATTATAGAAACATAAACATTTTGAGTGGTTGCATTTAAGTAGAGTTGAATAGTTATGCTTCTCCATCCTAAAGGTGTCTTTAACAAGCAGCAGTATCTTGGAAGGACACTCAAGTTTCCATATCAAAGGTTCATTTTTCTACACAACCATCCTTTATCTTGCTCTTCTTTGCTCTCTTTGTTTTCACTGTCACTGATTTTGTTCACTTTGTTTTGAACATTTAGCAGTTTCAGATCTAAAACAGGGAAGTGAGATAATTTGGAGATACACAGGTAGCATAATTTTTATGTTTGTGTATGGTTACTTATATTGGAAGACAGCCCATGATGTGCACCAAGAAAGCTGGACTAAGACCCTACAGTATGCAAGACTTGGCAAAAGTCCAAAATAGAGAAGAATTAAATACCTTCAGGGGATCATATGGGCTCATTAGAGTCTGTGCACTAGGAGCCATACTTGCACAAAATATCCTGTGGTATACCTATTTTCTCAATATTAAACATGCTTTTTATTCTCACTCATCCATTTTGTCATAAATCCCATTGTTTGGATAACAATACTGCCATTGCTATTTATTTACGCATTTTTGGTCATTGTTCTCTTTTCAATTATTTTTGTCATTTAGTTGTAAATGACATTTGTAAATTACATCACTAACTTGCATAATAATTCCATCTGAAAATGTCTGAACTTTAGAGGCATTATTTTGCCATTGCACATGGTTTTTTTTTTTTCACATTGTTTATAATCAGTTTTCTTTTGTCTCATTCCTGACACAATTCATTTTACTTCATTTCAATGGAATATACATATGCTTCTTGTTTATTCTTTCTTCCTACTTTTTCATGAAAAATTAAGTATTGCTTATTGTCTCTCTCTCCCACTAACTTCTGGTGGTTTGGAAGTTCTGAAACTGTTTGTTTTACACTATAGTAAAAACTTAACATTAAAGTTGACATTACTTATTTATTTCTTCAGCAAATGAAGTTATAGCTAAGCATTGTCTAACTTCTGACTCACAAAAAGCATATTTTAATATTATAAATATAAATATTATAAACAATATAAAATAAATTAATAAAACCAATATTATAAATATATTTTATATTGTATTTATATGTTATATATTAATAAAAGTTAAATCATGCACTTAATAATATAAACATTATAAATATAATCTATACTGCTATTTACACATATATTTTATCATGCTTTTTCTCCCTCTATAGCGTTCCCTACTGGCCAAGATTTTACTGAAATTAGTAGTAATCTTGGCTTAAATTAGATATTATTATGTTTAAGTAATCTCCATATTTTGTTTCCTAATAATTTATTAAAGTGTTACTATATTAACATTGGCTTTTAAGATCAACTTGTACTTATTATCAATTATTTTGTATGTTTTCTTCCTTACATTATTTATTTTGATTATGATTTTTTTCTAAGTACTTTTTTAGTGATTTTCTTTTTTTTTTTTTTTAAGATTTCATTTATTTATTCATGAGAGAGACAGCGAGAGAGAGAGGCAGAGGGAGAAGCAGGCTTCTGCAGGGGGCCTCATGGGGGACTCAATTCGGGAAATCCAGGATCATGTCCTGAGCCAAAGGCAGATGCTTAACCACTGAGCCACCTTGGCATCCCGTGATTTTCTTTTTTGAGAAAAAAGACATATGGGATATATTTCATTTTACTAAATGACCCAAAAAGTCTTTATCTTGTCCTCATATGGAAATGGTAATTTTGTTACAAAGACTTTTTAACTTTAGAACTCTATTTTGGTAAGCTACCTGTGAGAACTCTAATGGTCTGAGTTTCATTCTTTTGTAGCTGTACTAAATTTTTTTGAAATTATAAGATTGTCTGTCTTTCCCTTGAAATATTTTACCTGGATATCTGTGTGGGTACATGTGTATGTGTATGATTATGTGTACGTACAGGTATTATATATGCAGATGTGTATATGTGCATCCATGTCTATATGCCCTTGCACATGATAAATGTGTTGTTTTATTTGGAAGCTAGATGGGAAGAGTCATTAATCTCTATGAGTTGAGTGACATGATACAAAACTGTAAAATCACAAGATAAATTCGAACAAGTCACAAGTATAAAGGGAGATCTTTGACCTTTATGGTATATTGCTAAATTGACTCTCCAAATCTTCTTTTTTGTAGTTATAAAGTTTAAATTGAAAACATGGTTAACCAGCTAGAGACATTATTTTCCAGCTTCCTTTGCAAGAAGATATGGACAAGTGACTAAGTCCTCAACGATGGAGGGTAAGTAGAAGGGATGTGCTTTCCAGGTCTTGGCTGTAAAACACTAAAAGGGTCAACATACTTCAAGAGAAATATAGAAAATTTGAGAGCTTGAGGTGCCTGAGTGGCTCAGTTAGTTAAATAATGGACTCTTGGTTTCAGCTCAGGTCATGGTCTCATGGGTGATAAGACTGAGACCCACATGGGCTCCATCCTCTTCAAGAAGTTGGATTGGAGATTCTCTCCCTCTTCCCCTCCTCTCCCTCAAGTGCACACACTCATGCTCTCACTCTCTCTCTCTCAAATAAATAAATAAATCTTAAAAAAAAAAGACTTGGGAGCTTTTCAACAAAGAATATATATACACAGACACACCTAAATTAATTTTCTATTACATAAAATACACAGGTCCTAATTCATAACAATAATGAAGTTATTAAGCAAACTAGAAATAAAAAAAATAAATATTTAACAAACAAGTACTTGGAAAATGTTAGAAAATAATCATTACATTTCATTGAAAACTTATGAACTGAAACTAAGTTCTATCCAGGGGAAAATACAAAGCAAATTCAATAGGTCAGAAAAAGAAAAACCAAGTCGGTCTCACTCTGCACAGGTACTCAGAATTTACCACACAGTGGGAATTTTCTTGTGATTGACTCTCATCAGTCTATTAATTCCTCAGGCCCCTTTAGTTCTAAAAGTAGATGTTAGTGGAATCCATTCTACTAAATATATGTAACTAACTCCTCAGGTACACTTCTCTTGCACATGTACAGAAATGAATTATAAGCTAATATCTGTATTATAACATGCAGATATCCCTTAATTACAATATTTTTTCCCATTATAGATATCATGCATTATAACATGCAGATATCCCTTAATTACAATCTTTTTTCTCATTATAGATATCATGCATACAGGTAATGATGATTTTCCCCAAAAATGCAAAAATAAAACAAAAACAGGCAAAGGTTTAATGTAGGCAAATATACAGTTACATAGAGTAGATTCATCAGCATTTCTCCTCATCAAAGCAGCAAGCTTTCCTACAAATACCTTAAAAGACAGCTGAGAATTAATAGTTCCTATCTTCTACCCCTAAAAATATCATTCTGTTAACACACATGCTTCTAAAAATCCACTAATCCCTAACTTCACACTTCATCAAAGGCTATATTACATTATATCTCTGTTTAAAAAGACTGGGAGCTTCCTTTCCCTAGCAGGAAATATAGTTAGTTTGGTTCCCCCCCACCCCAGATTTGAGTTATGGCCTCTTGTTTAACATACCCAATGATGCTCCAGACAAGGTAAGGACTCCACCAGTCCCTTGAGAAGCCCTCTTTATGCCATAGTAATTTATAATACCCTCCTCTCTGAGCACAATTGGAACAGGGAAATATCCTTCTAAGAGGTGAAAATAACTGGCAGCAACTTCAAATCTCCCCCTTAACTGTAAAAGGAATAAAAAGTTAACTTTCCCAAGCCATTTTCACAGCTATAACATATTATAATAGAAATCTGGATCTAGGGCTGCCTGGGCAGCTCAGTCAGTTAAGCGTCTGCCTTCAGCTCAGGTCATGGGAATCCTTGGACCCTGGTATTGAGCCCCACATCTGCTTCTCCCTTTGCCCCTCCCCTTGCTCATGCTCTCTTTCTCTCTCAAATAAGTAAATAAAATCTTATAAAAATTTTTACAAAAATAAATCAGGGTCTACGAGTACTCAATGATTTAACTTAAATCGCTATTTTTAAAAACCTACTTTTAAAGCTCAAAGCAAAAAAGAAAAAAGGAAAGAAATCTTAGAATTATTAGAATAAAAATCAAATGAATATTTATGGAATTTTATATAAAGAAATGCACATGAATAAACAGAAAGATATCATAAAAAACAGTTTAACCTCATAAATACACTCTGTACTTAACATGTAAATAATATTAAAAGGAGAATAACAGAAAAAATGCATGACAAAATGTTCATATAAATATTTTTAAAATTTCAAACCAGTAGAAAATGGTTGTCCTGCTTATAAAAATAGTCAAAGGACCAAATTAGAATATTTATAAGTGATAAAAAGTAAATATATGATAAATTAATTCAACCTCCATTATTCTGAAAGATAGACAAGTGTAATGAATAAAGCATTTCATCTACACTATAATAGATTTTTTTTGAAGGAGCAGGACGTTCGCTTTGTTTTTAAAATGAATATCTAAAGCTGGTAGGTGTAGGAGAAAATGGACACATACACTTAGACACATATATAGTCAGAATAATGTAAAAAGATGTAAACTTTACTCAAATGTTACCCAAAAGATTATATATATGTGTGTATATATATATATATATATATATATATAATTTTAATCCCATTATGCAATATATTCTAAAATATTTCTAGGATATTCCCCAAAGAGAATTCAAGGGAACACTAAAATTTAATTATGTAGAATGTTAATGTATTATTGGTATACAAGGAGAAATAATGTTGAGAATACAATGTACACTAGATGACTTATGCAATGAAATTCTATTGGGTCATTTAAATGTAATTCTGTAAAATTAATTTAATTTCTTGCCAAATGTGATTTTGATTCAAAATAACAGCTTTGGACTTAAGGACTAAAATCCGAAATTGATTCATGTGTCAGTTAACCACAATAAAATGCCAAATGGTATGTGAAGAAGCTAAGTGGTTACACAAGTATTTTTGCTGAGGATATCAATGATAAAACACATATAAAATGCAAAAAAAAAAATCAACCAATAAGAATTCTTTCCAAAAATGTTTAAAGTAGTAGCTGCAGAGCACTGGTAAGAAAAACAGCCTGAAACCACCATGGATTTCGAAGAAAGTGATTGAAGAAAAAGATAGGGAGGGTGGCAGGTTTATAATACCAAGGACCAGATTGTGCCATGAAGATTTCTGCTTTGCAGAGCTGTGTTTTACTTTAAAATAATCATGCATAAATAAAAAAAAATCATGCATATATACACATTCATCATTTAAATTTTCTCCTACCATCCTCTTTCCTCTGAAAGTTTGATCTTGTCAACTCTCTAATTCCTTTACTTTCATACTTCCAACTTGAAAAAAAAAGCAGAGAAAAACAAACAAACAAACAAACATTATAGGAAGCAATCCAAATGGGTGAAATCCTGTCTGTGTTGCCTCCTACTAGAAAAGGCCCAGACGGCATGTGGGGTTCAAAGCTTAGTTCCACTGAATATTTTTCAGTCCATCAGCATCTCCAAGAGCTCCATGCTGTGGTGGCTGATGGAGCCAAGAAGATCTCTACTGAGATATTATGCTGCTTGAGATTGTTCTTTTAATTATAACCATTAATTACATACACTAAGGATTTGTTTCATTATTAATATATTTTGGCTTATGTGTTAGAATTATTTTAATAAAAACACTTCTAGTACATTCTATTTCAATAGATCGCAATGATCTATCCAAGATCTGCTCTGAGAGACAGCAGTGATTCTTGTTTGATATTTTAACCTTACTAGTATTTTGGTTAAGTGAGCTCATCATGTAGCCTTAGACCTTCTACAATGGTCTACTCTTACACTCCTTATAAATTTGTAGAAAATAATGAAAGGAAAATATTAGAGGATTACTAGTGAATTCTCTTTTTTAAAGGCTATTTTTTAGAAGTTTTTGGTTCACAGCAAAATTGAGTGGAAAGTATAGAGATTTCCCATATGCCCTCTGCCCTAGTATACACATTCCCTCCCCAACTATCAATGTTCCCCCACCAGAGTTGTATATTTGTTACGATTGATGAATCCTACATTGATACATCAGTATCACCCAGAATCCAAAGTTCACATAGGGTTCTCTCTTGATTTGTAAATTCCCTGGGTTAAAAAATAAATAACTTTTAAAAATTAAAAAATAAATTCCCTGGGTTTGGACATGTCCCCATAATATCACACAGAGTAGTTTCACTGACCTAAAAATCCTCTGTACTTTGGCTATTCACTCCTTCCTCTCTGACAACATGTGGAAACCACTGATCTTTTAATCTCTTCAGTCTTTCCTTTTCCAGAATGCCATATAGTTGGGCTCCTACACTGTGTAGTCTTCTCAGAGTAGCTTTTTTCTATTAGTAATAAATATACATTAAGTTTCCTCCATGTCTTTTCATGGTAGCTCACTTCTCTCCCACAATGAATAATATTTCATTGTCTGGCTGTAACACAGTTTATTTATCCACCCACCTACCGAGGGACATATTGGTTGCTTCCAAATTTTGGCAAGTATAAATAAAACTGCTATAAATACCCATCTACAGTTTTTTTAAAATGTGGACATAAGTTTTCATCTCCGTTGGTAAATACCAGAGTATGATTGCTAAATTCATATGGTAAAGTTGTGCTCACTTGTGTGAGAAACAGCCAAAATGTCGTCCAAAGTGGATGACAAAGTGTATCACTTTGCATTCCTAGCAGTAATGAGAGTTTCTGTCACTCCGCATCCTCACCAGTATTTGCTATTGTCAGTGTTCTGGATTTGGGCCATAATTATAGATGTGTAGGGGTACCTCGTTTTAATATGCATTTCCTCTCTGTCTTTTTCTCTATGGCTACAATCATGGATTCAGACACAGAAAATCAATACAAATTCTCATATATTTTACAAAACCAGCAACCTGAGCGCAATAAAAAAGAAGATGATTGGGAATGATGTCTTAAAATAAAATTATAATTTAAGAAGTTCTTACTCTGGCTCCCTTTCTTTTTATCTTCTATCTAAACAAGCTGAAACTAATTCAGATGACTTGGAATTTGTTCTCTACGGCAATGCAGTCTAAGAAGGGAGGTACTTTTCTTTATTTTAATCAAATGTTTTACTTTCATGAATTAGGTTTGTCCTTCAAAAACAGTGTTAGTTGTCATATACGACCATTAAAAAACAGCAGAAAGTTTCCAATTTTTTGGCTATCTTTTGCTACCAACTCCCCCTTCCTTCCTTCCTTCCTTCCTTCCTTCCTTCCTTCCTTCCTTCCTTCCTTTGTTCCTTCCTTCCTTCCTTCCTTCCTTCTTCCTTCCTTCCTTCCTTCCTTCCTTCCTTCCTTCCTTCCTTCCTTCCTTCCACCAAGGTCACGGATTTGTCTCCTTGTAGAGAGTTCCAATATTTACAAATATTTTTAATTTAGTTTTGGAAATGCACTGGAAAACTATTTTAGAAATCACATTATTTTAATGTTAAATTTCTGCATTGAACAAGGACTACAGTGGAAACTAGCAAAGAGTGGCAATATTATATTCAATCTTTCATTCAACAGAGATTTATTGAGTGCTTACTAAATACCCGGGATTACTTTAGAAACAAAAGTCAGCAAAACAAACAAAAATTCTTGCTTTCAGAGAATTAAGTCAGTAAATGATAAGAATTCTATACCCTGTACTCTGAGGTGGGGGACAAAAAATTCACGGCCAATGCAGAAGGCCTCCCCATCCTTTGACAAGTGCCATCTGAAACACCAAATATCCATGCTTTCCATTTCCCCAAATCCCCTAGACTACTTTCTTCTCTTTAATGTCTTCCACATATCGCCGAGTTCTCTTAATTTCATTTTCTCAAGTTTTCTCTTACTATTGTAATCACTTTCAGTTCTGCCCTGATATGAATTCTTTTCAGGGAAATATTACTTCTTGTCAAAGTGAGGTACTTACACATTTACAACATTCAATTTCCCATTAAAAATTCATGATTACGTCTTCCCCATAGTCAATGGTCTTATCTCTATATTTAAACAAACTCAATAGGATTCAAGGTTTTTAGGTTTTGATGTTGTTTTTGTTTTTGTTTTCCCTCTCCTAATTAATGGTAGTTCCTTCAATATATGATTTTAATTTAAGTATAATTATTATTTCTTGAAGAAGTACTTTTCCCTTGCTCCCAAGTTTGTTTTTTTTTTCCCATTTAAATGATATTCTTCAATATCTCAATAGAAAGAGAATATAAGACATAACAGTTACCAGCCATGCATCTATGCACCAAGTAAAAGCCATATGTCTTCTCTCATTTCTTTTTCATATCCCAAATCTGACATCTCTATACAGACCTCAAGTCATTTTTCATGGTTCAAACATTCCCATTTGCTCTCTATTTTCCTGTAACATAAAATACATGTACAAATTTATAATCCCACCAACAGTGCACAAGTGTTCCCTTTTCTCCACATCCATGCAAGCTTTTGTTATATCTTGGTTTTTTTTATTATGACTCTTCTAAAAGACATGAAGTGATTGCTCATTATGTTTTTTTTTCACAAGATTTTATTTATTTATTCAAGAGAGACACAGAAAGAGAGAGGCAGAGACATAGGCAGAGAGAGAAGCAGGCTCCATGCAAGCAGCCTGATGTGGGACCCGATCCCGGGACTCCAGGATCACACCCTGGGCTGATGGCAGATGCTTAACTGCTGAGCCACCCAGGCATCCCATCTCATGGTTTTAATTTCCATTTTCCTAATGACTACTGATATTGAGCATATTTTCATCTTTTCTTTCATTTATTTTGATGAAATATCTATTCAGATCCTTTGCCACTTTTAAATTGGGTTATTTGGTTTTTTGCCTTGAGTTGTATGATATTTTTTTGTATATTCTGGATATTAATCCCTTATCAGGTATATGGTTTGCCAATATTTTTTTTTCTGTTGCATAGGTTACCTTTTCATTTTATTGATGGTTTCTTTTTTTTAATTTTTTTTATTGGAGTTCAATTTGCCAACATATAGCATAACACCCAGTGCTTATCCCATCAAGTGTCCCCCTCAGTGCCCATCACCCAGTCACTCAATCCCCTGCCCACCTCCCCTTCCACTACCCCTTGTTCATTTCCCAGACTTAGGTGTCTCTCATGTTTTGTCACCCTCACTGATATTTTCACTCATTTTCTCTCCTTTCCCTTTATTCCCTTTCACTAATTTTTATATTCCCCAAATGAATGAGACCATATAATGTTTGTCCTTTTCCGATTGACTTATTTCACTCAGCATAATACCCTCCAGGTCCATCCACATCGAAGCAAATGGTGGGTATTTGTCATTTCTAATGGCTGAGTAATATTCCATTGTATACATATACAACATCTTCTTTATCCATTCTATTGATGGTTTCCTTTGCTGTACAGAAACTTTTTAGTATGATGTAGTCCCACTTATTTATTTTTAATTTTGGTGCTTGTCCAAAGTATCATTACCAAGATCCAAGTCAAAGAACATTTCTATGTTCTACATCTATGAAACTTCTAGAAGTTTCATGATCTCTGCTCCCACATTTTAAGCTTTTAATTCATTTTAAGTTTATTATTATTGAGTTAATAATTATATAATTATTAATTATACAAGTGGTGTAAGAGACAAATCCTGTTTCATTCTTTTACATCTGAATATTGAATTATACCAGTACCATTCATTGAAAAAACTACCTCTACTCTAGTGAGCATTCTTGACTCCTTTTTTCAAGTATTAGTTTATTGTATATACTTGGATTTATTTCTGAGCTCTCAACTATCTTCCTTTGGTCTATTTGTCTCTTTTCAGGTCAGTATCCTACTGTTTTGATGACTACAGCTATATAGTATAGCTTGAGACCAGGAAGCATGATGCCTATTGCTTCATTCCATTTCTCAGGATTTCTTTGGCCATTCGGTATCTTTTGTGGTTCCATATTAATTTTAGGAGTTTTTTCCACTTCTGTAAAAATGCCATTTGAATCTTGATAGGGATTGTATTGAATCTACAGATGCCTTTTGGTAGTATTTACATTTTAGAAATATTAAGTCTTCCAATCTATGAACATAGAATAGTTTTTCATTTATTGTATCTTCTTGATTTCCTTCATTAATGTCTTATATAGTTTTCAGATTAACAATCTTTCACCTCTTTAAATTTATTCCTATTTTTTGTTTGTTTTTGATGTTCTTGTAAGTGGGATCAACTCCTTTATTTCTTTTTCAGAAAATTCTTTGCGTATGGGAATGCTACTGATTTTTACACGTGAATTTTGTATCCTGCAACACTACTGAATTTATTAATTAGATCTGTGTTTTGGTCTTTAAAAATTTTCATGTATAAAATCATGTCATTTGCAAACAGACAATTTTATTTCTTCATTTCCAATTCTGATACCTTTTATTTCTTTTTCTTACCTAATTGCTCTACCTAGGACTTCTTATAATTGTTGAATAAAAGGAACAACAATGGGCACCTTTCCTTATTTCTGATCTTGGAGGAAAATTTTGAAATTTTTCAAATTTCATCATTGAGTATGATTTTAGCTATGTGTTTGCTGTATATGGCCTTTACTATGTTGAGATATGTTACCTCTGTGCCAAATTTGTTAATAATTAAAAATTAATAATTTTTATCATGAACAGATACTGAATTTTGTGAAATGCTTTTTCGGCATCTATTAAAATGATCGTTTGATTCTTTTCTTTCCACTCTACTAATGTGATGTATCACATTGGCTGATTTGCATATGTTGAATCATACTTGAATATCACATATAAATCCCACTTGATCATGACATATGTTCATTTCAATGTACTGCTGAATTTGAAATGGTAATATTTTATTAGAATTTTTTCATCTATATTCCTCAGCAATATTGGCTTATACTTTTCTAGTATTGTCATTTTCTGGTTTTGGTATTAGGATAATGCTAATCTGGTAAAAATATTTGGGAGTGTTCCCTCATCTTTAATGCTTATGGAAGAGTTTGAGAAGGATTGGTGTTAATTCTTCTTTAAATGTTTGGTAAAATTCACGAATGAAGCCATTTGGTCCTGGGCTTTTTTTCATTGGGAGTTTTCCATTATTAATTCAATCTCCTTCCTGGTAAATGATCTATTGAAATTTTCTATTTCTTCCTGATCCAGTCTTGGTAAGTTATTTCTAAAAAACTGTTTCTTCTAGGTTGTACAGTTTTTTGGCATGTAATTTATCTTAGTAGCCTCTTAAGATCCTTTGAATATATGTGGTATCATTTGTAATGTCTCCCTTTTTTCTATTTTTTTTATTCAAATTAATTAACATATAATGTATTATTGGTTTCAGAGGTAGAGGTCAGCAATTTATCAGCCTTATGTATTACCCAGTGCTCATTGCATCGCATACCCTCCTTAATATCCATCATCCAGTTACCCCATCCCTCCCTTTCCTCTTCAGCAACCTTCGGTTTGTTTCCTATGATTTAGAGTCTCTTTTGGTTTGTCTCCCTCTCTGATTTCATCTTGTTTTATTTTTTCCTCTCTTCCCCTATGATCCTCTGTTTTGTTTCTTAAATTTCACATATGAGTGAGATCATATAATTGTCTTTCTCTGATTGACTTATTTCACTTAGCATAACATCCTCTAGTTCCAACGATGTTGCAAATGGCAAGATTTCTTTTTTCATGGCTGAGTAGTATTTCATTTCTTCTTTATCCATTCATCCGTTCATGGACATCTGGGCTCTTTCCATAGTTTAGCTATTGTGGACATTGCTGTTATAAACATTGGGGTCCAGGTGCTCCTTTGGATCACAGTTGTACCTTTGAAGTAAATACCCAGTAGTGCAATTGCTGGGTCATAGAGTAGTTCTATTTTCTTATTTTTCCGGAACTTTCATACTAGTAATGTCTCCTCTTTCAGTTATAATTATGCTGATTTAGGTCTCCTCTTTTTTCCATGGTAAGTCTAGCTGAGCATTTGTCAATTATCTTTTCAAGGAACCAACTCTTAGTTTGGTTAATATTTTCTATTGTGTTTCTGTCCTCTATATCATTTATTTATGTTCTAATCTTTATTATTTCCTTTCTCTGCTAACTTTGGACTATTTTATTTCCTTTCCATTCCTTAAGGCATAGAGTTAGGTTTTTATTTGGGATCTTTCTTGCTTTTTAACATAGGTATTTATTGCTTTGAGCTTCCCTCTTACAACTGCTTTTTCTGCTTCCCATATTCTGGTATGTTATGTTTCTACTGTCATTTCAAGAAACTTTTAGGGATGCCTGCGTGGCTCAGTGGTTTAGTGCCTGCCTTCAGCCCAGAGCATGGTCCTGGCATCCTGGGATCGAGTCCCAAATCGGGGTGCCTGCATGGAACCTGCTTCTCCCTCTGCCTATATCTCTGCCTGTGTGTGTGTTTGTGTGTGTGTGTGTGTGTGATGAATAAATAAATAAAATCTTTTAAAAAAAGAAACTTTTATTTCCCCTTTAATTTCTTGTTTGATCAACTGGTCATCCAAGAAAAATCTCTAAATTTGAAAACTATTAAGACTTATATCCTAAGATCCACAAGACACTAGCAATCTGAAAAAGGCCCTTTAAAAAGGTCACATACTCAGACTTATCTGCTCCCGGGCCCAGCTCAGAAATAGCATCCAAACTTAAAGTGAAGGAGGTTTATCTGCTTATATTAAAACCTTGGTCTAAGGGGCAGGCAGCAAATTTAATTTACATATCTGAGAGCCTGCTGGAGCACTCCCATTTTGGACACTCACAAGTCTTAGCACATCCTCAATTACAAGAAGCTATTAAAAATATAGTAAGCTGTTTGGACCAGTATAGAGATTTGAGAGACAACCAAGAACTGGGGCAAGGATGAACAAAAAATTTTATCTTATATACAAGGCCATTTCTTCAAGAATGTAAGATGTGGTTGTTTAATCTATTATACAGAAACCAACACAAAGAATCAAGCAAAATAAAGAGACAGAGAAATATCTTCCATTTGAAATAATAAGCTAAAACTAAATTAAAAAAAAAAAAACCTTAATGGAATGGAGTTAAGTAATTTACCTGATAAAGAGTTCAAAGTTATGGTCATAAAGATGCTCACTGAGCTGGAGGAGAATAGATGAACACAGTGACAACATCAACAATGAGATAAAAAATATAAGAAAGTACCAAATAGAAGTCACAGAGCTGAAAAATACAATAATCGAACTGAAAAAATACACTAGAGGCATTTTCAAGAGCAGACTAGATGAAGCAGAAGAAAGGGTCAGTAAAATCAAAGTCAAGGCAATGGAACTCACCAAATCAGAATAGTGAAAAGAAAAAGGAAAAAGAAAAGTGAATATAACTAAGTAACTGATAGGATAACATTAAATGGGCTCAAATCATTATACAGCTCCCAGAAGGACAGAAAGAAAAAATAGGCAGAAATCATATTTGAAAAAAATAACGGCTAAAAATTTCCTTGAAAGAAAAAAGACAGCCAAATCCAGGAGCTAGAGAGTTCCAAAAAAGAGGAACAAAGAGACCCACAAGGCACATTACAATTAAAATGTCAAACATTAATGACAAGGAGAGAATCTTAAAAGCAGCAAGAGAAAAACAATTTGTTATGCACAAGGGGATCCCCATAAGACTATGAGCAGATTTTTCAGTGCTAACATTGCAGGCCAGAAGGGAGTGACATGATATATTCAAAGTGCTGAAAGGAAAAAACAAACAAAACAAAACAAAAAAACCCTTGCAACCAATAATGCTTTACTGATAAAATTATCATTCAGAATTGAAGGAGAGATAGTGTTTCAGATAAGTAAAAGCTAAAGCCAGTAAACTGGCCTTACAAAAAAATGTTAAAGGAACTTCTTTAAACTGGAAAGAAAAGATACTAATTAGTCATAAGAATACATATGAAAGAATACATCTCACTGAAAAAGTAAATACATAGTAAAGGTAGTGGATTAATTACTTACAAAGCTAGTATGAAGGTTAAAAGACAAAAGTAGTAAAAGTAACTTTGATTACAAAAACTAGTTAATGGGTACACACAAGATAAAAGTTGTAAAATATGACATTAAAAACATAAAACATGGTGAAGTAAAATGGTAAGTCTTAAAATGAGATCAAACATATGTTGTTATCAACTTGAAGCAGACTGTTATAGAAATACATTGATATATATATATATATAAGCCTCATGGTAATCACAATGCAAAAATCTATGGTAAATACACACAAGATAAAGAGGAAAAGAATCTAAGTTTACCACTAAAGAAAATCATCAAGCTACAAAGGAAGAAAACAGGGAAGAAGAAACAGAGAGGACCTATAAAAACACCCAGAAAACAATTAATAAAATGGGAATGAGCACAAACCAATCAATAAAACTACTCTACATACGCACAGACTAATTTCTCCACTCAAAAGACACAGAATAGCTGAATGCGAAAAAAACAAAACCCATCTATAAACTGCTGACAAGAGCTACTCTTTAGATATAAGAACATACACAGACTGAAAGTGAAGGGGTGGAAAGAAGATCTTTCATGGAAATGGAAACCGATAGAATGCTAGAGTTGCTATACTTCTATTAGCCAAACTAGACTTTAAAACAAAGACTGTAAAAAGAGACAAAGTGTTATGTAATAATAAAGGGGTTAATCCAACAAAAGAATACAGTATTTGTAAATACTTATGCATCAATATAGGAGCCACTAAATACAAAAAGCAAATATCAACAGACCAGAAAGAGAAATAGATAGCAATCTAATAAAAGCAGTGGATTTTAACACCCCACTTACATCAATTAATAATTCTTTCAGACAGAAAATCAATAAGGAAACATCAGTCTTGAACAAGAGTTTAGACCAGAAGGACTCAACAGATATTTACATAACATTCTATTCAAAAGCAATAAAATACACAATTTTGTCAAGTATACATAAAACATTTTTCAAGATAGATTATCTGTTAGTCCATAAAGGAGGCCTTAAAAACTTAAAGAGGAAGAGTACCTGGGATACTCAGCCAGTTAAGCCTGCAACTCTTGATTTTGACTCAGGTCCTGATCTCCTGCTCATGGGATCAAGACTGGTGTTGTGCTCCACGCTCAGTGGGGAGTCTGCTTGAGATTATCTCTCCTCTCCCTCTGTCCTTTCCCCTTCCCATGTGCACACATACTCTGTCTCTCAAATAAATAAATAATTAAAAAAAAAAAACCTAAGAGGATTTAAATTGTATCAAGTATCTTTTCATAGCACAATGGTATAAAGCTAGAAATTACACAAAGAAAATTTAAAAATTCACAAATATGTGGAGATTAAACAATATGTTATAGAACATGTCCAATGGGTCAAAGAAGAAATCAGAGAAATTTAAAAATACCTGGAGATAAATGAAAATGGAAATGTAACATACCAGAATCTATGGGATGCAGCAAAAAACAATTTCAAGAGGGAAATTCAGAGGGACAAATTCCTATTTTAAGAAACAAGAAAAATCCCAAACAACTTAACTTTAGAACTAGTTAAAAGAAAAACAAAGAAAGCATAAAATTAGAAGGAAGTGAATAACAAAGATTACAGAAGAAATAAATTAAGTAGAGATTTAAAAAACAACAGAAAAGGTAGGGGTGCCTGGGTGGCCCAGTAGGTTAAGTGACTCTTGATTTCTGCTCAGGTCATGATCTTGGGGTCATGAGATCAAGCTCCATGTGAGGCTCAGCACTTAGTACAGAGTCTGATTGAGATTCTCTCCTTCTCCCTCTACTACTACTCCACTCACATGCTCTTTCTTTCTCTCAAATAAATAAATAAAATCTTTTTTTTTAAATTTTTATTTATTTTTGATAGTCACAGAGAGAGAGAGAGGCAGAGACACAGGCAGAGGGAGAAGCAGGCTCCATGCACCGGGAGCCCGATGTGGGATTCGATCCCGGGTCTCCAGGATCGCGCCCTGGGCCAAAGGCAGGCGCCAAACCGCTGCGCCACCCAGGGATCCCTAAAATCTTTTTTTAAAATAGAAAAAGTCAATGAAACTAAGAACTGGTTTCTGAAAAGATAAACAAAATTAACAAACCTTAGGAAACTACCAAGAAAAAAGAGATGACTCAAATAAAATTAGAAATGTAAGATGCTACACTACAACTGACACCAAAGAAATACAAAGGATCATAAGAGACTACTATAAACAATTACATGCCAACAAAATGGATAATTCAGAAGAAATGGATAAATTCCTAGAAACATACAACCTTCCAAGACTGAATCATAAAAAAATAGAATATCTGAACAGATTGATTACTAGGAAGGAGATTCCATCAGTAATCAAAACTCTGCCAACAAACCAAAGTCCAGAACCAGGTCTCCTCACTGATGAATTCTACCAAACATTCAAATAAGAATTAATACCAATTGTTCTCAAACTCTTCCAAACACATTGTTTTTGAGGCCAGCAATACCCTGATATCAAAATTGGCAAGGATAGGAAAGATAGAAAGGATAGGAAGGAGGGAAGGAAGGAAGGAAGGAAAGAAGGAAATTACAGGTCCTCATCCTTAATGTATTTCCCTTAGGTACTTCGTATGCCTTTTAAATGGATTAAATTCATTTTTTTTAACACTTCAACATACATCTATAATTGATCTCTTGTTTCTACTACTCTATGTAGGAAAAGCAATTGGCTTTATCTTTTTTATATTTCATATTTTGCCAAAAATTAAAACCTGTAGTTACAAAATGATCCTAGCATTGTCAACATTTTTTTTTTTTTAAGATTCATTCATTCATTTCAGAGAGAGAGAGCATGTGCCTTGAGCAGAGGGAAGGACAGAGGGAGAGGAAGAGGGGGAGGGGAAGCAGACTCCCCATTGAGCAGGAAGCCTGAAGTGGGGCTTGATCCCACAGTTCCGAGATCATGACCTGAGCTGAAATCAAGATTTGAAGTCTAACTGACTGAGCCACCCAGATGCCCCATTTGTCTACATTAAAAAAAAAAATATTTTATGGGGGCACCTGGGTGGCTCAGCAGTTAAGCATCTGCCTTTGGCTCAGGTTGTGATCCCGGGGTCCTGGGATCAGTCCTATAGGCTCCTATAGGGAGCCTGCTTCTTCCTCTGCCTATGTCTCTGCCTCTCTCTCTCTCCATCTCCCATGAAAAAATCAATAAAATCTTTAAAAATGTTTATTTATTTATTTATTCCAGGGAGAGAGAGAGAATTAGCAGTGTGGGGGTGGAAGAGGGAAGCAGAGGGAAAGGGGACAAGCAGACTCTGAGTTGAGCATGGAGTCCCACTCAGGGCTTGATCTCAGAACCCTGAGATCATGACCTGAGCTGAAACCAAGAGACCGACACTTAACTCACTGGGCCACCCAGGCATGCCCATTGTCTACATTTCTGATGTTATACTTCTAAAGCCCCAAAACAGCCTTCTATTCACATATGGAATTTGGGATGATTCTCATCCTCTATGAACAAGCATATCTTCTAGACAGAATGTATTCAGTAAAATCTCTTCTTTTTTTTTTTTTCTCAACACTCGGTATTATAAAATTTTTACTTTATTATTTTTCTACTCATCAACACAGTAGGTTGACACACCTCCTCCTATTAATATCTATTAGTTATCTGGTTTTTTGTTTTGTTTTGTTTATGAACTGTATCTGATCCATTCATAGTTGAACTCAAACTTTGGTCTACAAAATAGATTACAAAAAGTCAAGTTTATTTAAATAAAAGTCTGTCAGTATTGACTAAGGAAACTAATTTGGAGGGAAATAATGTGTTAACACCCATTAAGCCAAATATCTGCGTATCAAAAACACTGCATTATAGACACAGCTGAACCCTGAACATGGACATGAATCTTTTGTCCACAATTGTCTCATTCTAATTACCTGATCATGGGCAGCCTGGGTGGCTCCACAGTTTAGTGCCACCTTCAGACCAGGGCGTGATCCCAGAGTCCCAGGATCGAGCCCCACATCGGGCTCCCTGCATGGAGCCTGCTTCTCCCTCTGCCTGTGTCTCTGCCTCTATTTCTCTCTGTGTCTCTAGTGAATAAATAAATAAGATCTTTAAAAAAAAATTACCTGATCATTGTTAAGTTTAAGAATCCGGCTTTTACACAGTGAACTTGGCTCCAAACAAATATGGTTGATCTAAAAAGTAAAGGTTCTAAAGAAGCTTCTCCAAAATCCTCATGCTCTGCATATATGTTCATTTAGAAAACACACACACACACACACACACACACACACAAATATGTCTTAATCAGTTTGGGCTGCTAAAATGGAATACCAGAGATGACTGTGTGGCTTAATTAACCATATTTTTTTTAACAGTTTACTTGACAGGAGAGGAGAGAGAGAGAGAGAGAGAGAGAGAACCTTCAAGCAGCCTCCCCAAAGAGCACAGAGGCCAAATGGTTCTGCTTTTCTCTGGTACCACTTTTTTCTTTCTTTTCTTTTCTCTGGTTCTGCTGCATTAGTAAGATAAATATTTCTGTGGAGAAACAGTAAAGTCAGACCTTAGTTATAATATTAACCCATAGGTCACACGTAGATGTGCAAGACCCATGAGAGTAATGATGTTTATCAAGAATTTTTGGATAAAGTTTTCAATCTGTTTATTTCCCAGATACTTTGTGTCTTAATTTTGGTTTAGACCATACCAACAAATGAAGAGAATAAAATTTATTGGTGAGAAATACTTTTCTGAAGAAATTCATTTTATCCTCCTCAACTTCTTCCTTGACCTTGTCTTTCTATTCTATTAGTATTTGCCCATGGCCCTAATAGATTTATATTTTTCAGTTTCATCTGAATTTATATGCTAAGAAAACTCAAACATTTATGGAAGGAAAACAGAGTGCATATATCTAATTAAATAAAATAATCATTTTTTATTTTTATGCTTCCTAGCATCTTACAGACCATTAAATAATAATCTCTGCAGCAAACCATGATTTCTGTATAGCTCTGACATTTACCAGTTAGTAACTTAACATTTGAGATTTAGTGTCAGCATTTATAATTTGTTGATATTAACCTCATTGTGGATACTGATATAACTATTCAAAGTGCTTGCTCACTATATTTTACACATTTGACATTAATCATAATTTGTCTCATTTTTTCCCCACTAAACACCATCTCTAATTCCTTTAATTTGTCATCTGTAAGAATAACAAATACTATTTCCTGGGTGCAGGGACATCTCTAAAATCAAGTCCTCAGTGAAGCTTTGGGACCCTCTCATTATTCATGTCACATATTTTCTGGCCTTTTCCCTATGCTCTGTAAATACCTCCTAACCATTAATACAGTTCCTTCTTCCATCCTGTTACTTCTACTACTAAATGTTATAAGTCAGAAATTAATTGGGAATTGCCAAAGTTTTAACCTGATTTTTTTTTTTTATTCCTCAAGCATAAAATTAACTTGGCACTAAAATCAATTAAAGCAGGACTATGCTACTATTGATAAAATGTCAAAAGCCATTTCATTACCCTAACCATTTAACATATTTGACAAGATAATACCTTCAGGCTTGCATATAGTTGGACAGAAAAAACATTAAACTGATCTAAACATACCCCTATGTATTTCCTGCATTGGTTGAGAACCCATTTAAGGTGGCATCAAAATTGATAATTAATCAGTAATTTTTAAAGATGGCTATTGCAAATAGCTTCTTATTATTTTAAGAATTCCGTGCTATAAAATATATCATACATTCAAAAAAGTGCATTTTATGGTCTCCATAACAATGACAATATTTGAAAAAAGCACACAGGTACTTACCACCCACCTTAAGAATTGAAACATAACCAGTACCTTTGAGATCCCCTGTGTCCCTTCTGAATCAAATTGAATTCCTCCCTGAAAAGTTAAATATTCACTATTCTAAATTTTCTGATATTTATTTTTTTTAAGATTTATTTGACGGGGAGGAGAGGGAGAGAACCTTCAAGCAGCCTCTCCAACGAGCACAGAGCCCTATTTGGGGTTCAGTCTCATGACCCATGAGATCATGAGTTGAGCCAAAACCAAGAGTTAGATGCTTAACCACCTGAGCCACCCAGGCACCCTTCTGGTATTTGTTTTTTTAATAATAACATGCAAATAATAATAATAATAATAATAATAATAATAATAATAATAACATGCTCCATGTATGTTTCCCTAAATAATATACTGTTTGGTTTTGTATGTTATACCATTCTATGAATAGATTCATTGTTTTCTCTTCTTGTGTGATTTTCTTAAAGCCCAAAATATTATGCTTAAAATTAATATGTATTTTTGCAACCATTTTCCAGGATATGTAAATGCCATTCTATAAATATATTTACTATTGCACACTTCTTTTGCCTATTTGCTACTTATTTTCTTTAGCTTATTGCCCCGTGTGTGCTGTGTGTGTGCATGAGTGTGTGTGTGTATATATATTTTTTCCTCAGATGAAAATATGTCTTAATTAGTTTGGGCAGCTGTAATGGAATACTAGAGATTATATGGCTTAAATAACAAACATTTACTTCTCACAGTTCTGGAGGCTGGGAGATCCATGATCAAGGTACTAGTGGGTCCAGTGTCTAATGAGGTAACTTTCCTTGGTTTTTTAACAGCCTTTTCCTTATATCAGAGGTGGGAAAAATAATAGCTTTCTGGCTTCTTAGAAGGATATCACCCCATTCATGAGGGTTCTACCCTCTTGACCTAACTGCCTCCCAAAGGTCCCATCTCCTAATACTATCACTTGAGGGGTTAATCTTCAATCTTTTGGGAGGACACAAACATTAAGTCCATTAGAAAAATCTGCTGTTAGCAAGAGAGGGCAAATCTCTCATCTGTAATATATATTGGGACAAGTATCTTCTCTCCAGTTCTGGTATGTTTTGGCATTTCCTTTATGCTATATTTGGAAAATATTGCTTAATTTTAATGCAATAAAATTTTAGCTTCACTGACTTAAATTCAATGAAAGCATAAGTGTTAGAACTTACTGTTTTACAAGTTTCTAACATGTTCTTCATAGTTGTATCTTTTACTTTTCTGTGGGGCATTCTGGATGTGTCTCTTCTGATTTATTTTTTATTGCATTAATTTTCTCTTCATTGCATCTAATTTTTGGCTTAGCCTGACCTTTGTGTTTCATAGAACTGTTACAATGCTCTTTTTCAGGTCCACTTGATCCTTTCAAAAGTCATATAATAGTCTTAATTTTGATACTTTTTATTTAAACATATTTAGCATACTTATTTAATATTGTGATGACAATTTTAATATCAACAATCTTTGAACATCTCATTCTACAGTTGAACTTCTACCAGTCTTACTTCTTTCTTCATGCATAATGAATTTGTTTGTTGTTGCTTTTGTTTTTAAGAAATTGTGGTTTCCTGGAAGCGTAAATTGGGATTATCTTGAGGCTTTTTTTTCAATGTGTATAGTTTTACTATGGAATCAACTTAAAATAAATTTCCCAGTTGTGGGTTTCAGAATTAATTATTGTTATTTCTAGTCCCTAACCAGGAAAAATGGCTATGAATTCTCAGGAGATTTTTGTTTTTTGTTTTTTGTTTTTTGTTTTTTTTCCTGAAGCCATCTAGGAGCAGATTCTCCAATATTTCACACCAAATATTTTATACCAAAAGGCAGGTTTGTTTTGTCATTTCAGCCACAGAAAGGGTCACCTTTTGAAGGTTCCATCTTAATTTAGAATCTCTCATCCACCTCTCCACTATGTATATTCTAATATTTGTCACTCACATGTGGCCCTCAGAAAACTGAAGCTTTCAGAAAACTGAAGCTCTGGATTAGCCCTAGTCAACTGGCAGATCTCTGAAAGCAACATCCATCTTCAACACTTGCTGATTTTTCTAGATTTAAACTTTCTGGTTATAGCTTCAAAGGATTTCTTTACAATCCTACTGTTGAAAGATTAATTTTAAATGTTTTCTTCCATCTTGGGTGTTTTCTACCATGAAGGCTGGCAACATCACATTGTGGTTTGCGCATTAAGTAGAATCATTTAACTGGCAAAATGAAAAATGTAGTCCTTAGTATGAGACACATGATATTGAATTGTAGTATGAGTGGGGTATCTCCAAAGACTGAGCTCAAACCCCAGTAAGGTACACAGAATATTTTTTTGCATGCCACATTTTTTCCCCAAGTTTCTATTTAAATTTCAGGTGGTTATCATATATAGTAAATTTAGTTTCAGGTATAGAATTAGTGATTCAACATTTACATACAACACCCAGTGCACATCACAAGTGTCCTCTTTAATCCCCATCACCTATTTTATCCACACACCACACCATCACCCCTGCTCACCTATCCTCTGGTAACCTTCAGCTTTTTCTCTATAGTTAAGAGTCTGTTTCTTGGTTTTCCTTTTTTTTCCCCCATGCTCATTTGTTTTGTTCCTCAATATGGTATTTGTCTTTCTCTAACTGACATATTTCACTTAGTATAATATTTTCTAGCTCCATTCACATCTTTACAAATGGTTAGATTTCATTCTTTTATTATGGCTGAGAAATATTCCCTTATATATATAATGGGTGGGGGGAGAGACATATAACACATCTTCTTTTTCCATTCAATCAATCGATGGACTTTTGGCCTCTTTGCATATTTTTGCATGCCACATTTCTAAGAGTCCCATTTTATACATCAAGGCTTATGCACAAATACTGGACCTTAGTTATCATTTGGTTTCTCTCTTTATGTTGTTTCGACACATTGCTGAGCATTATATCTGGCACCACACACTAAGAAGGCCCAACTGTCTCAGCAGTGAGGACAGTTTGTCTATCTTTGTAAATCCAAACATATGAGCAAATCAAATTAACCAGGCATGACAATCAGACTCTTGAAAGAGAAACATATTTGTTTGAGTTGAACTGATAAAGAAGGAAGCAAATCAAATAATTTGACTGTAGAGTTCACGCTCTTATCATTGCACCATAATTCCCCAAATTGCTACTTCAGAAATGGAAGTTGATTCCTAATTGGTACTTTCATAAGAATATGAACACCTACTCATTAAAAGCACAGGTTCATATTTAACTGAAAAAGGCACATTAGTTAGTAAAGCTGACTCCAAAAGCAACCCTAATATATAATAATTTTTTTAGATTACCATCTGCTTAATAAACACAAACTTATCTGTAATATATACTTTTGAAATTATATGATAATCCAAAATGTATTTAGTACCTATACCTAAATGTATTTATTATGCTTTCATCTTGAGAAAAGAAAATCACAATTCTACTTTCTTTAATATCCTTAATACAATGCCCCCCCCCCCCCAAATTTAAGCCAAAACCTAGAAAAAATAAGGGTCTGTGAGCTCTGATTAGTTTGGGCATTGATCCAGAATGACTTAGGAGTTTTACTCACTCCTTCTTTACACTTTAAGTTTTACATATATTTTTAATTGAACATGTTAAGGAACACTGCAAAGCCTGGTGCCTCCCAAGGAGATGGACAAGGAGAATGACTATGCTATAAACATAAAGATGAAAGAAAATATGTTTAGTCTACATCATCCAAATAGCAATTTTCAAAGTCTCACAATAAATTCAAGTTAGAGGAAGCTGGCTCTAAAATAACAAAGATCATCTTTTAAAAGTTTTGCTATCCCAAAATGAAATTTATATCCTTAACAAATAATGAGCTTTCCTTCCTCCGAAGAATCCACAAAGAGACTGGTTATATCTCTGAGATGCTATACCAGGTGACCCAGGGCTGTGAGTCTAGGTTGTTTTTCATAGAATCCCACTAAGTCAGCCTCCTTTGTGGTCTTTAACTCTTCTCATTGATGTTTATAGGTTTGAATGCTTAGATTTCATTTATGGTGTTTCTGCCCTAAAAATGCATTTGTTCCAACAAGCATTTTTAGCAAAAATATAGCTTCTAACCATTCATACATGGCCTGTGGGACTCAGTGGATCAAGCAGGAGGTGACAGATGCAATTGGTTTGTAGAAATTTTCAAGTCTTAAGAGAAAGATCTCCTAGGAAAAGTGGCATGTCTGCTGCCGCTTTTAAAGTGACAGAGCAATAGATCTTGGGTTGCCTTGGGTGCTGCCTGAAGAATCAATAAACTCTCTTTAAAGACTCACTGATGTCTCATGAAAGGCATCCAAAAACATTCTACTTAGAATATCCATTTTATTTCCTTCTGAACAATTTAACTCCCCTACGGGTAACAAATTGAGAAAAGCTTGATTTGTCTGTTTTAAAGGATACCTGTTTTAATAGAGGACATTGAGAGGTAATTTGGAAAATCCTTTTGGAAGGGAGTCCTCAACTATGTTTAAATAAAGAGTGTCCATTAGGGAAATATTTATTTAATGAAAATACTTTAGAGTTATTCAGAGACTCTCAGTAATACCTTCTAAAAAATTGGTATCTGAAAAGCCTTAATCATTACTTTTATTGTTTTTAATTCAAAAATCTAAAACTTACAATGTCTTTATAAAACATTAGAGCATATTATTGCTAAGTAATCATAAGTTAGTTGACTGTCACTCATTCCATGAATACATTAAGATTTTCAATTTATTAAGGGTTTTGCTAGGGCCTCCCCATGGAAAATGGGAATAATACCTGCCTCAGCCTCACAAAGTTACTGATATTAAATTATCTAAATGCTATCACACATAAATTCTTGGTATATGTCAATATTATTTTCTTGCTGAAATGTTAATATACTATTTATGGCAGTATTTATAAAAAGTTTATCCTATATTCTCTGGATATAACCATAAAATATCAAGTCAAAATTACTAAATATAATTTCCTATAAACTGTATGAATCTAAAAGTTTCATAATCCCTGTTCTTGGCATCATTTTGAAATTTATTCACAAAACTTATTTGAGCAGTCTCCAAAGAGTTTGCAGCTGCTTTCTCATGATAAGGTCTGTGATAATGGTAGTGGAGAATCAGTATATATTTTTTTAATTTAAAATGTAAGTTTAAACAGAGTAAAAATCCAAAGCAAGGTAAAGAAAAATGACAAGTAATTAAACAGAATGAATATAATAATATGAACAATGTACAGAAGGGGGAAGGGAAAACAGGCTGCAGAGATCTAAAATTCATATATATATTAATACTTACAAAGCCATTTATAGGTTGTATCACATAGAGCATAGAGTATAAAATGGGGATTTTAAAAAAATATAGGACACATGGGTGTGTGTAAACATATTTCCTTTAAGTACCTCCAAAAACAACAAAAAAAGGCGAACTCAATGAATACATTCCTTTGGTGTAAAGCATTCAATTTTCTTACGTTCTCATAGTTTTCTTGGTTAGCACACATAGTATCAACAAAGTTTACCTCCATATTTTTGTGGCTGTTAGAATTGTGCTAGTTTCTTTTCTTTTCTTTTTTCTTTTTTTTTTTTTTTTTGATAGTGTTCAGGGAAATATTGAAGCAAATTACACACCTTCCAGTACCTATAGCTGTGATCATTCAGAAGACTCACACACTTAAATCCTTGGTTTCAGAACACAGTTCACTTTAGTATATTCTTTAGTGTTTTTAAAGTAGATGAACTATTTTACCAAATATTCCTAAATCCACATAAATAGTCCATACATATAGGAAGTAACTAAGCTTATCTCAATACCTTTCTTTCAGTTTCTTGGGTTCCTGTTTGATTGTTCAGGCTATGTTTTGGGAGTCAGCTTTCATTTGGAACTTGGTTTCTACATGCTACTTATTGAAAGTAGGTTCTACATGCTACTTTTTGCACATGGATGTTTACAACAGCTTTATTCATAATTGTCAAAATGTGGAAGCCACCAAAATGTTTTTCAGGAGATGAATGGATTAATAAACTGTGGTACATCCAAATAATGGAATATCTTTCAGGAAGAACTAAAATTAAGTGAGCTTTCAAGCTATGAAAAGGTATGAGGGAACTTTAACTGACATTTTTAAAAATATTTTATTTATTTATTCATGAGAGGCACAGAGACAGAGAGGCAGAGACACAGGCAGAAGGAGAAGAAGGCTCCCTACAGGAAGCCCGAGGTGAGACTCGGGCCCAGGGTCCTGGGATCATGCCCTGAGCCAAAGGCAGACACTCAACCCCTGAGCCACCCAGGCGTCCTTTAACTGCATATTTTTAAGTGAAAGAAGCCAATCAGGAAAGGCTATATACTGTATGATTCCAACTATATGATATTCTGGAAAAAAATCACAATTTTGGAGACAATAAAAAAAATCAGTGGTTGCCAGACTCAGGAAGGAGAAAAGGATGAATACGAGGAGCACAGAGTATTTTTAGGACAGTGAAACTATTCTGTATGATGTTGTAATGGTGGATACATTTCCCTATATACTTTCCAAAATCCATAAAATGTAACTATGACTTTGGGTGAGAATGATGCATTGATGTAAAGTCATTGATTTTAACAAATGAACTACTCTGGTGTAGGATATTGATAGTGGGGAAGGTGTATGTGTGTGGGTGCAGGGAGTACATACACATTTTCTGTCCTTTATGCTCAGTTTTGCTGTGAATCTAAAACTATTCTAAACAAGAAAGTGTGTTTAAAAAATAAGTAAGTACCAAATGACATTAAATACATTTGGCATGAAAATTTGCAATGTTGATAATACTGGTAAAGCTAAGGAAGCAATTCTTAAATATATATGCCATCTTGAGAAGTTATATCCTTCTGGAAAAATGCTATATGTCAGGTTGAACACAACTCTTGCCTGAATTTCTCTCCATCTTTAGAAAAGTTAGAAAATATCAGTCTCTGTAATTCTTAAAATTTATCTTCATCATTTTCCCATCTACTCTCTGCCCTTATATAGTCAAAATTACATCTTAATTTGTTTTAAATCAAGAAACCCTCATTCTTCCTTGGACAATGAGATGTGGATCCATGATGAGTATACACAATTCCCCATTACGGATAATGAAGAGTGGAATGGTATTTTATGAAAGAGAATTTCTTTGCCTGCTGAGTCAAAGAAAATGGTTTCTAATATTCTTGTTACTAGAGGCTGCCACCCACACATGCATGGAATGACTTAAAAAGAGAGGAAAAGAGAAAGAGGAAGACATGGAAGAAAGAAGAAAGGGAGAGAGGAAAGAAGTAGGAAGAGAACTGGAAAATCAGTAACATACCTTTTATCTACTTCCATACTAAATATACTTTAATCATGATAACTCACACTGCACTTTAAATTCCTGGAGCTCATGAGAATCATATTTTGAATATAGTTATTAAACTATACGTGTTCAAAAGTGTTGACTGATGCAAAAGACAAAATTATAATCAAGCCATATTTTACTCCATTAAACTTGGTTTATCTTTCTAAAATACTGGCTGACATTGTAAAGCATATCTTATTGATAATGATACTAGATGACCAATGGTAGTATTTTAATATTTCTCTTTAACAAGACTCATTAAGTACAAGTAGAGTTCTCCCCCAAGATATAAAAGCCCACTAACTTAAAAAATATATACATTTTTGAAAGGTTATTTCAACAGTCAAAATTATAAATTCTTTGGTCTTGTAAATAATGATAAGTATATCTTTTCAAGTTAGTGTTTTCATTTTCTTCTATTCTCTATCTAAAATGCAAAATCAACTGAAAATAGTCATTAGATACTCACAGGAAAACTAAAACTCCATGTTTAGCTGTTGTTGAAGGGGATACCTTCAAAGTATTGCTGTGACCTCTTTTCTCTGTAACAGTACTTGGTTTGACTTCAAAGATATTTCTAATATGTAGCAGAAATGTCCCTATTGGAATATATAGAATTTTAGAATAAAATTAATGAGAATTAATTTATGTTTATATAATATGAATCCTATGTGAATCTTACTACAAATTGAGGAGTAACTGTAGTAAAATAGAACCTTGAATCCAGCAAACAGAACCTGCTGTTTTCATGTGCCATTAAATCATTATTTCATTGAAAAACTCCTTCATTAAATGATTTAAACAACAAAAAAGATAGAAAATAAAACATGATAGTAATTTTTTCAAAGAAATTAAGCTTCGTGTGCTTTTATTTTTTGAGGAATAATCACTGGTACTGAACTCTCTAATACAGTTTATGCCCTAAAGTACAATTAGCAAACAAATAATTGGCCATTATACATTTCTTTAATCTGATTTGACTTCTTTCAGTACCTTGGAGGAATGAGAATTCCAAATACTAATTACATACTAAGAATAGAACATGCTGTTCATATAAATGACATTTCCTAAAATATAAAAGAGTAACTGTAAAAAAATCACATTTTAATAGCTGTGTGTCTTTTTCATTTTGTTTCAGTTGAGAAGTTAACAGCAGAAATATCCTCCCTTCACCTAGGAACTGTTTCTTTTTTCACCTAACCCACTGGGTTTACACAAGAGTGGCATGATTTTTTAGTTCTCTCCTCTCTTACCACTATTGATCACAGTCTATCTATATAATCAGAGCTCTCATCTGTTGTTTTATTTCCTTTTTAATTTTAGAAATTGGAATTATATATACATACCAGTAGTTCCTGCTATTCTACTGGAAGTTGCAAGAATTGAAACATGAGGGCTGTTGACAACTATATTCTCTGGTAGATAGAAAAATAGACTCCACTTGCCTCAAGGAAAAAAACCCAACACACAGGGAAAAGCACAGATGACAAGCTGGAGTGAATAAGGGTGAATAATGAGAATAGGGGAGGTTGTTATAGGTAGAAATCAATTTCATAATGGAAATCAGTTGAATCTTGGCTCTCTAATGATTTTATCCTTTCTGGTATGAAATGAGGCAACTTAGCATCCATTTTATAATTTCCTCATTCTGCAAAGGATAGAACTGGATTTGCAGTATTTTTACCAAGAGCCCTTATAATTATTTTTAAAGATGTATTTATTTAAGAGAAAGAGATAGCATGAGGGGGGAGGGGCAAAGGGACGGGGAGAGAAATCTTCAAGTAGACTTCCAGCTGAGTGTGGAGGTCAAGGCAGGGCTCCATCCCAGAACCTTGATATCATAACCTAAGCAGAAATCAAGAGTTGGACGCTTAACTGACTGAGCCACCCAGGCACCCCCAAGAGCCCTGGTTCATGCAGGTATTGTCTTCATAGTTTTTTAGATTGACTTCATAATCATCACTTACCACTTTGTATTATGCATGGTTTTAAATGTGACTGCAACAAAGTTAACATATGACCTCTCTTCTCTTTATTTTCTCATTCTTCTTTGTCACTCAATAGTTCAGTTATCTTGATGGAAACCAGAATTATTTAGAGACAGAAGGAAGGGAGTAGACTTGACTAGAGATGTTAGCCACATCTATCCATAGGCTGAGACCAGGGACAGAGCTGAGGAGCACAGAGCTGCTACTGGCTAGAGTTTTGGGAAAAACTTCTGAGGTTTGGTAAGCAAGAGGTTTGTGAGCAAAGTGAGAAAAAAACAGGAGTAAAATAAAGAGATTAATTAAGTCATGCTGAAGGTTATGAAATTATTTCCATCTTTAAATTAATTACAGATATCATAACTCACAGAGACCTGTAAACTAAAGTTTATGATCATAACTACTAATGGGATCCCTGGGTGGCGCAGCGGTTTGGCACCTGCCTTTGGCCCAGGGTGCGATCCTGGAGACCCGGGATCGAATCCCACGTCGGGCTCCTGGTGCATGGAATCTGCTTCTCCCTCTGCCTGTGTCTCTGCCTCTCTCTCTCTCTCTGTGACTATCATAAATAAATAATAAAAATAAATAAATAAAAGTAAGAAAAAAAGAAAAAATTTTATGATCATAACTACTCATGCCTGCAACACACACACACATTCAAAAGTAGAATATGACTTAGGTGTTGCTCACGGTTTGATATTTAACTTTGCCATTTTTAAAATGTCCTCAAGTTGTTTGTTTTAATTTCCCATTCTCGAAGGCAATATGCAGAAAGTCATATCCATTTTTGTCAGTGTTTACTCTCCCCATTTCAAATGTAGAAAAAATTCCTTGCTAGTACATATAATAGAGTGGGCTTATTTCTGTTTTAACCTCATGTTGGTACTTTATATGAGATTCTAGACAAGCCATGTGGAACCTCAGTTGTCACTAGGATTACAGAGGAGTTATTTTACATTTCTTTCATTTTACAATAATATGATAGGTAACTGTACATGACATACTCTCTTATATTTCTATACGCCTTTATGGTGTTTTAAGTACTTCCACATATTTTGTCCCATTGGATCATAATAACCTCTTGTGAGTTACAATGATATAGTTCATTGTTATCACCACTTCAGAAAAATAAGAACCTAAAAATTCAGAGTCTGAAAAATTACCCAAGGTCCATGGCTGGAAAATGGAAAGCTAATAACAGAATTCAGTTTTTCCTCACTCTAAATTCAGTATTTTTTCAGAGTTATTCAGTGTTCATACTACACTAACCTTGTTCTAGTATTTTCATCATACCAGAGACATCTGTGCAAAAGAAGTTTTGTTTCAGTGTTTTTATACTTGGTTTAAGGAAAAAACAAAAACAAAAAAAAAAAAACAAAACAAACAAAACAAAAAAAAAACAAAAAAGCAAAAAATCCTCTCTGCTGGACCCAGCTGGACTCACAACCAAGTCCAGTGCCAATACTTTATGCTCAATAAAGAAATATTTCTTATAAAAATATTTCTTATGGAAAAATAAATGTTTTTCTACAAGAGCTAAATTATACTTAATCTGTTTTACAAAAATACACTAGTCTCTGAATATCTCATAATGAGTAATCCCTCAAATCAATTTCCGTCCCTTTTTACTTGAGAATTCTCCATAGCCTGCTCTCTCAGTCAGCTGTGTTGCTTTCTGCTAAAGTGACTCTTTTGCAGGAATTCACTGATTTCATTAAATAATTAGACATGAACACCTATTTTTGGCTAAGCTTACAAAGAATACAGGGAAGCATTTAGGACAATGATAAGTGCACACACCAAAGAGAAAGGTCTTTGTATATTAGACTTTGGGAAGGAATTGAGGAATGATGCATAAACAAGAAGCAGCTGAACACAGGAGAGGTGGGTCTTCCTGGAAGATGGGACAGGTATAAGGCCCAGAAGCAAGAGATCTGATGGCATGTTCATGACACTAAAATGAGTAAGTAAGAGTGGAAGGCATGAGTGAATGTTAGGAAAGGTCTTATATGATATACTAAGGAATTTAGACTGAATCTCAAATGTTATTGAGGGGTTTTAAAGAGTAAATTGATATGATCAGATTTGCATTTTGAATAGATTACTACAATAGTCTTAATGTTAGGGATGTTTTGGAAAGGGGTAATCTATAGGACAAAAACCAGTTAGGAAAGTGTAATGGTATCAGGTTTGGGTGATGACAAGGTATGGAAGTGGGTGGCTCAGGGGAAGTGGAAATTAAGGAGAAAGTAATTACAAAAGGCAAGGAAATGTCAGACTAAGCAACAGTGGTATAATTTATCGTTAGTCAAGCACCAAAAAGAATTAGTTATTTCTGGAAGATATAACAGCGAGGTCAAGGCAGTGGGCAATTCTCCTTAGAGGTGACAGCATGCTTAATAAACTAACCTACTGCATAGTATATTGAGAAAATTGGGAGAATTCTTTTGTAGTTGTTCAATGTTCTAAATCCCAGTAATCTTAAACAGTTGTTACCATAGCCTCCCACATGTGTCAGCAAAGATGATTTGAATAGAGTTTGAGAAACACTGTAGTTGACAGTATATACAGGAATCTCAAGGATGCAGGGCCTTTAACAGCAACAGAAAGAAACAGACGACAAATGGCTTTGAAGTATGTGATAGATCATTTGGAAAGTTGGTCTAGTGGACAACCTAGAAGACAACACTAACTCATTACTGTAGTCATTTAACGCTATTTGCTATTATTTTCAGTTCTTTAACTTCTGGGCACAAAATAAGTATTGTGTTTCCTGATCCCCTTGAGGTTCTATGAGATTACATGAGTAGTTATGATTAATAATTTAGGAAAAACAATTATATGTACCTGTCATTATGAATGGACAGCTTTGTTTGTCACAGGAATGTTTTTCCCTCTTGTATCGCCAACAACACCATTAGCAATGATGAATGTTCTAAAGGTCTGTGATGAGCTGACCAGCTGACCAGTAATAGGCACACAGTATGAGTGAGAAATAAATTTTGTTGCATTAAGCCCCTGAGACATGGAGATTGTTACTGTAGCAAAACCACACCTTTCCTGACACCCTAATTAATACATAGATTTACGACAAAAAGGCAAAGCTGAAAGTGATATAACTGAGTAAAATATCTTAGGCTGGTGCAAAAAATGTTGTGACACTAACTGAAACTTTTTCACTTCTTCTGCCCAGTCCTGAGGATGTCTTGATCAAAACAGAGGCTGACATGGTGGATGTGGAGGAGAAAGTCTTCTGGTTCTCACATCATGCATATTATCATTATGGCTAAATTAAATATGCAAATTTAGCTGAGATTCTAACAACCTAAACAGTGTAGTGTAAAAATTATTAAAGGATTAATTTTTTAATTTAAAAAATTACTTTGAGGACAAATGAAAATATTCTATTAATTCTTTTTGATTTGAGGGGGAGGAGAAATTTACATAACATAAAATTAACCATTATACAGTATACCATTCATCGGCCCTGAGTACAGTTACAATTTTTTGGTACGTTCACTTCTATCAAGTTTTAAAAATTTTTCATTACCCCAAAGAAAATTCCATACCCATTAAGCAGTCATCCTCCAGCCCTTCCTTTCCTAAGCCCCTGGCTACCATCATCTGTTTTTGTTTCTATGTTTATATCTATTCTGGATATTTCATATGAAATCATACAATCTGTTCCTTTCAAGCCTGGCTTCTTAGCATTATGTTTCCAAGGCTCATCTGCTTTTAAGGCTTACCTTTTGACATTATGTTTTCAAGGATCATTTGTATCAGAATAATTTTCCATTTTATAGATATACCACATTTTGTTTATTCATCCACTGATTAAGATATGTTTGAGTTGTTTTCACCTTTTGGCTTCCTGTTAATCTTTTTTTTTTTTTTTTTTTTTTTTTTTTAATGATAGGCACAAAGTGAGAGAGAGAGAGAGGCAGAGACATAGGCAGAGGGAGAAGCAGGCTCCATGCACCGGGAGCCCAACGTGGGATTCGATCCCGGGTCTCCAGGATCGCACCCTGGGCCAAAGGCAGGCGCTAAACCACTGCGCCACCCAGGGATCCCCTGTTAATCTTATCTTGCAAATAATTCTCATGTATTTCCCCAGGGACTATATAATTATAGCATATAAAATTTATCAATATGAGAAATTAGAAGAAAATAATGTTAAGCCACATATTGAAACTAAAACCTAAGCTGAATTATCAGACTTATCTGAGCAAAAAGGACAAAAACTCTTATTTATTGTAGTAACAGTTTAATGGTTGTTGGTTTAAACCATAGAATTTACACACACACACACACACAACTTCTGAAGAGGAGGTCAACAATTTGGTCAGCCTTCTAGAAGGTGCTACTAGGAAATGAGGATGATACCATGCCTAAAGCATGAGAGAATAATCTTTGCTCACCTCAAAGGGCTTCCAGGGCCAACAATGACCAGATTTCACTGAGAATTGGAGGAGAGCTCTAGGTAGTACTCTCTCCTGAAGCTCCCTGCTGACTACTGTTCTACTCATCTGCCCTGTGTTGAGTTCATCCATCATCTTTTCTGATCCTCAATCTATAAGCTGATGATTTTCAGTATCTGGAAATTTTGCAGGGATTGTACCAGGTTGAGTCACCATCATGTGACTGCTTTAGTAGTAACAGACATTCTTAATGAGAGGCCCTAGAGTCAAAGAACATGGAAGGGCTGTTTGTGTCTGCATTTCTCAGGCACAAACAGCCTGAAAAAATTACAGAAACTCTCAGAAATACCTAGACTAGAAATAAATTAACATGGTAAGAGAAGGAAAGGAGATCCTGAAGTATGTAGCATAAGTCAAAGAAGCATAACTTTATACTGTTAATATGAACCCATCTATAACTACAAACTACAGAGACCTGAAGGGTTTTCACTTATAAGGTTAGGCTACTATTGTGTGACTCTGTTTAAACAATATACATGTGATAAATAAAAGATCAAATTTATTTGAAAGCATTATTGAATTCATAGTAATATCCTTTCTATTTGCAGATGCTAAACAAGTGCTCACTTTGGCAGCACGTATACTAAAATTGGAAGATACAATGGTCCTTGTGCAAGGAGGACATGCAGAGACTAAGCATAATAGTCTATTAAAATTATCAAATCATTGTCATACAAACAAGACATCCTTCACACTTTAAAAAACTGAGCACTAGTCTTGCTCCACTCTCAGCCACAAGAGGCAAATTTCTCTGGTCTTCCTGGATTTTCACAAGTAAAGCTGAGTTTCTTCCCTGTTTTGGCCAACAACCTAAACTTTTTGAGGAGATTCCAGAGCTCTAGAGTTAGGCGCTTTACCAGATTTACCTAACCTTTCAGATGCTTCTTTCCATATAGAAGCAACCCACTTTCTGTAGATTGCCCAAGTTTAACTCCTTTCTCCTTAGAAAGCAACATTCTGTTTACATTTTTGAAAACCAGTAGCACTGATATTTCTCCCCCAGGAGACAAACTTCGAACATCCCCAAATATCTTTCCAATTTGCCAAAAGAATGATTTGAAAATCCCTCCTAAAAAATAATACTCTGTTTATCTAGAAGCTGAAGACACACTCAAATTTTATCCAAACCTGTCACTGGGCATTAGAAATGTTCACATTCTATATAAACTTTAGGAGAATTGTTGATTATAGGTACACATTCAAGGTGCAGAAAGGTCCTTCAAAGTTTGTAAAGGATGCATGTCCTGAGGAAGTACCTTCAGCTCTTCTAAATCAACCTTTGAAGGAGAAAGTGGAGAGTTCTGAACCTTCCTGCCAGCTAAGCAGAAACAGAATGCTATCTGCTAGACTCAGTTATGGAAGGGAAAACTGTTAGACATTTCTCATACAGAAATATATATTTCCACAAAACACTTCCAGCTACTGCCCTCATCCATGGTTGAGTAATAAAAGATAGTCACTATTGAAATCTAAAAGTTAAATGAGTCCAAGGTAAGAAAACAGCGCACATTTAAGACATCATTAGTATCGGAGAAATTCTTCAGGAGAAACCTATAAAACTCAAAGATATTAAATAGATTTATTGCCTCTGGCTTTAAACCAAAGGGAGAATATCAGTTACACACTGTGCCCAGATACTTTATAAAGGGCATCTGCGTTGCTTGGATATCATCACTCCATCAACTAAAAATCCATGATCAGATTCCCTCTTTAGTTAATTCTTCTCTAAGTCCTCTTCACTGAAAGGGAGATAGTATAGGGAAGAGGGCCATTGGTGTGTAAAAACAGCAATTCTAGAAAGCTTTCCCCTGTATCACCCTGACAAGATTCTAATAGTCATACAGTGTTAGGAAAAATGGCATGTCACAAATTCATCATGAATTCCAGCTTTCCCAGAATAACTAAAAGTAGTGGTGTTAGTGTTATCACTGAACTTGAACTTCAAAACCCCGAGTTTTTTGATAAAATGCCCTATTTTCTAACATTCTTCTGATTATTTACTTATTTGCTAGCATATCCATAACCCAGTATTTCTATAAATCTTTAAATAAAGGGGAGAGGGAAAGTGTAAGGAGGTGCTCCCATTTTCATGAGATACTTCAAATGCTTTGCAGTGAAGCATTTCTTTCTTGGAAAAGCTGTGTCTCCTCTGTCAATTTTATTTCTCAAATGATATGAAATTCACATTTCAGTAAGGTAAACCCCAAGGATTAAAAAAAAAGGGGCGCCCGGGTGGCTCAGTGAGTTAAGCACCTGACTCTTGACTTCAGCTCATGTCATGATCCAGGGTCATGAGATCAAGCCCCACATCATGCTCTGCATTGTGCGTGGAGCCTGTTTGGGATTCTCTCTCACTCTCCTCTGCCCCCCCTTCTCTCTCACTCTTTGTCTCTCTCTCTCTCTCAAATAAATAAATAAAAAGATTTAAAAAGGAACACTTTCCTATTTTTGGTAGTAATGACTCTCTTTAATTCTAGATGTCAACTAGAGTAACACTGCATCTCAGAGAACATGTCAACTAGAGTGACGCTGCATCTAGAGAACATGTGCTCCACACAATACCTGTAGCCTGTGAGAAAACACAATGAGGCCAACAGGTACCTGTAAATTTCCAGGAGGCTAACAGTTTTCTCAGTCACTTTCAGCTACGGATTTGTATCTCTAGTGATTTTGTTTTGCCCTCATCTGAGGTCTTTACCGCTGCTTCTCTTTGCCTCTAATTAGGCATCAAAAGATGGGATGCTTTGTGAAGATGTTTTACTGTTAAGTGGGGATCCTATTTGCACAGTGGCAGGAAGAACCACAGGAATGGGTTTCTAGGGAGAAGAATGTGGTAGATCTTTTAAAGACAACTGCTGGCTGGCTTTGTCCCATCTTAGGAAACACTCAGTCTCTAAGCACTGCTAATGGGCTGGTGATCATCTGAATTATAGTTATAGGAACACGGGGCTGGCCGGAGATAGTTTCTTGTGTAATTTGAAATCCATGACACAATTATGGTTTCCAGGTGCCTCTGCATTGTATGTGATGTTCCTCAATCAGAATTATGTCACCTGGATACATCATCTGCACTGCAAACAGCAAGTTAGGGGGCCAAGGAGGAGTTATCAGTATCTTTACACAAGCAAACCACATGACAATAATGAAAATAACAAAATCATACTTACAGTTTTGTTGAGAGTCTACAAGAAAACAAAACGAGAGTCAGTTCTTTAATATCCATTCTATTTACAAAAGGGTAAAAGTACCTTTCAAGGGGCTCATAAATACCATCATCTTTCAAAGAAAAGAGTTATAACACTTTTCTTAGGTGATTTGGGAATTCCTGTTCAACCTACCTGTGATGGTCTTAAGGAGGTAAAATATAGGATATAAGGCTATTTTACCTGGAACCTCAGAGAAAAGAACACTGTCTAAAGCAGCAGCTGGTAGTGTGATGAAGCAGCTAAATAAACTTCAGAATGTATGTCCATTCAATCATAGGCCTTCTAACATTGTAAAAATGTTAAAGTATTTCTCTCATAAAATTTTAATAATTCTAGCTCCAAACTATGCTTTATATCTCTTTTAATCAAATATGTAAAAGTCTAAATGTATACATTTGAACAGAGCTGCAAGTCATTCCTTTATTATATCATTCAGTATTTTATAAAGATTTAGCATACACATACAAACACATATGCACAAGCATACACACACACACACACACACACACATACACACCCCTCAGTGGACTTTCCTAGTGCACTTATTGATCTGCATTTATTTTACTCTTTACAAACAGCGACTGTATGAATTTAAGAACTCCCTGTGAATGCTAAGGAAGAAAGGCCTTCTGTGGTCCATGATACGATGTTTTAAAACATTTCTTTGGGTACACCATTAAAATACAAAACAAGTCGTTTTACATATACGGGCTACAACTTAACATGGCTACTGTGTTTAAGTCTTTCTCTTATATTCCATTCCTTCCGAATATATTCACAAGGGAACCTGCTTAACCCAGGTTAATTAGGACAGAATGCTCTGAAATCCTAACTTATTTTGAAAGTAAATCACGTAAAGAATAGAACACATCCGACTTAGTTGAAGACCCTTGGCAACAATTCCAACAATGTAAGTTATAATATGGTGTATTGCATTTTGATAATAAGGCCAATTATTTACATCCTCATTGTGTTATTCAAGCTTGAAATTTATATAAAATGTGTCTTAAAAAGGCAGAAGTAAATGTATTACCAAGATTTAAACCAAGAGAATGCATTTTATATCCATTATCAATCTGTATTTTTTCCAGTATGTTTAATATCAAATTTCTTTCCCCATTTTATATTCTAGTTTGTTTACTTCATGTGGATTTTTAGTCCATACATCTTCCTTCTTTTCTAACACAGTTCTGTAAAAAATCGACAAGTCCTAATGAGATTTGAAGACATAATCAAAATAGCTCTCACCATAAATGTATTCTGATACTTTGAAAAATTTTATAGCCTCCCCCACCCCCAACTGGAATTCACCATATAGCACTGGTTGCTTTTATACTTGTTTGATGACCAGATCCAGATGGTACCATGGAAGACAAGAAACCATAGATCAGATTCAGCCACATTATTTTTTATGCAATAATATTTATATATCAGGCATCATGCTGCCCTGATTGCACTCTCTTTGGAGAAAACACTGTCTAGTGGGTAAGACTTTCTATGTGCTGTATTATATTCTGAGACTTAGTAAAAATAATAATATGTCTATGCACTCTGAAGAACTCTAAGACAGCATTTCGGTAAGTGGACTATCCGAGGAGTAACCAAAAATCTTATTTACAAAAATCAAAACTGAAGAAAATTTTATCTACTTGTATGAAAAAAAATCCTTAAATACCCATATTTCATATTGCTCTTGTCTTGTAAGGTACTCAGCACCAAACATTTATTACATTAGAAGTGAATAGAACGAGATGCTAGGCATTCATCTATACTGAATTCATGGAGTCATTCTCAGGGTAATATATTCCCATTGAAATGAACAGGTCTATTAATTTCATTGAGCCTTTTATGGGTATTAGGCTTGGAAAATAATCCAAGCTACCTGACCTGCAAATGCATAGTATTTGATGTGTCTACATTTTTCAGTAAGAAAGTTTATTTAAAATTTGATTTTTTTTCCTCTTTAAACCCCTAATCATCTCATTCTTACACTGAAGGTGTTATTACAAAAATTTCAATTTGGGGGTAATGGATTCTAGATAGTATTCATTGTCTCTCTTCATTTGCATTTTTTCTTCCTAAATTTATAATAGAATTAATTTTATTTGGACAATGGAAATTAAGCATAGTTAACAAAATAATATAGTGTAGAATACAGTTTCCTTTTTAAATAAATGTCATTAGTCATATAATACCCCTTTAATACCACTAAAACTATGCTAAATGCAACTTAATCTTCTTTGTAAAATTCATAAAATACTTAAGGATTACAATACCTCAAAGTCATTGTTATTAATATTTTATTATGGATGCATAAAAAATGCCAATTGCAACTTGTATTAACTGGAATAATGGCCAAGAGAGGGCCATGAATAAGCTAAAATCCAAATTAAAACTGATCACAATGTTATACAAAGTGATTTTAATATGTTTACTATTAAACTATTATTCAGTACTTAGGGTGTACATACTCAGTGCACTTTCTATTCAGCAAATTGTATGTGTAATAGCTGACTCCCGTTTCTATTATTAAAGTGATTGTCCACCATGGCAATACATAATGATTCTTTGGTGTCAGCACTTAAAAATGTGAGTCTGCCTTAACAAAGTCAGCACATTCCCCCACAAGATCCCCCAAAAAGGGACTGGCCACTTTATTAGTGACTGGATTTGAACCCCTTCACAGTTTTCTCAAAAATTTGGTGTGAACCTGAAGTTTGACCTAGGACCGTCCCAAACATGAAGCCAGCTTCTATCCCAGCCCTATCTAGTCCCTCGGCCTCTCGGAATGAGAAGGCATGTGAAAGAGAGGAAAGAGAGGATATGACCATGACGCCCAGCTCAAGTGACTAAAAGTAGGAAAGAAGCTGAAGAGAGAGGAAGCAAAATGGCCAGGGCCTGCCCATAGTATCATTCTAGTCTTATGAATAAATAGATTTGACATAGAGAATCCTGTTCAGCCTTACCCCAGAGTCACTATCAACCAGTTCGTCTCAGAGTAGGCCCAATCAGATTAGTTTTCTCTGTCTTAGAAGAGATACAAAGAGAAAAGAAGGAGCGAAAGGGGTTGAGAGGTTTTCTTCTCACTTACGTGAATACAAAAATAGTCAAAACCATATATGGAATATACCACTTTAAATATTTTGACCAATAACAACTAAAATGTTACCATATGTTAAAAGGTCAGTTGGTGTTTGCTGGATAAAGAAATCTAGAGTGACTTCTTCCTTTTTTTAAGTGCTATCATTCCATTGTCTCATAACTTCCATTTATTTTGAGAAGAAATTTGTCATCATTCTTGTATCCCTTTCCTCCCTTTTGTAGGGGATGTGTCCTTTTCTCTGATTTCTTTTAAGATTCTTTTCATCTTTTGTTTTCAGCCACATGACTATTAATAGTGCTGCCTCAGTTTGCTTTCCTCAGTATCAGCCTAATTGAGTTTACTGCGCTTCTTGAATCTATGGGTATGTTCTTTATCATACTTGAAACACAGGAAAGCATTAAGTCTGAATTTTTTTTTTTCTGTTCCACTTTTCTCTCTACCATTTATCCTGAGACCTCAATTACATCTATTAGCTCTTGGTATTTTCCCACAGGCCTCTAATGTTTGGCATTTTTAATTTGTCTTGTTTTGGATAATTTCTATTAAACTGCCTGCAAATCACTAATTTTCTGAAATTATTCTATAAATATTTGGTTTTGAATATTATATTTTCTATTCTATAATCTCTCTTAGCATTTTCATCTCTCTTCTGAAAATTTCCATCTCAGAACCTAGTGATCTTTTGTCTTTAGAAAATTCTTTAACCTAATTATAGTAGTTGTTTTAAAGTTCTTGTCTTTTAATTTTAATATCTGGATAACCTCAAGTCTCTTTCTAGTGATTAAATTTTCTCCTGAGTCAAACTGTTCCATTTTGTTGCATTTCTGTTATTTTTATTCTATTTTAGACACTATGTTTAAAAGAGTGGAAAATTAAGAATATGTTTGTTACTTTTATTTTCTCCCCTCAGAGAGCACAAGCCTTTCCTAAATCTCATAATTAGTGTAAGGGGCTGATCTTCAGATTTCTCTAGGAGTCCAACTGAACTGAGGTAGACTTGTGCTTTAATTAAAATTTGCTTCTGCTTAGCCTAACACTCAATCTCCTATACTGCCAATGCCAAGGACACAAATATTGCTGCTTATCAAATATCTGCCAATATTTGAGCTGAGTAACAGTTGGGTTACAGTTTCCAATAGTTTTACTTTTCTAAAAAATTTTAATTCCAGTATAGCTGACATGTTTTATTAGTTTCATGTGTACAATTTTCAATAGTTTTTATTTTCCTTTGAATTAAACCCTAGCATTGCCCTAATCATCAAATACTTTAAGATTTCCCAGGGATATAAGAATTATATATTTTCCAATCCTCCCTCCAGTGTCATTTCCTTGGCAAAATTCTGGGATCTGTGTCAGAAAAGATTGCTCGACATCAGACTAAGTAATTTATTTTTGCGTTTAGGGATCCTCCAGATTTCAGTTGATCCTTTCAATCATACTATTATTAAAGATTCTTGTTTGTTCCATCTTGAAAGAGACTACAATGCCTCTTCAGGTCTATTTCTCTTCCTATCCATACCCTGATTAAGCAATAACCCTCAGGTATGAAAGTTCCCACAGGTCACCTTTAAGTACTTGTCTATCTATATAATGTAGTTCAACACACTATTCTTAAATTCAGGATTTTAATGACTTCAAAGAAAAGTATGATTTTTTTGAAAAGTATGATTTTTATCCATTTTCTTTTGTATTGTTACCAACAAAAGTTTTTCAGTCTTTCTACTTCCTTACTAGAAGTGAAATTCCTATTTCTTCTGAAATTAGTGATACGAAAATAGGACAAAATATACCTCAGTGGCATATATTAGGAAACTGTTATATCATAATCTCCCAAATCTTAAGGAGTCCTTTTTAAGATTTTAAACAAGTAAATGATATGTCATCTTCATGTTTCTGTTATGTTCTTGTAGCTCTTCAAGTGTAAGAAATCATTTCTTTGAAAAACAAGTAGAATAAATGCCAGCGTAAATGCAAGATTTCTCCCTCATATAAAGAGAAAATGGCTAAAAATAAGAACATGAAAGAATACAGTTATGAGCAGAGACAGCAGAAACACAGGAGTTGTGACAAACAATACCTCCTTCCTAATGTACTCTAAGTGATGCTTTCATGACTGCTCTTCCTGCAGGTGGCAGTGCTCAGCAGAGTGCTTAACAAGCCTCAGAAAATTACTACTACAAGTATGGAAAATAATATTTGACATTCGTGCATAGTTTCCTTCTATTTGATTTTATCACAACATTGGTGTTCTAGAATATTAGACCAGACAAATAAGAAATGCCAGAATAGAAAACAAAAGTAATCAGTCTGCATTTGTTGAGTTTAGATTCAAATACATATAACTAAAAAAAAAAAAAAAAAAGCTTAAATAAGTCAAAAGTTGAAGGTAAGAACTGGTTTAATTGGAGTAAAAACCATCAAGGAACTGACTTAAATCTTCCTGTGACATGATCCTAGTGATGAAGATGACTACTCTAACTGCAGCCATCATATCAAGTGCCAGACCAGAAGACAAAGGAAAGGCAGACAGGAACAAAACAGGTCCTTTTCAGTTAGGTTAGCTCCTTTTAGGGAACATTTTATCCTACACAAGTATTGGCCAGATTTTATTTACACAGTCACTCTAATGAAAAGAAGAGTGATAAATATAAACTTTTTATTCAGAAGACAATGTTCCCACCTCAAAAACACAGAGTTTTCTTGCTAAGAAGACAATGAGGATGCTTACTATAGTAGGCAACTCACAGACTCTTTCTCAGACTCCTTTCTCAAGGGGCCTGGGGAAAGACTGAATAGTAACAAAACAAGAGTAAAAAATATATATTATAAATATCTGTATCTTTTGCCATTTATAGCAATGCAGATAATGTTCATCTATTTCATACTACGTTAATCATTCTTAAGCTAATGAGGCCTGTCTCAGTCAGGATACCCCACCAGGAGACAGAAAACAGTGATTTGAACATGAAAGCTTAATAAAAAGAACTATTAACTATAGCAGGAGATTTCAATAAAAGTATTGGCTACTAAAAGTAAAAAGAACTCTAAAGAACACAGGTTGAAGTAAACACCACCTGTAGGGCTGAACCCCAAAAGTAGAGAGAACCCACCCTCCTTCTAAGCATAAAGAGTACTGGCTTGCTGGATGGTGGAGGAATCACTGTGGTATTTGGCCAGTAAAGCTTGCTAGAAATTGTCCTCTGGAGTTCCAAGAGAAAGTCATCACAGAGAGATGCCACAGCTCAGAACGCACAATAAAATTGCCCAGGACAAGGACACTGTTCCTGGGGAAGTGCCTGTCTTTGGCACTGCACTGTGAGGCCACCAGAGGGCATATTGGGAAAGGTTTTCACTGCTGGGCATCACCAGCCAGGAAGGGGCAGGGAGGGGGGGGTGGCTGCAGGAGCTGAGGGCTAGAGAAACTCTTCACTCCAGTAGACAGAAGTAAGAGAAGACAGAGATTGAGGAGCCCTTGGGAGGAGCACTCTGATCCCAGGAAGAAAAGTCCTTTCTTCATTAGAGTATCGTCTAGTGACAAAGTCTGAGGTTGCTCCAGCTGCTCTGTTTTCACAGGGAAGTTGATGGAAGATGATCTGGAGATGAGGAACAACAATCGATAACACAAGGCTTAAATAATTCCAGAGAAAGCAGACAATGAGGCCTTCTGAATTGCACCCTTTGACTCACATCTGAATTTTAGCAGGTATCACTATAATCTAAAAAGATGGATCCAACGTGTATCTGCATCAGAAAGAGTCAGAGAAAGCCAGACACACAAAAACCATGTTTTCCTCTAATGTCTACTCACGACCTTGAAAAGGATGGTTATCCCATGAAAGACATAAAAATAACAGAGCTGATACGTATGTGCATTGAACTTTTCATGTACAAGGACATCTTAATCTGCAAAATTAGTTCAGTTAATGTCCTAGGATCTGGCCAGTGAAATGAGCACAGCTTCTTTTTCTGAGACAGTGTGATGAATTCAGTAAAAGGAATACTTTCCAATACAACCAACTTCTTCCAAAAATGCCTCTAGCTGCAGTTTCCTTCTTCCTTTCCTAGTTAGGTTTACCTCTGAGTTAAAAAACAAAATGATAGTGACACTAAACTTTATATTCTTCTTTAATCTGAGTTCAAACTATTTAAATACGGTCACATGTAATTTCTACTCCCCAAAATGTAGAAGTGTAGATTTCCACCCGTAAGAAAAACAAAATGAAGTATTTTCTCCACATAAAATATTCCATACTTAAAAAAAAAAAAAAGAGGGGAGGGCACCTGAATGGGTCATTCAATTAAGCATCCAATTCTTGATTTCAGCTTAGGTCATGATCTCAAGGTTGTGAGATTCAGCCTCTCAGCATGCTCCACGCTGGGAATGAAACCTGCTTAAGATTGTCTCTCTCCCTCTCCCTCCGCCCTCCCTCTCTCCCCAAAAAAGAAAAAAAAAATACAAAACCAGATCAAATGGCTTTCACTATAGAACCACAGAAATAAAGAAGAAAAAAAAAACATTAGAAGGTAAAATGTTATTTTTTTCTCATTAAGCAGTATTAATTAATGGTGCCAAAATGTAATCCACAATAAAAAAAATCAGTAATTTTACTTCTATTTCTTAACAACCATGTTTAATATTTTAAAGTCTTCCAATACTTTCTATGTGTATGCTCATAAACATAGAGATTACTTTTTTTTTAAGATTTATTTGAGAAAGAGAGAGCATGAGTAGGAGGGAAAAGAGAATCTCAAGCACAGAGCCTGATAGAGGGCTGGGTCTCATGACCCTGAGATCATGAACTGAGCCAAAACCAAAAGGCAGATGCTTAAACAACCATACCACCCAGGTGCTCCTAAACATAAGAGATTTTCAAAGAAATTCATATTTTCAAAGAAATTCATAGTTTTGTACTTTTTAACATACCGATCATGGATAGTTTCCAATATAACTATGGTTTAAGAGTACTTACAGTTCAAAAAAAAAAAAAAAAGAGTACTTACAGTTCAGGGCTCCTGGGTTAAGTGGCTGCCTTTGGCTCAGGTCATGATTTTGGGGGTCCCAGGACCCCATCTGGGGCTCCCTACTCATCAGGGAGTCTACTTCTCCCTCTCCTTCTGCTTCCCCCCCAGCTTGTGCTCACTTTCTCTCTCTCTTCAATAAATAAATAAAATCTTTTTTTTAAAAAGAGCATTTATAATTCATTTTATCAGACACTAAGATTTGTTAGAGAACATCACACTAAGGTTTACATTACTAATATCATAATATTACTTCTTGATCTTTTAGCAAAAGGCAAGTGTACTACAGGGAAACATTTCTTTTTGAAGAAAAAAGAAATGTCACAGAGTCAAAATTCTTTAAGGATTGATTGACAAATATTTCAATTCATAATAAGGAACACTGATGCACCAACATGATAGCCATTTACGTGAGCACTTTCCAAAAAGTAATAGCCAGCCCTGGGTGCTCCTGTGGGATAAGCAATCACAAGCACCTGGAGCCAGTGCACAATCCAGTAAAATCTCAGCATCCTTAGAAGACAGAAATGTCTCCGTATCTCATAGTTCTACTTGTGTTCCCACTGAAGCAGTTGAGGAAGGCATTTGAGAGTGTAACATTAGACTGGACAGCCACAGGTCCTGGTGTTAAGTCCCCACTCATTAATACTATGTAGTGGTATTTCTTATCTTAGGCTCCATATCCTCCACTGTAAAAAAAATAGAGACATACCTCAGAGCTAGTGTGGGTTTGGTTCCAGACTATCACAATAAAGCAAATGTCACAATAAAGCAAGTCAAATAATGTTTTCAGTTTCCCAGCACACATAAAAGTTATGTTTACTCTCTTTAGTCTAGTATGTAATAGTATTACGTCTAAAAAGAAAAAACAACAACACTGCGTTTATACCTTAAAAATACTTTATTGCTAAAAAAAATGCTGAGCATCATCTGAGCTTTCAGTGAGCTATAATCTTTTCGCTGGTGGAGGGTCTCACCTTGTTGTTGATGGTAGTTGCTGAAGGCTGGGGTGGCTGTGGCAATTTCTTAAAATAAGACAATAGTGAAGTTCTGCTGCATCACTTAACTCGTCGTTTCAGGAATGATTTCCCCACAGCATGTGATGCTGTTTGATAGCCTTTTCCTATAGGGAGTCACTAAAATTGGAGTCACAGGGGATCCCTGGGTGGCTCAGCGGTTTGGCACCTGCCTTTGGCCCAGGGCGTGATCCTGGAGTCCGGGGATCGAGTCCCACCTCGGGCTCCCGGCATGGAGACTGCTTCTCCCTCCTCTTGTGTCTCTGCCTCTCTCTCTCTCTGTCTATCATAAATAAATAATAAATCTTTAAAAAAATAAAAAATAAAATAAAATTGGAGTCACTGCTTTGTTAACTAATTACCACTGCTTTATCAACTAAGTAGATGTAATATTCTAAATCTTTTGGCATTTCAACAATCTTCATAGCATCCTCACCAAGGGTAGATTCCATCTTTCTTTGCTCATCCATAAGAAAAACTCTTCATTGTTAAAATTTTATCATGGGATTGCAGCAATTCAGTCACACCTTCAGGTACCTCTTCCAATTCTCTAGTTTTTTCTACCACATTTGCAGTTACTTCCTGCACTGAAGTCTAGAACCCCTCAAAGTCATCCATGAGGGTTGGAATCAACTTCTTCCAATTTTATTTTATTTTAACCTCTTTCATGATGAAACATTCATCATAAATGTTCTTAATGGCATCTAGAATGGTGAAACCATCTAGAAGATTTTTAATTTACTTTGTCCAGATCTCTCAAAGGAATCACTATCTATGACAGCTAAAGTCTTATAAAATACATTTATTTTTCTTTGAGATTTTATGTATTCACTTGAGAGAGAGGTCAAGAGAGAGCACTTGCGAGCACAGAAGCAGAGGGTATGGGGAGAGAGAGAAGGAAAAGCAGACTCCCGGTTGAGCAGGGAGCCCGACTCAGAGCTGGATCCCAAGACTCCAAGATCATGACCTGAGCCAAAGGCAGGCACTTAACCGAATGAGCCACGCAAGTGTCCCTAAAATGTATTTCTTAATTAGTAAGATTTGAAAATCAAAATTACTCTTGGATCCATGGACTTTGTGTTAGCAGACATGAAAACAACATTTACATTATTATATATCTCCATCAGAGCTCTTGGGTGACCAAGGGCATTGTCAACAAGTAATAGTATTTTAAAAGTATCTTTCTTCTTGAGCAGTAGAGCTCAACAGTAGGTTTATAATATTCAGTAAACCATGCTCTAAACACACGTGGGGCCATCCAGGCTTTTTTGTCCCATTTACAGAGCACAAGCAAAGTAAAGTTGCCATCATTCTTTAAGGGCCCTAGAATTTTTGGAATGAAGAGACTCTAGCTTTAGCTTAAAGTAATCAGGTACACTAAGTCCTTTCAAGCTTTGAAGGCAAGCATTATTCATCGACTTCTCTCTAACCATGCAATCCTAGATGGCATCTTCTTCCAGTAAATAGCTGTTTGTCTAAACTGACAATCTGTTGTTTAGTGTAGCCATCCTCATTAGTTCCCTTAGCTAGATATTTTGGATAATTTGCTATAACTTCTACATCAGCACTTGCTGCTTCATCTTGCATTTTTATGTCATAAAGACAGCTTCTTTCCTTAAACTGCATGAACCAATCTCTGCTAGCTTCAAACTTTTTCCTACAGCTTCCTCACCTTCCCCAGCCTTCATAAAATTAAAGAAAGGCAAAGCCTTGCTCTGGGTTAGACTCTGGATTAAGGGAATGCTGTCTTCTATCCAGACGACTAAAACTCTCTCTGTATCAGCAATAAGGCTATTCAGTTTTTTTTTTTTTAATCATTCACATGTTCACTAAAGTAGCACTTTTAATTTCCTTGAAGAACTTTTCCTTTATATTTACAACTTGACTAACAAGCAAAAGGCCTAGCTTTGGGTCTATCTCAGTTTTCAAAATACCTTCCTTACTAAGCTTAATCATTTCTAGCTTCTGAGTTAAAGTGAGAGACATGTGACTCTTCCTTTTACTTGAACACTCAAAAGCCACGGGAGGGTTGTTAATTAGCCTAATTTCAATATTGCTGTGTCTCAGGGAATAGGGAGTCCCAAAGTGAAGACAGAGAGAGATGGGGAAGAGCCAGTGAGTAAAGCAATCAGAACACACACAACATATATCAATTAAGTTTGCCACCTTATATGGATGGTTTGTTGGGCCCCAAAACAATTACAATAGTAACATCAAAGGTTACTGATCACCATAACAATTAAAACATAATGAAAAAGCTTGAAATGTTATAAGATTTACCAAAATGTGACACTCTAGAGATATGAAAATAGCAAATGCTGTTGGGAAAATGGCACCAATAGACGCACTCAATGCCACGAACCTTGCATTTGTGAAAAAACATCTGCAAAGTACAAAAAAGAGAAGCACAATAAAAAAAAGGTATGTCTGTATATAATTATACCAATACCTACAAACCACAACAATTGTGAAAATAATGTGTATAAAGCTCTCAGAGTAGTATGTGGAACATAATAAACTCTGAACATATTATATATTATATAAATCTGAGAATCTGCCCAGGGCTCTGGGCAGAATTCCAGTGACCTCATTAACTTTTTCAACCACTAACAAATATTGAATTTCTTTATCGTCAAATACTCATCATATATTATCCAGGAAAAGTCCTTAAAACTATTAAACATCATAAAAAATAACTGGAAGACTTTATAAGATTTTACTATGTAGGTTCACAAAAAAAAAAAAAAATGGCAAGAATAAGAGGATAAAGCAATACCAACAAAAATTACTGTAGGTCTAATTACCAAATTCTGTGCCAAATTCTGAACAGATCTAGAGATTTCTTCAGATACTTGCATTTTATGTATATTCTTTATTCTTCAGGTATGTAAGTATACTTATTTATACACATATAAGTAAATATTTTTTATAACAAAAGTCACTTTATATCCTCTGACAAACATTTAAATATAGTTTATTCTTTTCAAATGGGAATTTTCAGTGACTCTTAACAGAATCACTAAAGTAAACTAGACTGACTTACTGATGTTAAACCTTGTTTTATTCTTCAAATATGCCACACTTAATCAATTTTTTTCATAAATAGTCCTTCTCTCAAATAATTTTAGATGAATTTTATACACTTGATTTTTATTGATATTTATTATTCTAAATATATAGCAGTACTGTTTTCATTGCATTTATTTTTATTGTTAATATTCCATAAAAGAGTGATACCAAGTAATTATATGGCTATTAATAAACAAAATTCCCTTTTTAAAATACAAATACATGTATTTTAAATACATGTATTTGTATTTTAAAAACAAATTTTAATGAAAAATGCTGATTATTAATATTATAACAGTATAATTATAATCGTACAATATTAATAGTATAAGTAATAGTATGATATGATGCTTATTTTTCAATGAAAAGTTATTAGGTAAAAAGAAATATACTGATAAAAAAAAAGAAATATACTGATAGAGCTAACCACTGAAATTTGGTAGAATGAGAACCTATAATACCAAAAAAGAATAAAAATGTTTAAAGTGTAAAAATTTTTGCACTTTGGTAATTATTTAAAAAAATTTTATACTTAGGCAGTTATTAAAAAATTTAAAATATTTTTTTTTATTTAAAAATTTTAATTTTTACACTCTGGCAGTTATTTAAAAAAATTATTTTACTGTTTTTATTTTTTTTTTTTAGTTATTTAAAAAATTTTAAAGTGTAAAAATTTTTTAAATAACTGCCAAGTCAACTCCAACAAAACAACTAATAATATACCATTATCAGATATTTTATTATATAAATGAAAATGTTTTATTAGAAAAACAGATATATTGATTTGCCTTAGAAATTCGTCAAAAAAACTAAAAATCTCTAGTGATGCTGAAAAATTACTCTGAAAAGACATTCAACTGTCACTTATTTTTAAAGTTTCTATTTATTTATTTTAGAAAAAGAGAGAAACACATGCACATGAGTGAGGGGAGGGGCAGAAGGGGAGAGAGAGAGAGAGAGAGAGAGAATCTCAGGTAGACTCTGAGCTGAGCAGAGAGCCTGATGCATGGCTCAATCTCATGACCCTGCAATCATGACCTGAGCCAAAATCAAGAGACAGACATTCTACCAATTGAGCCACAGGCCCTCCATTAACTGTCACATTAAAAAACATAATAACTATTTATTGGGAATGGCAAGGTATTTTTGTTGTAGAACATTTGTTTTAAAATGCCAACACTAGGGATCCCTGGGTGGCGCAGCGGTTTGGCGCCTGCCTTTGGCCCAGGGCGGGATCCTGGAGACCCGGGATTGAATCCCACATCGGGCTCCCGGTGCATGGAGCCTGCTTCTTCCTCCGCCTGTGTCTCTGCCTCTCTCTCTCTCTCTGTGACTATCATAAATAAATAAAAATTAAAAAAAAATAAAATAAAAAATAAAATGCCAACACTATACTGAACACTAAAATTATAGAGCTCTTCTCATTGAACTCAAGTACATTCCTAGAGCATACCTCACCTCTAATACTAACTCTCCTGGGAGTTCCAACCATCACAACAAATGACAAGTAAATGACATGAGCTCTCCAGTGTAATAAATAATAAGACTGAGCACACAGGGAAATCCCTCCTTCTTACCACCCTAACTTTCAGAAATGTCAGGAAAGCATATTTAAATTAATAAATAAATGCATAATATTGCTGAAAAACATAAATGGAATTGAGAAGGTAGGAGAAAACTGAAATGTGTAGAAGAAGAATACTGCTTTATGGATGCACACATCAAAAATGCCAATAAACAAGATATCTAATTTCACAAGTAATTAAATGCATCCAAAATAAAACACCAACATAATAACATTTTTTATAGTTAAATTTCAGAGCTTATATCAAGAAGTTATTCTGCTAGGTGAGTCTACACTGATGCACATCTTCACATGTAACAGCATAAAGATGGTCACAGATGAGATGGAAACTAACTTAACAATATGTGTCAAAAGTCTTAAAATTCTGTGAACGTAATAAATATTTTGAGGGCTATCAAGCTGGTGAAACAAATATTGAACAGCTTTGTTTCAGGATCTCTTCTCCTTTAGTGCCCACGATTGTTGGTCACACAGTTTCAAAGAACAAAGAGGTAGACCAGACAGTGGTGGGCAGCAAAGCAATGTTTATTGAGTAAAAGTACAAAGCTCCAAAGAGGGAGGAAATAGCAGAGATACAGCTTTTAATCTACCAATAAGTGGAAGAAAATAAGTTTTTGCAGCTCACGTGTAACTTTACAAAACAAACTCTAATAGGCATGTTACATTTGATACCACAGAAATAGATTCACCTGAGGAAACAAATGGTCATACAAGTGCCTTAACTTATGATTTGGTCTTTTGAGAATCATGGAATTTTAAAGACATATTTGCACTTTATCTAGTCCAACTCCCTTTTAACGTTCATATAAATTATCTGCCCATAGATGCTAAATTAGAACACTAACCTGATTGCAATCTACTATTGTTTCCAACACATTCAATGATTATTTCTCAAAGTTAATGATTATTCTCAATGATTATTCTCAAAGTTAATGGTATTAATGACTCTTTAGAAATAGTTGGGCAACTCATGGGTAATCCTTGTTTACCACATGCCTAAAATCAAAAGGAATGTTTTACTCCCCTTGAGAAATTACAAACTACAAATAAACACTGTATATTTAAACTCATTTGGAACATCCCAAATCCATTCTTGTAATGAAAACATAACGTTTATTTATGAACATAAAATTTCAAATAAAACAATCATTTTCAGCATGGTCTTCAGGAAAATACATTTCTGTGTCACTAAAATTTTCAAGGATATAAGCTGCTACCCATCATATTTTAGCAGATACATTATGTTATTCTCTATTACATGTGATTGGCAGTTATGTACTATAATAAAATCTGTCAGTGTGGCCATTTTTTTCCTCATTTGACAGTTTTCTAAAAAAAAAAAAATCTTGTTCTGGCTACCAATTAAAACTTGATTTTCCCCCTTCATTTTATCTCTTTATTGCATTTTAGTTAACTGAGCACTCCCTGTTAATTTTTTTCTAGCAGTAGTAAATTGACAGCACAAAGTAATTAAAAACCTAGAAACAATTCTTTCTATAAACTACTCCCTGCCTTCTATTAGCCAATGCTTGTGCTAATGTGACAGATATGTCATTTGGGGACTGACATTTCATGTCCACTGAATCAGCACTTCACTTAGTTATAGGATCACTTCTTTTAAGGATTCAATATGAGGGAAAAAAATGTACTACTGGAAATGACATACAGGAAAGTGTCACAGTGCTTGACATTATCTGTAAAATCTCATTGTCAATAGGGCTATGTTTAGAAATTCAGAAACTTAAGTTAAAAATAAAAACAGAAAGATGTTTGGAAAAGAACAGCAAAGAGGACACCAATTATCTTGGCAAACTGTATTTTAAAAGCACCTTTAAGTTTAGATATCAGCAGAATCAAGGAGATACAGATGGTTCTCTTAGAGTAATTTTTCTAGTTTCATATTTATATACCTCTTCAAATATTTTGAGATAAATTAACATTTCAGTGAGACTTAGCTTAATTTATTTTAGTCTTTAGATAACATATTACTTTCCCATGAAATATAAACCTCGTTAAGAATATCAAATGATTCAAAAGTTTGTAAAATATCTAACAGTGCTCAAGTATATGTATTTTGATTTTGTTTCTATTTTTCTCCACTGAACTCTTCTTGCTCTATATGTGGTTTCTCAACTATAAAATAATAGGGCTCAGCTATCTGTGAAGTAATGTCTCTCCTAGAGACTCAATTATCTCATCCCAGCATCACTAGAAAATTAACACTACAAATTAAAGTGTGAATCTTTTTCTAAAAACATTTTAAGATTTGATTGCCTAATTAAGCCTAAAACATGTTATTACACAATTTACTATTTAGAAGATATTTGTTATTCATCTAAAAAGGTTATTTACTGAATTCAATATTTATGGAATTACTTATTGAATAACCATTATGCACTGGACTAAAAAAAAAAAAAATGAACAAAGACTACACAGAGCAGAGCTTAGTCTCTACATCAAACTTTCCGTATCTTTTTCTTTCAGCTTTTATCAAATATTTGCTTTATCAAATATTTGTTGCTTCCGTTTGTTTGCTATAGTAAAGCGGATACACACTGTGAAAACAATCAACCAGTGAGCCATCATTTAGGTCAACTATAATGTTCCTGATAAGAAAGATTCTTTATGAATAATTACTTAAGGAAAGCTTGTGGTTTAAAAACAAATGAGATTATTCAGGCTCCTATTTTAAATAAATTGATGAAATTCTAAGAAAAACCACATAGTGAAGGAAAACTAATTTTTTATTTTAAAAAAGTCTTAAAAATAGACTGCCTGTTTTGATGAGATTTGTGTACAATATTTAAAAGGTTAAAAAAAAGAAGCCAAACTATGATATGATTAGAGGCAACTAAGCTTACTTAGTACTTATATCAAAAGTTGTAAGTGGAAAACCACTCAATTTTCTTTTATGTTAAATAGATCACTGTTATGCCAGAAGAAAAGAATAGACTCTTCATGGTTTCAGGAAACTTTTTGATATAAATTCCCTGTATAAACTATTAGATTTCATTTATGTACGTCCTTCCTTTAATGCACTGTAAACAAGTATCTATCAAAGGTCTACCATGTTCCCATCACCGCTACAGAACAGGGAATATGGCAGTCATCAAATAAATTCAATTATCATAAAGCATCCATTCTACATGGTAAAAAGGTAAGCAAAAAACTATGTAATAGATCAGGTAGTGATATATTAAAAAAAATTAAACAGGTAGGGGATAGTTTGGAGGTACTCTATTAGAAACAGACAGACATTCCCTCAGAGAGAATTTCAGCAAATACCTGAGCGAAATGAGAAATTAGTCCACTAAAATATTTAGGAGTGCATTATAGGCAAAAGCAAAGGCAAAGCTCAGAATACAAACTTCTCTATGCTGATAGCCCTCCATTATAAGAATTTAATTGGTAAAAATTTTTTACATTTTGGTGTTGAATTTTTTAATTACATATCTGCAGTAGCAGGTATAACTGCTGAAACATTTCTTTTAGAAAGATGATTAACAGGACGCCTGGGTGGCTCAGCAGGTTGAGCATCTGCCTTTGGCTCAGGGCATGACCCCAGAGTCCCAGGACAGGACCGAGTCCTGCATCAGGCTCCCTACATGGAGCCTGCTTCTCCCTCTGCCTGTGTCTCTGCCTCTCTCTGCGTGTGTCTCTCATGAATAAATAAATAAAATCTTTAAAAAAAAAAAAGATGATTAACAAAACAAGGTCTTTTATGTATAACTTTAATGTCAAGTGATTATGTACATGTTTTCATAATCACATTTGCACTAAAATCAAAGTTCTGTGAGGGCAGAAATTTTATTATCTGTTTTGTCAACAAGGACTCCAGTGTCTCAAACACTGTTACATTGTAGATAATTGACAAATATGTGTCAAATAAATGAACAAATAATTGTGCATTGAATTATTTTTCACAAAATATTTTTTACATAAATACTAAATGTGTGGGATGCCTGGGTGGCTCAGCGGTTGAGCATCTGCCTTTGGTTCAGGGCATGATATTAGAGTCCTGGGATCAAGCCTCGCATCAGGCTCTTTGCATGGAGCCTGCTTCTCCTCCCTCTTCCTATGTCTCTGCCTCTCTCTCTGTCTCTCATGAATAAATGAATAAAATCTTTACAAAAAAATCACTTAAAATACAAAATGTGGATATAGTTCTAATTTCTTTCAATAGTGTTATCATACAATATTCAATTGTCTAGGCAACTTACTAATAATGCAGATGTATTCACTGTATCAAAAGAAGAATATGTTTTAATCAAATGATGAAATTTTAATGTCTGAAATTTTGCATCCCAGCAGAAATTTGGGGATCAGTAAGTTCAATCAATTATTGATATAAGTGTAATTCTTTCTGAATTTCCAATTAACTGTAATAAAAAAAAAAAGCATCCCGGTTTCCTCTTCTCCAAGTCACAAGTACATTCAAACCATCATGCAATTTCAAGGAAAAGATCTGATATGAAAATACAAAGAGGCAAAAATAGTGAAGGTTATCATTAAATTCCATTTATAATTGAAGACTGGAACAAAAAACAGTAGAAGGAAATGATACAACATAATTATCCAGGATTGTAATGAATCAAAAAGGGGAAATGCATGTAAAGTATATTAGACAAATTCAACTTTTTATATATAGGTCTAACAACTAAGAAATTAGTCATGAAAACATAAATATAAATTTTATTTATATGTATTTCAGAATGTAATGGATGCATATTATGTATTTGCATTTACAGCAGTTTTTAAAAGTTCTCCTTTTTTATAACTTACTGTTAAATATATTAGGCACTTATAACTCATTTAATTTTGACAGACAAGTATTATACATATTTTATAGGTGAGCCAGATCACCCTTCATCTCAACTGTACCTGCTTAACTGTAAATATCTATTTCTTAGCAGAATCAGTGCTGGTTATTTCCTCAGAAGGACTTGAAATGATAACAGTTAATTCCACATGAAGTTTCTGGTTCCTAGATCACAGATATGCCTACAATATAGGTGTGATCTACCAAGTAATATTATTAACAATGATAATTTAATAATCTCTGATGTATTTTCCCTTTTAAAATCAAGCTTCTCATTAAGTACAAGTAGGTGCAAACTGTGATTTCCCACAAAGAGCTTTTGGAATATATGAGATTAATTTTGTTTCTGAAGAATGGCCCCGATCACTGGCAGCACAGTTTAAAAAAAAAAAATCATCTGTGTTTTAGGCAGACTGAATAACTCTCTGTACCTGGGACGTAGTCATGTTCAGGAACTGCCACATACAGGATGAGCTAACATTCCAAAGAGGTATTATAAAGTCTTTTTTCCATTTGGATACTGTACAGCCAAGTCAAGGACAAAAACAGGAAATGGACTACAAAACATATGTAAATAGTAGTAATATGATAGCAACCATTTTAGGGGTACATATATATATAACACTGTGCGTTGACCAATTCCATATATATATATGGAATATACATATATATGTATATGGAATATGTATATATGACATACACTTTAAGTACTTTACATATATAAATTTATTCAATGCTTATAACCCTATATGGCAGATGCTATTATTATCCCTATTTAATGTTAGCTGAGAGTGAAACATAGATAAAATAGCTTGCTGAGGCTGTCCAAAAAAGGCATAGGAAATTTTAAAAGCAAAGATAAAGCACATTACTCAGAGAACCATTGTAATGGAAAGGTCAGAGATAAGGGTTCTCAGAAGACTATGGATTAAAAGCCAATATGTCCAAAGACTTGAGTTGGTTGTTTTCTAAATTCAACTTTACTGGGACTTCACTGGTAAGAAAACATAAAGAGAATTTAGCTTTCATTTAAAATAAAAAATAAATAAAAATTACCATTTATTGAGCACCAACTGGATTCCAAGTACTAATAGGCCCATAAAGATTATGACAACATTCACATCATTGAAAAGTTTAAAATCTAGTGTGAAAGATGCATACAAGGAAACAATTATAACTCAACATCACAATCGCTTTATTGAATGAATACAAAAAGCAAGAAAGGAGCAAAGAATAAAGGATCCAATGTCTGTTATGAAGGAAAGACATTTAGAGCTATAGGCTTAAGCATAAATTTTGCATGTGAGTAATTGTGAAAGGGACTGCAAACAGAAAGAACACTATGTGAATGGGCAAAGGAGTGAGAAGGCATATTCAAAAAATTAGATATATTACAGAATCACTCAAGATTTACCCAAAAGTAGGGAAATCATGGAAGATGCTGCTGAAAAAATAAACAAAATGCAAACCAATTAAAAAATTACGGAGACATTAATAAATTCTGTACCTGATAGTCTGGAGGCAGAAAATAATGAGCCCATATTATTTCATAAAAAAACTGCAATGTCTGTATTCTTTTATTCAGCCTGGCTAATCAAATGATGCATAAAGCCTTGAAAGTGCAAGATTCTAATTAGAATCTGTTAATGAACAAACTATGGAAAGGATAAAAGTTAATGACACAGGTGTGGGGTAGAGAGAAGTCTCTGAAATATATAAACATTTACACCCTGAATTCCTACAACATTTGATTTGGTGATGATAGAAATTGCAATATCAAATCAGATTAGAGTGTTTTTTAATCATATATTCATTTTGTCAAAAATATATACATATAAATGTATACATGTATGGTGTTTATTTACTGTGGTTCAAATTACCAAAGCTTGCAAGTGAGAAATATAATGTACATAGTGCATAGATATCTGACAAAGTGGAAAGTTGCACTGAGTTCATAAAGAAATCATTTAAACTTATTCATCAATATGTATGCATTATTCATTAAATTAGCAAACATTTATTGACCATCTACAATGTTCAACAGCACATTCCAAGTAGTGAATATTTTTAAAAAGTATATGCTACCTACTACACTGTCACTTCTGAAAATAATATAAAATGTGCATGACGATAAAACACATAAATAACAAAAATAAAATGAAATAAAATTAAAATATAAGGCAAATTCAAACTATCACGACTGTCAAAAAACTCAAAGTGCTCTGAAATTTAAATAAGCAAATGATCAAATCCTTTTGGCATATGATTATTAGGGATGCTGGAAATAATTAAGAAATCTGTATTCGACTAGGCATTTAAGCATGGGTACAATTTTGAGAAATGAATGTGAGCAGAAAGACATAAAATAACACTGCGCATTGACGAACTGAATAGATGTTATTGGTTAAAGGTTAACTTGAAATGGGCAATCTAAATAAAATGCCATTTAAAATAATATATATTTTAATTCAGTGTAAACATTTTATTGCTGTATCTTATTATTTTATTTCCACCATTGGAAATCCAATTGTGCATATGCTGAATTCCCCTTGACTGTCTTCTATACCTATCTTTTGTTTTCTTAACTTCTTTAAATAGCTTCTTCATTAAAATGTTTTCAATTCTATCATGGTTACTGGTTTTGTGTGAGATCTATTCTCCTCCATGCTCCTTGTAATTTAGTCATTTCTCAAATGATTGTCTTTTACTTCTATTTTATTTCTGGAGTTCCGCATGTTTCTGTTTACCATCCTACAATTTGGCCATTTTATCTCAGAATTTTTTTACATAGGGTTTTCTGGTCTTCCTTCATAGAAGTAACTGCTTTCAATTTTTTTTTTTTAATTCGTATTGGAATGTTTCTACTGTGTGGCAACATCGTTTTAATGAATTTTGCTAATCTGTAAAAAAAAAACTGTACTGCTATTTTTCTCTTGTATTCTATAATATTTTTGTATAACTCTTGTATATTTTCATCGTTTTGGTCCTATTTAAATTAATGCATTTTCCTAAACAGTTCTTTGTATTTTCTTCATATGGGATGAGTGGGCCAGGATAGCTTTTCAGACTTTCCTACTCATGAACTCTCTCTTGTAGAGAGGTAAAGATTGCAACCTTCATTTCTCTCTTTCCTAAACTAACCTGGCTCAAGGAGATTTTTAATAGAAGCTCTGAGTTTTAGTTTTCTTCACAAGCTATTGACTGGAATAGAATAGTGTGGACTTTAGTGTGACTTACTTGATACTTAGTATAGACATTTTGCTTTTATTCTCTGAGCTTCCATTTTTTGGGTCCCTCTGACCCTCCCTTATCATCTGTCTGGTCACCAGGCATTCAAGTCCTGTACATTATGCCTTGTTCATAACAGGTGAAGTGTTAAGAGTTCCCCTAGTAGTTCTTCCTTAAGGTATTGACTAATTCATAGAGATTTCTAAGATCTTTTAATATGTTGTCCCCTCTCCCCCATCTCCCCATTCCCATCCCCCCATCCAGGTCTGCTGCCTGTGGAAGTATTGAGAATATTGGGTTTTGAGGTTTTCTCAGTCTCCGAAAATATATCTTTTTGGTGCTTCTATGGTTCTTGCTTTGTCATTCCATCTACCTACTTAAAAACAACTTTTAAACATACATTCCTCTGCTTACCAATGGTTATGACTTTGTAACGTCTTTAGATACCATTTATTCTATTCCTGGTAATATTCCCATGGATTACTTTATTTCCTCCAAGAAAATAACTTATACTTTTAAATTGTTGGATGTGTGTTTTCTTTATATAGAATAGTCTCCTCTTCCATTCATTTGTAAAATTCTTTCATAAACCATGTTAAATTACACTTCTTCATAGAACTTTTCTTGATGTTATTCAATTGGTTTCTAAGCTCTTTTTTAAACTCTCATAACAGTTTGTGTTTCTTTAGCTCTTTGTGGATGGTTTCTTCTAATTTCTATTTGGTATATGTGCAAATATGAGTGTGGATGTGTTGTATGCTTCTGTCATATCCCTCTTATTAGATATATGTTTTTTGAGGGTAGGTAGTAATTTATTTCACTAATATTTATGTCACCTGGAGGCTATTCAATATATATTTCTAAATTGTTGAAGAAAAAAAAACCAGTAAGTGTTTTTGACTCTGCTATATATACAGTTGTACGCAAGTCATGGGAAACACAAGAGACATAAAAATTAAAATGCATACCTTAAGGAATGGATAGTAGATCCGAAGAAATAAGATTAAACTTGCAAGATTTTTATGACTATTAGTGAAGTTGGAATAATAAGGATAGACAATACATGGCTTCTATGAAATGATAAGCAAATATGTAAAGATTCCATGCTTCTTTTTTAAAAACAAAATACCAAAAATTATATTTATATTTGATAAAATATCTCATTTGGTGAAATCTGAAAACATGATTTACCTTTTGTAAACCTTAACTGCATTACAGGGGCACCTGGATGGCTCAGTTGGTTAAGTGGCAGGTTTTGGCTCAGATTATGACCTCAGGGTCATGAGATTGAGCCCCACATCAGGCTCTGTGCTCAGCACAGACTCTGCTTGAGACTCTTTCTCTCTCCCTTCCCCACCAGCCCTCCTCTCACTTGTGTATGTGCTCTTTCTAAATAAATCTTTTAAAAAGATTTTATAATTTATTTGAGACAGCATGAGAGTAAGAGAGATCATAGAGGGAGAGGGAAAAGGAGAAGCAGACTTGCTGCTGAGCAAAGCCCCATGTGGGGCTTGACCCCAGGACCCTGAGATCATGACCTGAGCTAAAGGCAGACACTTACCTCACTGAGCCACCCAGGCACCCCTATTAAAACTTTAAAAAAGTGTAAAAATAAAAATTTTAATATTTTCTTTACCTTTCTTTTTAATATAGCATAATGTGATGACTTTACAAAGAGACATCATGTATAAACGTCACTACTATATAGGGCTGCAGGTTGAGACAGTATAGCAGACCGAATAACAACATTTATGTGTTATGACAATGAGTTCAGGTCTTTTTACAATATTTGCTGTATTACTGGACATTTCTGAAGAACTGCTTTGAGAGATTGGCAGGGAAATTAATGTCCTTAATTCAATCCACCTGAATGCTTGATAGCGAAATGTCATGAGAGAGTCAAGCTTCAGTGTGTCTCAAAGCTAAGATATTCTGAAGAGGAGTGTGGTGTCAGGTGAGTGGTTAATTGGATGTCCACCTTCCTCATCAGATTCTTATGATGGAAAGGAAAGAATACCACTGAGTGAAATTTGGACAGCTTCAAAAGTACAATAAAACAAAATGAACAATTTAAACTTTCAAACTCTTTTGGCATTAAAGCTAAAATAAAAGACAAGGTTCTTATCACAAATTAGTGGTCAATTTATGCTGCAAGAAAGCTATGATTATAAGATTCATCTCTGACATACATACTGCCATTCAATATGTGAACTAACCTCCAAGCAGACATCATGGTCTCAAAACTTCCTTCACCTCATGTTGCTACCATCTTCTATCAACCATGAAATCTTTCAGAGTATGCTATTTAAAGAGTTTATGACATTTAATACACTTTTGTATTTTCTTTCATCATTACTGTATGTACTGAAATACACACTCAAATTCCATTCTCAAGTAGAATTATTACCAGCTGGTTTAGAAATTTTGATTGATAAAGCAAAATTTTATGAAATGTGTTGAATTGCATTTGATGGGTCTGCTGATGTCAGTGAACAACATAACTTGTTTCTCAAAATAATCTAGATGTAACAGATACATATGTTTTGAAATAAAAACATTAACTTTATAGTCTAAAGTTCTCTATTTTCTGTCCTTAGAAACTGCAAGTCTGTTTTAATCATTAGCTTATGATTATTCAAGTAACAGATACATGATAAAAAAGAAAGGACACAGAAATAAATGTCTGGTTTCAGTTCTACTATTTACTACTGCCAAGATGACCCTACGCTTTGCAAGGAACACTACCTGTGCAATCCAGGGGAAAGTATGTCCTTCTTAACCAAGATACCATAAAACCTTAATGTTGTTGAGGGAACACTGCTTTTTTCAGTCAACTAAAATAATTTTTCAAATTAAAAATCAGGTTTAAGACAAAACCAACAAACAAATATTAGAAAATGAACAATATATTTGAAATATTTACAACACAATGTACAGACAGGATTACTTTTTTTTCAAAGACACATTGTGCTTTTTACAAATTGATAAAAAAAATGGCCAGTTATACAGAGAAAAACAGTAAAACATATGACTCAGCAATTCACAGAAGAGCAAGTTCACATGACCATCAGTTACAAAATCATGCTTAAATTCAATAATAGGAAATGCAAATTATTAAATTTCAAATGATTGATAACTTTTTACCAGCCTGGAAGCATTTTTAAAAAATGAGGTAATGTAGAAAAATACACCTGCACATATTGTTCATAGAACTGTTACATTTTAAAACAAAATCTGACAATATGAAATAAAAGTGCACTTTTTCATAGAACCAGTAAACCCACTGTGATAACCTATCACATAAAGTAAAACTATATATAATGATTTCTGATATGACATGTTAGAGTAACAAGGACTGAATTTAGCTTCCTCTTTCTCACCATTAGACCCACACACAAACAAAACCCAATGGAAAAAAAACACATGAAACCACCACCTTCAAAACACTGGACATGACACAATAAAGGACAATGGTCTCTGAGAGAAAGAGAAGAAAACAAGATAAATCCAAGGATTCCCACAGCTATTGCCCTGAGAAAATGTCCAGGCCACAGTGCAAGGATCTGTAATCCAGTCAACACTGAGTAGAGAAGACTGAGCTGAGTACCCATGGAGACCAAGGCACCTAAAATTTCAGGACAGAGTATCAAAGACGACAAAGCTACCCAGGAAACCCCAAATGCCTATAAAGATTCTCTCAATTATTCAGATTTCTGATCAGTGCAAGTATTAAGGAAATTACCAAAGACCAGGGGAAAAAATCCTCTGAAAGGATTACAGGGAACAGTACTTCACAGAAGGCATGGGATAATCGCAGTACTTGTGCAATCCAGTAACTTTGGACAGTTTCTTACTTCATGAAGCATGAGGTATAGTACTGAGGCTCTTGGTCATCTAACAAGTCTTAAAAAGCAAAACATAAAAGGATTTTATAGTTTTATGAACTATTTTTAAGTTAAACAACTGTGTCCCAAAACAAGGCACCTAAGAAAATAAAATTATATTGTCTGACATTCAATAAAAATTACCATGCATGGAAAGAAGCAGGAAAATATGACACATAATGAGGAATAAAATCAATCAATGAAAACTGAGAATTGACACAGATGTTGAAGTTAACAGACAAGGACCCTGAAATCGTATCCATAGCTATATTCCATATGCTCAAAAAGTTAATATACACCTTGAAGATATAGAAAAGACCAAATCAAACTTCCAGAGAGAAAAATTACAAGAAAAAAAATATATAGAGGGATTAATTGGAACTTAGATATTGAAAAGATTAGTGTACTTAAATTCATAGCAATAGAAGCTACATAAAATTAAACAGGAAAAAAAGAAGTAAAAAAAATGCAGAGTATCAAGTGAGTGACAAAATTTCAACTGGCCAATATTTACTTAACTGGAGTTCTCGTTTAAGGTGATACAAGAGGAAAACACAAAATATCTGAAAAAAATTCCAAATTTGATGCAAACTACAAGCCTACAGATCCAAGCCATTCAAATATCCAAGCCCTCAAATATAAATAACATGAAAAAACAAAATGAAACTCTATACTTAGGCAGGTGAAAACTAGTGATAAAGAAAAAATAATCTTAAAAACAAATAGAAAAAAGGTTACATCCAAGAGAAGCAAGAATGACAATAGGTTTCTCACTAGCAACAATGCAAGCAAGAAGAAAGTGGGTGTGCCTGGATGACTGAGATGGTTATGGGTCTGTCTTCAGCTCAGGTTTTGATCTCCTGGGTCCTGGGCCTTCAGGCTCCTGGCTCAGCAGAGAGCTTGTTTCTCCCTCTGCCTCTGCCTCTCCTCCTGCTCATGCACTCTCTCTGTTTCAAGTGAGTAAATAAAATCTTTTTTTAAAAAAGAGAGTGGAATATAATCTTTATAAAATAGTATTGAAAGGAAAACTGTCAACCTAAAATTATATACCTAAAAAGATATCTCACACAACTGAAAGCTACATTACGACTTTTTCTGACTCTAAAGATGTAAAGCTTCCAGTTATGGAGTGATTAAGTCATGAGAATAAAATGTACAACACAGGGAATATAGTCAATGATATTATAATAGCAGATGGTAGCTACACTTGTGGAAGGCAAGGCATAATGTATAAAGATGTAGAACCAATCAATAAATAAAATCGAAAGAAGAAAGAAAGAAGAAAGAAAGAAAGAAAGAAAGAAAGAAAGAAAGAAAGAAAGAAAGAAAGAAAGAAAAAGGGACGCCTGTGACTCAGCAGTTGAGCATCTGCCTTCAGCTCAGAGCGTGATCCTGGGCTTCCAAGATCGAGTCCCACATTGGGCTCCCTGCATGGAGCCTGCTTCTCCCTCTGCCTATGTCTCTCTCTTTCTCTCTCTCTCTCTCTGTCTCTCATGAATAAATAATAAATAAATAATCTTAAAAAAAGATGTAGGATCATTTGTGTTGCAAGCTAAAAATAATATAACATGTGTCAACTATACTCAAATTTTTAAATATAGAAAGAAATGGGGATCCCTGGGTGGCTCAGCCGTTTAGCGCTGCCTTTGGCCCAGGGCCTGATCCTGGAGACTCAGGATCGAGTCCCACATCAGGCTCCCCGCATGGGGCCTGCTTCTCCCTCTGCCTGTGTCTCTGCCTTTCTCTCTCTCTCTCTCTCTCTCTCTGTGTGTGTGTGTCTCATGAATAAATAAAAGCTTTAAAAAAGAAAAAGAAAGGAAAGAAAGAAAGAAAGAAAGAAAGAAAGAAAGAAAGAAAGAAAGAAAGAAAGAAAGAAAGAAAGAAAGAAAGAAAGAAAGAAAGAAAGAAAGAAAGAAAGAAAGAAAGAAAGAAAGAAAAGAAAGAAAGAAAGAAATGCAAAGAGCTGGAAATGAATTTATATAGAATTATACATTACAGAGAAATGGTATATACATGGATAAATATCTCAGATTTTTCCTGTATTATAGAAATGAATTTTCTTATTTAAATCTGTTCATTTCAGCTTCCAGGCTTCCTTTCTAATAGCCTCTGTCACATTTCTCTTGCATCCTTTCTCATCCATCAGCCTCTCACATTTTTCTTGCAACCATTTGCTTCCTTTTCCTTTTCCAGGGGTTTTGAAATGATAATTCTATCACTAATATCCTAGTTTACTATTTGTGCTGTTTTCTTCTGTCCCTACAGTTTTAATAATTCTTCCCGAAAGCTGCTTTCCTTTGATTTGCAGTAAGAAAAGAAAGAATTCTGATATATAAATGTCTGACTACTTTATTAGTTGTTAATAGAATTTCTTGAAGAGGTTGTACCAAACAATATACCTACAGATCTCTATAATTTAAAAAAGTTACCTACATATTTCTGTGACATTCTAGTCATTTATCTTGCAAATTAAATCAGGTATAAGGCACTTAGGAAAAATCTGAAATATGAAAATAATCATGTTGAATGGAAGGCGGAATTTCCTGTGAGAAAAACAAAACATGTTTTCTTTACAACTCCTTAGCTGGAGTAAAACAATTCTACATGAAAACAGGCAGGAGTTTGTTTGTTTGTTTGTTTGTTTGTTTGTTTCATATATGAGCACTGTCAAGTTTAGATTGCCCTTATGAAGGTATATGCCAAGGTTTATTAAGAATTAAGGTAACTCCATGAAGGTAATGACATAAGTATTTTATAAATCTTCGAATAAAGGTTTAAAGTTTAAAAATTAGTCCAAAGAATAGGATGATCATAAAAAAGGATAAAGTCAATTGTGTGTGTACATACATTACACTTTAAAGGATAAAATGAAGTTTTTAAAAACCTGAAATTAAGTTTCACATTATTAAGAGATTAAGAAATATACATTTCTGTACTTTCAATGAGCAACATGATGAAGCATGCAGAAAAAAACAAAGGTAAAATGCATTTTAGCTATTCCATTATTAATTGCTAAGTAAATTTATGGTGAAATTCAGCTTAAGACTTTCCAAAATACAATCACTACAGAAAATTTAAGGTGATGAAATGTTTGCTTTGTATAAGAGACAAAATTGGACACACTCAAATTTTAAAGAGGATCTTGAACCTACTTGAATTTTGCAACTATTTAAAGGGTTATAATTTTTAGTTGTTACTAATTTCCTTTTTCCTTTTTTCTGTACCCCAAATTCCATAATTCTAATCAATAGTGAAATTCTTTTTTTTTAATTGAATATAGCAAAGAGACTGTATAGTCATCTTTGCATTAAGGCTCTGGAACATTTACTTTCTCTGATCTCATTCACTTTTTAAAAATAGTTATTGATTTTTAGAATAAACAGATATGCGGTACAATCAAGCCAGAGGAATATTTTAAAAGTACATAATAATATCATGTCCCTTTATACCCCACAAAAAAAAAAAATCACATGAAGAGAAAGCTGATAATAATAGCAATGGGAAATGGCAAGGGAGTAATTATCCAAGCAATACAGAGAAAAGCCATATGCTTTGCATAGAAATTGGAACTGCACAAATATGGTAATTGATTTCGTATTTTGACCTTTCATGCATTGGCATTCCATCTATTCTAGTTTCACAACCAAAAAAAAATCACAATAATAACAATAGCAACTTGAACAAGAACTTGGATCTGCTGCTACCTGTTTTTTTTTTTCTCTTTGTGAAATGATCATGTAAGCTTTTTAAAAAGAAATAAAGTGGAAAAAAAAAGAAATAAAGTGATATATAGCTACAGCATACAGAATTTGTTCTAAGACAAAGTTAGCTAAAATGGTCAAGCACCTGAACATTTTTCTCAAAGTGAATCAGGCACTTAGCCTTGGTTTACTGCATTTCCATAAATGCCTTGGTGCAAAATAATGTATACCAGACAAGTAAAGGAATCTGTTTTCCATCATCAAAAGGACTCCTGCCACACCATTCCCAACTATTTTATTTATTTGTGTTATCTTTTCTATCAGTGCATGCCTTACCCTCTCAGTTACTTTCAAAGAAAGAAATTCTAAAGCCTATTTTCCTATTGTAAAACCATTTATTATATATTGGTGATTTAATGAGTCAGGACTCATATAAATATTTCACAAGAGTCTGGGATATATATCAATTTGGAATCTGAGATGCATATTGATTTACAGAAATAGCTTAAAGGAGGCATTGTATAATGCTGCATATCAAAACTGCACTGTTTTGACCTACCCATCATCTTCCCCATTACTCCCAGGAGGCAGTTTTTACTCAATTGTCCTTGTACACTCAAGATTTGAACATAGAACAGCCTACAACCTGTCATGAGACTTAATTATGAGAATATTGTCTGGGACTTTCTTAAGTTAATCAACTTTTTAGAACAGTTTTAGGTTCACAGCAAAATGGAGTGGAAAGTAGAGAATTCCCTTTAACCCCTTATTTTTCCTACCACAAACACAACCTCCCCACTAACAACATGCCATACCATGATGGTATATTTGTTACAATTCATGAACCTATACTGACACATCTGGGATCTTTTTTAGAGTGTTTTCACTAAAAAGATGCACAGCACACATTTCTGTAGTTTCAGAACCAAGAATCAGTGTTGCTTTTCTGAAGCAGTGGATTGGTTTGACAGACTATATCACTAATCATGTTTTTCTTTGTCTATTTTGATTAATGAAATGGTTGAAGCCAAGTATGTGTCCAACTCTCAAAAGTCTGTCAGCATGTATTCTGTGAATTAATCTTAGTCCTGCCACATTTTATTTCCCCCAATTTCTTTTTCTTAACGCTCAGATATTTGTCTGGCTATTCCTTAAATTCTTGCAATTTTGGCGTTTCTCTAAGTCACATTAAGTTTTTGAAACAAAAAGGGATAAAAATAAATTATTTCATAAATAAAATATAGCTTATTTGAATTCAATTAGTAGCTTTTTAATTATCATTTTTATTAGGGGGAATAGATAAAAACTATCAAATTTTATTTTATTTGGCATCAATTTTCAGAACAATCTCTATACTAGCAGAAATACAAAATTTGAAATGTTCCTTATACAGGGGAACATTTGCACTGATGAAAGTAACCAGGAGGCAACCATAACACATATGTTGGGGACAATATATAAACATATTCCCTAAATTATGCACAGTATGTTTACTTAGTGGAGCTTTGTATAACAAGTACATGTGGGCACAGTGATTATATTTGACCTGTATAATTAAGAAAGTGATTTGCTTAGCAAGTAATTTGTAATAAAATGCCTAACCAGTAATCATAAGCACAAGCCATATGTTTTTAAATATGACCCAAACATTTGCATAGTGTTTATGTATAATAAATTAAGGCAAAATGAAAAATCTGCTGACAAAAAATAAGTAGCAATAAGGGTAGAGCAATGTATTAAATCCTTCATTTTGGATCATTTAGGTAATGTTCCATTCATTTTAGATTCATGAATAGAAGCCTTTACAGATTGGACATGCATACCATAAATCTGGAGTTATCCATTATTAGGTGGCATTTTGCTGTTTACAGTTGTACATGTTTACTTTGTGCATAATTAACTGCATAATAGCGGTCTGTGTTTTGTACAGAATTTACACTCAGGCTCTCATCAAAACAAATGACTCCAGAAAGTAGGACGCTTCCATTAAGTTCCCTGCAATCAGCATTTCCTAATATAGGTTTACAGGAATGGTTTTGATTGTGATTGTTAGTATTTTCAGCAGCTAATGTATTTGTTGGAGTTTAATTTATTAAACCCCCTACGATGCATATATGGATGGGTAGAAGTGGAAGGAAATAGAGCATACCTAAGAATAGCCAAGAAGGAATTTCCATGAAAATATTAAGTGCAGAGCCAAGGTAGACAGGCAATTGATCACTGTGTCATAATACAATGGATCAAATATACACCCCAGCTATTTTTTTTGCAGTGCACAATTGTGACAGCCAGATCAACAACTTGAGAAAGAGCAGGTCTCTGAAAACAAGCTGTCAGAAGAAGAATCAAGATTTATTCCAGCCACACCCTTTGTTTACAGCAAAATAAACTTACAGAAAATTTACCAAATTAACCAAAAGAAAACTTGTAGAATTAAATAACAAAGAATAAGCATAGATTAAATAAATGATAAAAGTACTGAGTGTGGATTTTATTGGTTAGGACTACTAGTTGAAGCAGAAGTTGATAAATTTTTAAAAATCATGATAAATGAGACTGCATATGCAATGTCATTTAACTCAGTGTATTTGTGTTCCTATCAACAGTTGGATAAAACAGTAAATGGTCACTTTCTTTCAAGAAATGGTCATTTTAGGATAAAGAGGGAGAAATTAAATGGTTTAACCAGTTCTCAAGAAAAAATGAAATCATATTCATAAGTTAATATATATTTTATAACAAAGTATGAACTTTTAAAAATTGGATCTTAAAACAAACATGTGATAAATACTAATTAGTATTAGTATTAAATAGTATTAAATACCAATTTCTCCTTTTCAGAATCTAAAGCATTATTTAATAAAATAAGTTTAAATAACATGTCATATATATAAAACAAATGACCCCCTAGAAATATTCACCATCAAAACTATAACTCCATATTATCTTCTTCCATTTAAAATATTTACTCCATTTTATAAAAAAATATTTTCTACCATTTTTATTGATAATTCCTTCTTTTGTTAACTATTATCCTAAGTCTCTAAAGATGTAATTCTATGCGTTAGATATTTCATGAAATGTTAAAATTTCATATAATATATCCAAGTAATTACTTTTCCAAACATTCTGAAGTGGTATTTTGCTTATAAAATTAGGTATTTTAAACCATCTGATCATACAATCAAAATCAAGAATCAATTCACTAGGATTCTGGCCGAGATGATGGGGTAATTCAAGCAGAATCTCTATAACCACACCCTACCACTGCTTCACTTAGTATAATGGTTTTATACACACACACACACACACACACACACACACACACATTAATATATATTTACATAGGTATCTAATGTATTTAGTATAATGGTTTTATATACACACATTTATATTTACATAGGTATCTAATATATTTCTATATATGTAAATATATAGTGATTATATGTAACATATATAAGTAAATATATAAAAACATTTAAAAAGTGCTCTTGGTAGAAAAACGGTAAATGATAAATACTTCTATGGATCAGAATCAGACCAGAAATCCATATACATCTAAATATACAGAGATATAAACTATGCTCATAGATGGGAAGATTTGGTATCACAAAGATGCTAAGCAAAACTATTATTTTCACTGCTCTGATAAAAACAAATAATCATTATGGTTTTTCCTGGAGACTGGCAAAGTGAGACTCGGTTAATATCAAAGAATACACAGCCAAAAATGTATAATTTTTAGAGAAAACACAAAGTGAAAGATATTAAAAAGTTCACTGTAATTACTCATCCGGTCTCTACCACAATACTTTCGGTCCTAGGCACCGCTAGCCTTTGCAATTGAGGTGTTGAAATTCGGTGGTTCTCTCTGGCTGAGGAGACCTCACTTCAGCTCTTGCTGTCGTGTTAAGTATCTATGATTCTGTGCCTCATCCTTGGGAGTTTTCCCTGCAGCCTCTGTTATGAGCCACCTTTTTTTTTTTTTTTTTTTCCCACCACAGTGGCTACAATGGAAAGCTGATTCACAAAGAACTGGGTTACTTAACACTCTTTTCTGTGGGGAAATGAAAGAACATCTAAGTCTCTCAAGGCCAAGTAAGTTCCTATTGTCTTCGGGAACAACTAAACTTAAGAAAGCCAGGGCCTGAGATACTTAAAGTTAGGTTAGGGAAGGTATCATCCAAGTCCAGGAGTTGCTCAACTGAAGAGGGTTAAGAATTAACAATCTTAACTTTAATTAATTAATGCGGTGAATAGTTGCTGTGCCTTTAAGGTTACTTCAATGGGGGCATATCCCAGATTGGTGCAGGAAAATTAAAAGAGCCTTGAGTCAAAGTCAACGGGTTTAAAAGTGTTTTGGGTAGGGGCCTGGCTGGCTCAGTTGGTGGAGCATGAGACTTGGGACTTCAGAGTCATGAGTTCAAGCACCATGCTGGGCACAGAGGCTACTGAAAGACAAACAAACAAACAAACAACAACAACAGAAAGTGAAAAAGTGTCTTGGGTATGCTTCTTGAGGTGTCCAACACTTTAGCTTCTTTAAGACATGTAAGCTTCGTCCTATGCCTATTCTGTCCTTTCTCACCTCCCTATTTCCCACCAGTATTTCTCTGAGGAAAAAAGTATGGATTTCACTTCTCCTCTCCAGGGCAACTAAGTCTTACTCCAACTGAAACCTTTGTCTATTATTACTTCAGCTTAGAGGCAAAGATTTACTGAGACATAGGGGCAGAAGAGAGGAAGATCGGAAACTGGAATCTAAATCAGGATATATACAAAACGTATTGCTTGTACCAATTTCCAAATATTCTTCTCCCATGAACTATTGTCACATACTGTGTTTATATGATGATTTTTAGATACATATGTTCATATACATTAGGATAAAGGACTAAGATTTCTTCTGTAGTTTGAAGTTAGTGAAGTGTTAGATTCACTTAAAAAATAAACAGGAAACTGAGATGCCTGGGTAGCTCGGTTGGTTAAACATAGGACTCTTGACTTCAACTCAGGTCATGATCTCAGAGTCATGGGATCCTGCCTCCCCTCGCCACCCCACCCCACCCACTGTTGGGCTCCACACTGGGTATGGAGCCTGCTGAAGATTTTCTCCTTCCCTCTCCTTCTTTCTGCCTCACCCACCCCCGGGGTTGCACATACACTCACACACATGCTCTCTCTCTAAAAAAAAAAAAGAAAGAAAAGAAAGAAAGAGGAAACTAAGAAAACATTTAATATGCATGGTAGAGAAAATTGCAACTCTTAATATGTAAAATGTTATTGCAAATTAAAAATAAAATACAAATGTCAGGAAAAAAAAACAGTTAATGGACATAAGAAACTGTACTGTACAGAGTTTTTAGTTTAAAACAGAAGCTACTATAGCTAGAACACATGAAAATTTATTTATTAAAGTATTAGTAAATTTACAGAATTTCTAGGAGAAGAAAAAGAAAAATAAATTCTGATACTACTTAACCAGAAGTGAATGCCCAGTCACAGCAAGGGACCACTCCAATAGAAATAATGTTCTTGGTACCACCTGCCACTGCTATCAGGCACCCAGGAAGCCAGAGATCTGACAATACAACTCCCAAATACTGTTGCATGAGGGGAAATAAACAAACAAAATCTAAACACATGCCTGTGCTTGACAGAGGGTCTACATGGATTCCTACTGGTCTGTTTCGGAAATAGATATTTGTTTGTCAGGCTTTATCTTAAGGAAGGCTGACTAAAAGAGAGAAATGAGGCAATGCTGAATGAGTCAATTTGTTGTCACAATAGACAATTATAGAATGAATACAAATAGCCAAAATATAACAAACTTGATTAGTAATCAAACCATGTATATGAAAATAACCAAACACCATTATTCTTTATGAAATTGTCAGAGGTATCACAATACAGTGTTTACTAGAATATGGATAAATATGTCCATGTATTATTTCCAAAAATATAAATGTGTAAGATGTTCTTGAAAGAATATCATTTATGTCAAAAGTTACCCAAATAATTATTCCTTTAACCAGATAATTTTACTTCAAAGAATCTATACTAAGGGAATAATAAAAATTTAAGAATGTATCTATAAGGATCTTTCTATAAATATACTCTTCATTGCTGATTCTGTGACAGTATAGAGGTTTTATCAAACTAAATATCCAACTTTAGTGAATTGTTTAAATCAATTGTTCTATATAATGGAATGACCCGCAGGCTACAAAATACATGGTGCAAAATACATGATGGATTTGTTGACATGAAGAGACATTTATGATATATCACCGAGTTAAAAAAAAAAAAGAAAGAAAAATCAGTTTATACAGAAGTATGTATAACATGATTCCATTTGTTATGGTAAATTTATATAGCTATATATACCTATGGGTAATTAGGAAATACATAAAAATGCTAATAAGGATTACCTGATAAATAATAATTCAGGCAATTGCTTCCTTTCTGTTTATATTTTTTCCCAATTTTACTAAGTGACCATGTACTAATTTTCAAGGGAAAGCAAAAAGTACATCAAGTAATGCAGTTACCACTGTCCATTATCCATACAGCTTTATCCCTGCATTATCATCTCTCCTTCCCCCTGCTATTTCCCTTCTACCTAGGATTTCCATACAAAATACAAATTTTCTGGCTAAATTTGAATTTCAGATCAACAATGACTGATATTTTAATATAAGTATATTCCAAATACTGCACGGCATCCTGTGTTAATTTGCTAAACATGGCACCTCTACTTCTAGCATCCCATACTTGTATATATATTCGGGAAGTTATGCAATCAAGGACATTTGCCAAAATAACAAAAGTAAAAACTTATATATGTGTAAAGCCTAGAACCCATTCGACATTTTACATAAACTTTCATAGTTTTCTTAGGAACACTGTGAGGTACACAGAAGGAACCGAAGCTCAGAGACTTAAGGGATCTGATAATAAACATAGAGCTGAGAGGAAAATCCAGGTTTTTAACTTCAACTTGTGTTCTGCTATGCTAAAATGAAGTTCTATGGAGGACTCCAGTTTCATTACTGTCATGCTTGCCATTTTTATCAAGTTCTATGAATTTTAAGATATTTGAATAGAAAAATTCCTGTACTTGTTGTTGCACAGTGTTTTCCTTGTGGTAATCATTCAATCATGTACATGATATTTGCTTAAACAGAACATAAACAGGCTTTTTAGGTCATCCAATAGTTAAATAGTATACTTTACTCACTTCCACTTTGAGTCACTCGCTCACTCCTACAGTTTCCTCTGGTTAAAATAACCCGACCCCTTCAACTAACTGAATCTCACCTTAATATTCATTTTGGACGTCAGTTTTCTCCTGCAATTTTTCCCAGGTGCCATAAGTTAAGTTCCTTGCTTTTTATAGATTTACAGATTCTCCTATACTTTCATAGCATGGTAGCTATCACTCTGTATGGTTGTGACCTGTTTGTCCTATGTCCTTATCTCTGCTAGACTGTGAGTTCTCTGAAGACAGGCAGTTCTTGTTTATCTTCAAATTACCATACCCTTCACAATTTGAATCCATAAGTGAATAAATTGATCTATCTATCCACCCAACCAACCATCAATCAAGAAGTGTAAGGGTTATGGATAAAGCTCTGTTTGTCTGACTTAATTAGCGACTGTATTGTAGAGTAGTGTAGCAACACCTAATAGTTTTCTTTCATTTATCGAACCTAATCAGTATTATCTAACTGATTTTCTATATTAAGAAGCATTTCTCCAGGTTTACCGAAAAGAAAATGAAATAACAAAGAAATTAGCCTGCAAGGAGAAGTGTTGGCAGACAGCAAATATTTTTAATATCAATTTTTCTTCTAGTGTCATTGAATACCTTTTCATTTACCCATTGACCATTTGAATATTTTCTTTGTGGGGAGGGGGAAACACCTATTTAGGTACTTTGTCCATTTTTTAATTGGATCATTCGGTCTTTTGATATTGAGTTGTATGAGTTCCTTACATATTTCAACATTAACCCTTCCTTGACATGGTTCTTGGCACTGATTTCAATTTTTTTTTAATAGGAGACTTAAACCAGAATCAACAAAATAAAAAATAAACAAGTGGGACTACATCAAACTTCCGCACAACAAATAAAAAAATCAACAAAATGAAAAAGCAACCTATGGAATGAGAGAAAAAATATATATGTTAAATATTCTCTAGTTGATCTGGAGAAACAGATCAATTGCAAGTACTTGAGAAAACTCCTGTTCCCTGGGACTTTGATATAAAAATGAACTATGTTGAGTTTGGAGTTATGCCTCCCTGTAGGGACCAGCACTGGTGATGTGTATATTACTGGTTTATTATTGATGTTCTGTGATAACAGTTGACATGAGTGGCACGTCAAGTGCTCCAATCACCCTTCAAGTGACCTGCTACAGGAGAGCACAGTTGACTTCCAGTCTCTAGCTATCATATGTTTTGCTGGCCACACTTCCCCCATACTTCTAGCTAATGACTGAGCATAGAAGAGCTCTTAAAATCATACCATACCTGCCCATTATAGGCCTCCTCTGACAGAATATATTTTTGACTTTTCTCTTCATCCTTATGGGAGTCTTTTTGAGAAGGGCACTGGTGTCTAAAGCTCTTCCTGACCAATCCTCCTTCCTTCTTGCTCTCCTTTCACAGGGTTCAATCCTATACCAGGTATGAAGGCTTTCTCTGCTTTCTCCTGCTCTTCTTTTATCCTTCAAAAAGATTCACCCCAAATAAATCTCCTTCATGTCTCATCTAATCCCATTTCGTGTCTTCTTGGATAATCTGAACTGATGCATTCATCAGGCTCTGAAGAGTGGTGGATATCCTCTTTTATGTCTTTATCTCTCTTTTTAGGCTCCAATGAATACCATTAGTCATTGAAAACAATGGTAATGAGTATGGATATTAATGTGACTCCATTATTACTGTAAAAATATGGCAAAACTATGATTTCTCATTATCGGGTCTGAATAAGCATTTTTATATGGAAAAATCCATTTCAACATTTAATTCTTGATTAATTAATTCTAGTCTAATACTGCCTTACGCTATTCATGGAAACATTCAAAATCTGAAACCATTCTGGAAAGTAAAAGCAAGTTCAAAAATCTTAGTTTAATTATATTTATTTTCCAAAGCCTATGGTGCTACTAAGTGACCAGTAGTCTAAATCTATACAAGAGTATAGATCAAAATCCTTATGGTAAATAGTTGTTTTTCTTTCTTAATTTCTAATATGGATATTGAATTCTCAAAAGCAGAGATGGACCACACAGATGGCATGCTTAAGAGGAAGGTATTGTTGAATTAGGCACGCTGGTGCAAGGGAGAATTTTAAGCTGCTGACTGACTCCATTAATTCATTTAAGGAAGACAAAGATGTTGCCAAAGATGCTGTCTTGCCCCAAGTATGAATTTAAAAGCAGAAATGGTCATTTTTTTGCAACTAGTTCTTTTCTGTAGTAAGGACAATGTAATATGTAAGAATGTGAACAATAAACTGATAATGTGAAAAGTAACAGACTTAAAAAGCTCATGGCATAGATAAAAAGAAAGAGATTAAGGAAAAAAAATGATGCAGAAATGCAATTTACCTAACTTCCCAGATATTTTCACTTTTAACCAATACTCATGTAAATCAGATCATAACAATTAGCAGTTACTGCATGTTTACCATGTGATAAACAATTTCCTAAGTGTTTTACATTCATCCTCCATTTAACTCTTAAGAGATCTTTAGAGCAGAGATACTATTTACCCAATTTGCAGATGAGGAAAATAATTATTTAAGAGGTAAATACTTTCCTCAAAGCATAACAACATTAATTGATGGATCATGGATTTAAACCCAATTTTAGATTCTACTGCCCAAGCCCAAGTACAGTGCAGTACAATAACCCCCCACCTTACCTCTGAAATCTCTCCTTATCAATGAAGGATATGCTCCAAGACCCCAAGTAGATGCCTAAAATCACAAATAATGCCAAACCCTATATATTCTATGCTTTTTCCTACACATGCACATATATGATAAAAGTTAATTTATAAACAAGACATAGTAAGAGATTAACAACAATAATAATAAAGCAGAGCAATTATAACAATATACTATAATAAAAGTTATGCAAATGTGGTCTCAATCCCTCAAAATATCTTGTACCATACTCACCTTTCTTCTTGTGATAAAGTGGGATAATAAAATGCCTACCTGAAGAGATGAAGTCAGGTGAATGGTGTAGGCATGGTGATATGTCAGGCTACTACTGGCCTTCTTACAATTCATCACAAGGAGGATCATCTACTTTCAGACTACAATTTGCTAAAGGTAATTAAAACTGCAGATAAGAAAGAGCTACTGCACTGACTTTTAACCAAATGTTCTGACCATCCTCTGTGGATAACTTAAAAAAAAAAATCTCATTATCCTCTTTCTTATCTTGGAAATTCTCTTTTGGTGATCACCATTCAATACTTACCTATCGAGATGTATACATTTTTGTGTGTGCCTAAATTTCTTTGTGGAATAAGATAGGATACTACAAATAGCATGAAAATAATAAAACATATTTGTTTATGACCTCAAGATACTTCAAGTCAGTGAGTTAGAACTAGAACACATTTATGCCATTAAGGTGCATTTATTCTTTAGGCTTAAAAATACTGAAATCGAGAAGAAAGAAACTGGAATTAAGTTCTTGAGAAAACAATATGCTTGCTTTATGAATATACACGTAACCTAAATTCTTAAAATAATTATTTAAAATTAGAGGATGCTACGCTCTAATTCTCCAAGTGACTTCAACCATCTCCAGTAAATTTTATGATCTTTAAGCACAAAGAGGTTTCAATCACCTCTATCCCCTAAGCAAGTAATAAATATTTATTGACATATAAATTTCAAATAAATGCCTCTCTTTTTTAGGATTCAAAGAAACATCAAGAATTATATTTTTCTCAAGCAAAAATGACTTATTCCTTGGCCAATTATTATGGCTGCTAGCAAGGTAATTTTGTCTTTGTTTCATTTGTAGACCTGGTACCCATTTCACCAACTTATAAATCTTCTTAAAATGCTTAATGAAGATTTGAATTCATATATTCTATTTAAATAGAGACAGTGGTCAGATATTTGTCTTGTATTTAATTATTGCAAAACTCCACTTTTTATTTTAATATTAAGATGACTTTATTCCATTCTTATTGTTCTTAAAACTGGTTCTTGATTTATTTTTGCTTTGTCTTCCTAATTAGATATTCATTTTGACATTCTGGTCCCAGAAGAAATAACATTAACTCCATACTTATCCATCTGGTTATCTGTTATAGCTTGTGAATTGCTGCTTATAATTTTCCAGGGACATGTGGGCGCCCTTCCAGTTAGGCTATTAAAATCCCTTACACTCTAACAACATGCTAATTAATATCCTCTCACGTTTGTGGATGCACAGTAGCACAGTAAAAACACAGCCATGTAGAGGAAATGTCTCTTCTTCAATATTGAAATGTAGAAATTTTAGATTAAACGTTAAGCCAGCAATTCTTTATATAACTACATCCTTCCAAGGAAACAAAACCTTTTATCTTCAATTTTATGAAAATGTTTAATTCACACATCATCTTAAAATTTAATACCTATCATTCTAAAAAAACTGCACTGTGAAGGAGGAGTATCTTTTCAGCCACGTTCAGAGAAGGGTGTTTCCTAGCAACCCCATACAATCAGAATCAATCCTTGGAAGAATTATGACTCAAAGTGCTGTTAAAAGTAATCATTTGCATGAAAAAGAGACCTATGTCTGTTCTGATTAGGAACAACAGTTCTTTCCTAATATTGGTCAGCCGCAGTCCAAAATCAGGCAGCTGTTTAGAGATGTCTTTGTTGTCATGAAATTTTGCCTGAGGTAGTCAAACATCATATCCCCACAGACAGAGCACACAGGCCACTAAAACTTCAGAGATTAATCCAATGAGATATACCATCTCTCTACCACATTAAAATGTGTTACATTTTTTATTTTGCATACATTTCTTAACTCATTTTCATTTCCTTTTACCTGATAAGTATTCTTCACTGTTGAAGGATTAAACATTTTGTAATGATTTGATAGAGAAACAGGTACCTAATTTGTATAAACATATATTTGTACATTGTCTTTTTCTTTACTAGGCAACTATTGTTGCCCCTGCATATGGACTCTACAACAGTTAGTTTCAAATTATAACTGTCTTTTTCAACATTTTCACAATAACAGTATCAATCAAAGCGCTTTGATTATTCACTCTAGGAAAAAAATGTTTTATTTTTTTCAGATATGAAATACAATAATTCAGTAGATTAACTCCCCCACTTATTTTTCTTTTTACTGGGGCAAGTAGCTATTGTTGATCATTTCAGTTGCTTTGTTGTTGTTTTTTTGTCATTGCCCTTACATATCCAAAACAGACCTGCTGTCAAATGGATTGTATAAAGTACATTTGGATCTATCTAAAAACACAAAATCTATCAAGATGCAATGAACTGCTAGTGACGCTTCAAAGACCACAGGCTAGGAGGGACAACTTCTCCATTCCAAATTTAGAAACCATACATGTTATTCCTAGATCTAAGTTTTGGCATTGACTTTATAATAAATTTATCCCAGAAGGATACTAACAAGGTAAGTAAGCAGACAGTAAATATCTGTCTATTAAGTCTAATAATTAGACTATTCTAAAAATATTACTTGAAATTTTTAGATAATTACCCAAAACATAAATGAAGAATTCAAGATATCAGAAAGGAATGAACATATTTGTGGATATTGGATTATTTGTTTAAGTATACACACTGATCCTCTTCTCAGTGAGTATACAATTATAAGGACACACCAAAAATATGTATATTCATTACATTAAAATTATTTAATTTTAAAAGGACTAAAAGAACATTTTTATACAAAATTATTTTAGCAAACTAATAAATCTGTTGACTTTAAAATCTCTTCTTATATAAGCCATATAATTAATCTTTAATAAAGTTATAAAAGTCTAGAAATATGATTATCTATTTTCCATAGTTTTAAGGAAACAAAAATCAAAAGAAAAATCTCCTCCCAACCCAGAAAACTTCCCCACAAAGGCAGAAAAGAAAGAAAACAATTTTATTACTTAGTAAGTGTAAAACCAGAATGTGATATGCATCACATTGCAATCTGCTAAGAAATCTGCAAAGACAGGGGAAAAAAAAAGCCTCACCCCTTTATATAGACAAGCAAATACAACCCATTATATATATATATTTTTCAAGATAAACAATGACTAGTCCTGAAGTAAGAGGACAGGAAGCACCATTCGTTCATATTAAATTTACCTGGTAGTTGGGGTCACCACTTGTGCTAGCCAACAAGCTTTATCCAAAGGAAAAAGAAATTTCTCATATTTTTGTGCCAGGAAGTAGTTTTGTAAGGTGAGCAGGACACCCACAGAAGTTGATGTCTACCCTCCCATAGAAACTGGGAGGTAAGAACTCATTCTTCCTTGATGTTTACATTTCAAAGAGATGGTTCCCCAGTCCTTGAGAAAGACATTCCTGGCTCTTAAAACTTTCAAGAGTTTGATTTAGCTTTTAAAAAAATTTACATGCATTTCAATGAGACAGAGAAAGAATTTACAATTACAAGAATTCTAAAATAAATGCTGGAAGACAAGGCAAGGCAAGAAATTAAGTCTCATATTTTAAATTGTATTTACCCTTACAATAGATATGCATGATTTTGCCCTACGTGTAGCAAATCCTTACAGACTTAGCAATTCTCCATTTATTTTAACACCTCTAGCCATACACATATCCAATTTTCTATCACTAATAATTTTACTGGCATTTGCTTTCTAATAATTGTAGTTTTTAATTCCCAGATGATTTCTTACAGTAGGCTTTAAACAAACTGAGAGAACAAGAAATAGAGTTAAGAACTAGAGAAAAAAATAAATAAATAAGTAAATCAATAAATAAATGGAACTAGAGGAAAATAGAGGTAAGAATGTCACTCCTGTTTAAGGAATATAGAATAAATCCCGCTAAGTATATAGTAATATGTCAAAAAGCTAATATCTAATATGTCTATTATTTTTGAAGATTTTACTTTCTAATTTTTTTCAGTAAAATAGCTTATTATTCTGGTTATACAAACAATACATACACACTATAAAACTGCAAATAGCATATATAAATATTAAGAAGAAATTATGGTTCATCTGACATCTCATGTGCACTGAGCTAAATTCATTATGCTGTGACTCATATTTCACAAACTGCAATTGAGTGTGTGCTCTTGATTTTTTTCCTTTAGGAGACAAAGGGAAGGATGATGAACACATGGCAAATATGTATATATGTAATATGTAAATATTAATTCTAAAAATAAATTATACTCAATGGGAATTGCATACTGAATCAATCTTTTGGAGTCTAAACCAAATCTTCAATGGACAATATAAATAAAAATGTCTATATTGTCTTGTGCTGTACAGGATAGGTTCTTACTGACAAGAACTATAAAATGCTAATTTATGCAAAATTTACTGGAAGAATATTTGGGACATAGAGGAGGAAGCATAGAGGATCAGGCTTGGGACTCAGCAGAAACAATGGATGCTCCAGAAAGCAAAGAAACACATAGGAAGTAAGAATCCCAGCAAATCTCTCCCTGTTTGAAACTCCAGTCAAAGGGACAAGGGGGAGCAAATAACTTCTAAACATTCATTCTCAGACTTGCATCAATTGCTTGAGATTTAAATTTCTGGGATAGAGCTCCTGATTAATCTTCCATGATGAAGACTTTGTATAGAACTGCCATCCTAGAAAGTCTACATACACTTAGGAAGAATTATTTGCCCACTAGGAAATGAGGTACACTCAAGAAGGGATAATGGATTCTGTGCAACTAAAATTTGTCAAATTACCTTGACAGTGCTCAATAAATTTTTGTTCCTTGTATCTCTTTTTAAATAATAAGAAATCATTTAATAATTTTAATAACAGTAAATAGCTGAGCTAAATATCATTTAATATGCTATATTAACATACCATTTAATATAAATGACACTCGGGTTTTTATTAAGCAAAAATAAAAATGAAAACTCCTAGGTCCTGTGGTGTCAACATGTGGTGTTTCTCTTGATTGGATGGGGTCCCCTAAATCTGGGGCCATGATTGAGTAAAAGCCAGTGGTGGCCCAGGTGGTGAAAGTATTCACCCGAGACAGGAAAAAGGATATAGAAGTCTACCGAATACTCTAAGGAAGCAGTGAGCAGGACAGCAGAGGAGAGACTGCAATGAGGTAGTGGATGGGGGCTGCTTTTAAAGGAGGAAGAAGCAGACATATGGCCATACATGGAATTCTCCCTTTTTTGGTAACTGTGCCTAAGTGTAAGTAGCCCATTGGTTAGTTAGAACCTATGGATATCTTGAAGTGAGTCACCTAAAAAGCCAGTCTGTGTTCAGCCAGGGGGTCACCGAGGGCCTTTTTGCGTTGATCAAGTTTCCATTACTTAAGCCTATTATCTAATAGTGTCCTCTATAGGTACAAAATGTAAACCATTGTCATAGAACTCAACCACAACCGTGTTCATATGAACACGGACTTGATTTCATACAAGGAACTAGCTCAGCAAGTTTCTCGATTCATGACTACCCTATTTCTGCTTTCTTAGTCAGTTATCCTCTATCTTATTCTATTATCAGCTACTTACTATTCCTTAACTCCCCTGTTTGTTATTTTGAATCTTCTCTTTCCTATATTTCATTTGCAAACTGTTTTAGTAAAGGCCATACTTCACTGGTTGTTTTTGAACATTCAGCCTCTGAATGTCTCCTAATTCTTGAGAGAAAAAAAAGTACCTGAATAAAACAACAACAGCAAGCAAAAGCTGGCTTAGGACATAGCTGAATAATATCTTCAACAAGTTCCCAAAATATGAATCCTAATTTTAAAAAAATGCTCTGCTGTGCAATTTCAATACCTGGGTTATGGTTCATTTTCTTGCTAAGGCCTCCCCACTCATTGCTTTTCCGAAAGGTGGAGCTAACCCGGAAGTCCTCCCCTCCCTCCAAACTTTTATGCCAAATAATTTCCTTCTAGAAAACACACACACGCACACACACACACACACACACAGAAAATACACTTTCCCTTCTTCCACAGAATCTCTGCTTTTCTCCAAAGTATTTGCATTTCCTGTACAGATCACCAGTGCCCAGCAAATACTTATATACAAAAACGTCATCACAGTTCTCCTGCTTTTTCTTCTATTTTAGATTCTCCAACTCTGTGCCACCAGCATAGCTGAACTGGGCCTTGGGGACCCATAATTTAATGACTTTGCATGCCTCCTCTTACAAATGTTCCCAGAATTTCTCTCAGTGGAAACTCTCACTCCTTAAAGGAATAGCAAAATGTTATCAAATGTTTATTTCTCTCCTCTAATTCAAGCAGAGGCAGGCATTGACCACATTAAAGCTGGCCTCAGAACTGTCTAGCAAAAATCTTAGGTCACGTGAATGTACCTAGGTAAAACTAAACAGCTTATTGGAAGACATGATGGAAAAGAAGTTTATTTTATTTTTTTAAAGGTTTTATTTATTTATTTATTCATTACAGACACAAAGAGAGAGAGAGAGAGAGAGAGAGAGAGAGAGAGAGAGAGAGAGGCAGAGGGAGAAGCAGGCTCCATGCAGGGAGCCCAACACCGTACTTGATGCCCAGAATCCAGGATCACGCCCTGGGCTGAAGGCAGGCATCAAACCACTGAGCCACTCAGGGATCCTCTAGAAGTTTAATCAGTCTTACTGTCTGGGAAGAAGAGGAAATTTGGAAGTGAGTCTTGACTGAATATCTGTAACTGTAACACTGCATTAAGCCTTGCTTGGGTTTAAATCAACACACATATATGGGGCACCTGGGTGGTGTCTCAGTCAATTAAGCATCTTACTCTTGGTTTCAGCTCAGGTTGTGACCTCTGGATCCTGGGATCAAGCCCTGCATCAGGCTTCAAGCTCAGTGCAGAGTCTGCTTGAGATTCTCACTCCCTCTTCCCTCTGCCTCTCCTGCTTTGTGCTTGCTTTCTCTCTTTCTCTCACTCTCTTGCTCTCTCTCACTCTCTCCCAAATAAATAAATAAATCTTAAAAAAAAAGCCAACAGATAAAAACATACACACTCTCAACTCTATTACAAATGCAAGAGTCAAACATATACGGATCAACACAACAGCTTTTTCATCAATTTGAGTTGGAGTTGACTATTTGAAATTGGCCCCAAAGCAGACTAACATGCACTCTATAAATCTAGACCTTAGTACACCAAGAGTGTTCAAAAGACAGACACATCAGACACATCTGTGAAAGTTATTCACTGTTTCAAACCCACTAGCCCTTATGTTCTGACTTTGCTACCAAGTGTTGCCTATGGTTCAACAGCACAGGCATCACCTGGGAGCTTGCTGGAAACTCAAAATTTCAGGCTCCAGCTGAGACCTACTGACTCAGAGCCTGCATGTTAGCAAGATCCCTATGAGATATGAACACACCATTATATTTGCAAAGTGCTGTTCTACTCTGTGAGAGATGGGCTTCCAATGATTCCCATATTTCTCCAGGATCCTCCCTTACAGATTCTGAAGTAGCAGGATAGATATTGAACATCCACATTTTTATAAAATCACACCATATAATTCTTACTATCTTGGAAGTTTGGAGAAAGTAAATCAGCACTTTTAGAAATATTAATGGCATATGAACCATCTAAGAGTTTTGTTAAAAAACAGGTTCTGATTCAATGGTCTAGGGTAAAGCCAAGATTCTGAAATAGGAGGTCGAGGAGAACAAGGCCCACTCTCCAACCTATTTCCCATTTTAAATTATACTCAGTGAACTTTCAATTACTATTCCCCCAAGATAATTGAGTCCATAAATCGTCATAAAATTACAATAGCAAAATGTGAGAAAACAAAAGCAAAATTTCCCAAATTTCAACAATGTTAATGGCCCTACACCTTCTCAGGGAAAAACTGATATATAAAGATTATTTCATCTTCCCTCCTAAATATGAAAGTAAATTCAAAGGTATAAGATAATGTTAAAAACCAAAATCACCTCCCCCAGATTTTTGAACCCTGCTCTTGACTCACTAACTCAGAACCTCTTGGAACAGAGCCAGAAAATCCATTTCAAATAAGTCCCTAGCTGAGGCTGATGTTCTTGGTCTGGGATCAATACTATGAGGGAAAAAATGCATTAGAAGAAGCCAATATGGCTCACCTAGCAAAACTTAGAGCCTTAAAAAAAAAAAAAAAAAAAAAAAAAGAAGTGTTCCTTTATTAAGGCAAGTCTTTACTGGAACTTAAGAGCCTTTCCTTTTTGGTGATACTATGCCTTTAGCCATGCTACTTAAGTCAAAATCAGCAGCAAAGCCTTTCCTGGCATTCAGGCCTGTGCCAATTGAAAAATGAATCTGTCACTGGTGAACAACACATGGCTTTCACTCTGTAACTGGAAAAAATTGAGTAAATCTAATAAATTAAAGTTGTTAGTTTGTTTCCAAAATGAATGTTTGAGACCATTCAAAGGGTTTTCTGGCTTATGTACCTTATTTTGGGACTTATCAAAGCTAATAAATCAGACTTCTATTCAGATATGATCTAATGTCAAAGTGGAAACAATGGTAGTTTTAGACCTGACACAGTTGAAACAGAAAATGCAACCCGAACCTTATAAGAAAATAAAATTTTCAAAATGCACACACTTCTTCCCCAATTCTACTCAAGGAGAATCTACTTATCTGTTGAGCTCCAAGAGCAGAAAGAAAACCACACCCCTACCCTGTTTCTCAGATGGCCCTGGACCAATCTCCTAGGACCACTGACAAGAGGGCAGGAGCAAAAGGAGGTGGTTACTGCCCTGTACACACTGAGACACAATGGAGAGCAACCCTCCCGTCCCATATCATTAATCAAACTGGCAAATTACTCCTTTGCCCGAAAAAGAATGAAAAATTGAATAAAAGGGTCATGTTATCTTTCCAGTAGTTCCTCTCCTATAAAGTACAGTGGAAATTTCTTCATGGAAATGGGAAGGAAAAATAAATATGTCATAACTTGTCTTAAGGGCCAAGAGGGGGTTGAAGGAATGTGTGCATTTTTAAAACTGAGGAATATTTGCTACCAATGGTTTGATTCCATTTTAGTGACTCATATTTTTGTTTATTGCTTTAACATTTAAGAAGAGCATAATATTTATCCAAATGTATCCAAATTTTAAAAAGTGCTTTATATCATAATGATAAAGAACCAATCTTTTGGGTCCCGTGGGTGGCTCAGTGGTTGAGCATCTGCCTTTGGCCAGGTCATGATCCCACAGTCCCAGGATCGAGTCCCACATCGGGATCCCTGCAAGGAGCCTGCTTCTCCCTCTGCCTATGTCTCCACCTGTCTCTGTCTCTCATGAATAAATAAATAATTTTTTTTAAAAGAAACAATCTTTTATCCACATCTACCAAAGGCTGTTTTTAGCAGTAGCATCTTCTTTCTAGAAATTCCACATGTTGGAGTGGGAAGAGCAATCCCTGAACCAAAAGTGACCACTCTGCACTCTTAGACATAACTGGTCCAGAGCTCATCATCTTGTTCAAGCTGGGCCAAATTTGCTCCCTGTAAGAGTTTAAAATTAAAATTTAATGATGCAGTGTTAATCTGGTTATTATTTTGATTGACAGGTATTAGTCACCATATCACAACAGAGAAAACTGACCTGCAGTATGAAGAGAATAAAATAGACTCACAAAAATGGGTAGAGGTGAAAGGAGCAGAAAGTGTTCCAGATCTTTTCAAATTTTTCTGAGACCAAGGTGGCCACTTCCTCTTAGTTTCCATAAGATACCTCTAGGTTTTACCTTAAATAAGCAGGTTACTTTTACTTGAAATAATAAGATCCCAAATGATGTATCTACTTCCTCCCATTTCCTCAAGTTCCCGAGATACACATACATCAGCTGCTCAATATCATTACATGATGAGGACAAATCTCTCAGTTAATGTCCCCTTCTTGGTACTGGTCTGTGATTTGGTTGTTTTAATGAGGCAAAGGCTATACTAAAGCATTAATTTCTCAAAAGACTTACTTTTCCCATTGTAATTCTTTTTTAAGATGAATAATGAAGAACAAGTGTTAGGCAAAAAATGCACAGGCTTTATTCTATTTAGTTCAGACAGCTCTGAGTGATCACATACTATATGACAAGTAGGCCCTGTACTAAAAATGGGAAGTCAAAGAAGTTCATATAATCCATGTTCTTAGGGAAATTGCAAGCCAGTTGTAAGGACAAGTAAAATCAAATAAGCAAATTAACAAGCCTATTACAATAGAATGACTTATAAATAAATTTTGAGCAAGATGCTATGTTAAAGGAGAAGAGGAAATGCTAAATTTTACTTTGGGAACTTGAGAAAGACATTACAGAGATCAAATGTGAACTGTGCTCGAAGGAGAGGTAGCTGCATAAATATAGTTACAAATCATGAAAAGTGCATATTCATTAAAGAAATGCTGGCTGCGCTTAAAGCTAAAGAGGTGGACTGAGGCCTACTTGTTGAGGTTCCTGCTAAGGTGACAGTTCAGCATCCCTGAAGCAAGGAGGAGACTCCAAAGGTCTTTAAGGAAATAATTTCACCAGACCTATGTTTTAGAAAAATAACCCTCAGAAATGTGAATGTGATTGTGTAGGGATGCTACTCAAACCAGGAACTTATTTAAAAAGTTACTGCAGGAGTGCCCATCTATTGGTTTCAGCTCAGGTCATGATCTCAGGATTGTGAGATGGAGCCCTGTGCTTTAGATTCTCTCTCTCTCTCTTTCTCTCTCTTTCTCAAAGAAATCTTTTAAAAACAATAAAGCCCTGAACACTTTTTTAAATTAAATTAATTTATTTAGAGTGCTTGTGGGGAAGAGGGGCACAGGGAAAGGGAAAGAGAGAAGATGCAGCCTTCAGTGGAGCCCAACATGGGCCTCAATCCCACCAGAGAGATCCTAACCTGAGCTGAAATCAAGAGTTGGACACTCAACAGACTGAGCTACCCAGGCACGCTAACGTACTGAACATTTATTTTTAAAGATTATTTATTTATTCATGAGAGACACATAGACACAGACAGAGGGAGAAGCAGGCTCCTCACAGGAAGCCTGATACAGAACTCGATCCCCAGATCCAGGATCACACCCTGAGCCAAAGGCAGACACTCAACTGCTGAGCCACCCAGGGGTCCCAGCATTGAACATTTCTAAAAATGGCTTTAGTACCAACATTTTTCACCAACTGCAGAAACTTCTATAAACCAAGCAATTCACTCCTACAACTAAATTTATACGTACCTGCATGAAAGTTTATATAAAGTAGTATGCAAAATAAGAATATATATACACATATATAGCAAATCTATATACATATGGCTAATCTACATATTTGTCAACAGTCTAATGGAAGTACAAACTCATAACTCTTGGATCTCAAGAAATGATACTACAGTAATGAGAGGAAAGAAGACTTGACTTCCCTAGTGAGCAGTTTAACAGGCATACTTTGGTTCTGGGCACCTGTGATTACTGAAATGTTACTTCCGAAATTTCCATGAAAAAAAAAAAGTTATATTTCCTCCGTATATTTAAGGTAAGTGGAAAACTACAGACAAATATAGGGAAAATCTGCTGCACAATAAATATACTGTTGATCAGAGCAAATTTATAGACCACTGTTAATCTGTGGAATTTATGCTGATTTCCCCTTCGTTAAAATTAATGGAGCAAACTCTCTCTCTGCAAGGAAACAAAGACAAGTCATATTTTCTGACCTTGAAAGTACCAAGCAAGTTTGGTGAGTCCCTCAGGAATGTAAGTACAGCCTGGTACTCTTCTGCTGCTTAGGATTAATTGTGTCAGGTGATTACTTCAAAGTAACATTATAAAAAGGAAAAGCTGCATTTTTATCTTTCTGTCCCATACAGAGATAAGAAGGCAAAAAACTCTTATATCTCCATGAATATATATCTTCTTCTTGGGGTTTTTTAAGTGACAGAAAAATCTAGTTCATCACTAATACAGTTATAATATAAAGTATCATGAAACCTTACATTATATTTTGATATACAAAAGAAACAAAGATAGAACACAGTGTATTTTAGATGGCTGTTAAAAATGTGTACAGGCATCAGCTATAACTCAGGGATAATAATGCCTTCTAAGGGGTTGTTTTGAGGATTAAATAAAAGCAGCATGTGAAAGTCCGTCTTAAACTATAAAACACTTCGTACTGTAATTCAGAGGCTATAGGTCCTAGAGAAAATTAAAGGATAAGTCTTTTAGGAAGCATGGACCTAGGACCGTCAGCCTCAATAATAATTGCCTGTGGAGCCTTCAAGTTTTGAGAACACTTGACATGAAACATGAGAATACAGAGAAATATTTTTTCTCACTGGGTATAAAATTAAAGAAGCTTTAGGTACTTATAAATAGAAAAATATCTACAAAGATAATTGTAATTCTGGATTTGTGTGTACTGCTCAAAAATCATGAATGTGGGAAGGTTAGAGTTCTATAAATGGGAGCATACACCTAATCCTCCTCTAACTCCAAAATCTGGTAATAACAAGGTACTGTAGTTTGTCCATTATGTGCAAAGGTATTGAAGTTAATCATCCTGAGGCCACATCTTGGTTTCCATAACTTCATTAATGCATGATATTGAACCAATTATATAATCTTGTTGACATTCTCAAATTTACTGATATATTCAACTTTACCGAGTGCCTGCTACGTGCGAGGCTAAAGGACACAGTCAGGTTTCACACAGCTTACTGCAGCTGAGGGAGGGCAGCCAATTGAAGAATCAATTATACTGCAGCTCAATAAATACCAGTATAAGAAAATAGTGGGTGCTATAAGGAAGCATATAACCTGTGCCAGAGAAGTAAAAGTCAGGAAACATTTCTTAGAGCTGCACATACAGGATACAGAAGTTAGCTTCCTGGAGAAGACACAGAAGCAATGACACTGCTGAAAGAAACAGCTTTTGCAAAAGCTGGGAAGCAAGAGAGGGCAGGACATGGTAGAGGAACTGAAAAAAGGCATCATTTTGGCTGCAGCAGTGTGTGTGACAACAGTGATAAAGGATAAGGTGGGAGGTTGAAAGGGCCACATCCTAAAGGATCTTTTTGAAACTTGTACAGGTACTTTATCCTGAGGCAAGAGGAAATCATAAAGTTGTTTTAAACAAGAAGGTCACATCAGATTTGAGGTTGTTAAAGATGATTGCCAAAGTTTGTTGAGATGACAGGCTATGGCTTGGGATCTGAATGAAGAATGTGAAGAAGGGAAAAGGCAAACATGGAGAGAAAATGAAAGATCTAAAAGAACAGAAGAGTTGACGGGATAAAACATTATACAGAGCAATGGAATGAATGTGGAGACGGTTGTCTCCAGAGAGTAGCTTTGTGAAAACAATACTCTGGTGAAGTCATTTCAAGTGCTCCAAGGCTCTTGGTTACAGCCCACAGGAGCAAGTAGTTGAACATGCATTGAGGTAATCATGGTAAAGTTGCAGAGGTAATGGGGCATCCTATGATTTCTCTTAGACCATTTTCCCCATGCAGGTGTTCTGCTTTTTGGTAGAGTTTTTTGGTTGATTGAATTTTTGTTATCATGGTAAGTTCTCAAATCAGATCTGTGTATAAAGGGGAGATAGTGCTTGGTCACCTAGCCTAATCAAAATAAACTTTCTTGGGATCCCTGGGTGGCTCAGCAGTTTAGTGACTGCCTTTGGCCCAGGGCATGATCCTGGAGTCCCCAGATCAAGTCCCACATTGGGCTCCCTAAATGGAGCCTGCTTCTCCCTCTGCCTGGGTCTCTGCCTCTGTGTGTGTGTATGTCTTTCATGAATGAATGAATGAATGAATGAATAAATAAATAAATAAATAAATAAATAAATAAATAAAATCTTAAAAAAATAAAAAAATAAAACTTTCTTATGGTCTATCCCATTTATTGGGGTTACACATTGGTAAGGTGGGGTAAGAACCCTAGTTAACAATAAAGTGCCACTATAGTTTATGCTGTTTCTTTGAGAACTGTGAAAGGAGATGTTCCTGCGGAGTGCTGAAGGAGGGTATTCCTGGGTCCCCATTTTCATGTCATCATTTTATTTTATAAGCTTCCCATTCCATACCAAGCAAGAGACAAAAAACAAACATTAATTAATCAGGTTTTTTTTTAGATAATTAAAGTTAATAAAAACTACTGAAAGCAGTCAGTGGATCCAGGGAGTGGAAGCATTATGAACAAGAAAACTGTTCATAATGAATGAGAAGTTGAAATCATGCTAACATCTCAATGTTTTATCCTTTATGTTATACAGGTAGTATATTATAGCTAATAGAACAATTTCTTGTTGGTTCAACCCAAATATATCTTTGATTGTGGTATAGGGGCAGCATTATTTAATATCTAAAACAAAAGGCCTAATTTATTACTTTTCCTTCTCAAGGAAAAAAGATCTAAGTGGTAAATACAAATGACTAGATTGAATAAAATGGTATAAAGAGCATTAAAGTCAGTGTTATCCACATTCATAAAGATTAAATCTATATCCACATTTATAAGGATTAAATATAATAAAGTCCTAAATTAATTACGGAATGTTACAGATTTAAGAAAATGTGGAACTTCTGTTAGATAAAGGTAAAGAACGTAGATGATTGTAGTCTGTAAATTCTAACTAAAGTGACTATAGCTTTGCTCCTTGATGTATAACTGCATTTTGGTATGGAATATCTCAGAGTATACATGTCAGGAAGTCATCTTATTTCTTTAGGTGAGAAAATGGTCCATGCTACACGTTGGGGTTAATAGGTCATATATTTTTGTTGCATAGTGTGCACCAAGCAACAAAATATTTCTTCTTTACAAAGAAATTTTCATCTGGTCAACAAGAATGTTGGATAATATGCACTCTGATAGAAATTGTTCTAGAAACTGGCCATGAGTGAGGGTAGTGACTGGTGGCAAATTTTGTGTTGGCACAACTCTAAAGGCAATCCCAGATGAAACAGCCGATAGATTTGAGTGTTAGTCCCAGGGAAAAAACCAACATTGGACATAGTATCCAGAATGTTCTTAGACAAGTAAGGAAGCTAAACAAAGCAGATGTATAAAATTTAAAATAATTCAGGCAAAATCTCAAGTGCACAAACCTTGGCATACAGCACAAACCTGGGCATACAGCAGAGGTAATCTACATTTTATTAAAAATTGTGCCAATCAAAAAAAATTGTGCCAATCAGGATTAATTAATCAGCCAATGGAAAATTGATGCCGACCTTAATTCTCTCCTAAATTTAGGACATCTTGGCTATTTATTATATAGAGAGATATCAGTTATATTAACAGCTTCTATTGCTTTTCTCCCTAACCAGAACGTTCAAGAAATTGGCAAATAGGAGTAAATAAGGATCTTGACTTCCTTAGACAAGTGTGGGCACACAGCGGAAACCAGTGCAAAACCTTTGTGTTCTCAGTCCCCCTTATGGGGAACCGAAAAACGCTTTACTTAAGCAAGCAGCTCACGCAAGGCAGTATCCAGGCCACAAAGATTAGATTATTGTAACTCCCTGTTGGCTGACTTGCTCCATAAGGCCTTACAGCTGGCGAAGGACAAAGCAGCCAGGTTCCCTCTGAAAAGGGCAAAATTAATCAAAATATATTTCTCCCTATCTGAAACCCCTATGTTAGCTACTGGTTAAAAAATATAAAGTGGTGTCCTGATTTTTAAATTACTCTTTTAATTCAGGGGGTAATATCTGGCCCAACTCCAATGAGGTTTTTACAATCTCTCAGCAATTTATGTTTCCTGGCCAGCTTCTGAACTCTGCTGAAACAAATCTGCTTCAAGTCCCAAGACCATTTCAGGGTTTTATGAAACAAGGGTATTCCTATAATCTTTACCATGTATAATTCTGCTTTGATTACAATGCATTAGCTTTGGAATTATATTAACTTAGATAAAATTTTGTAGCAAGTATCCCTTGGAATAACATAGAATGATGTAATTTTATTTCTTGTTACCCAAGGGTAATTAGACATTTCCTTCAGTTTGGGCCTAGAGTGGAAACTAAAGACTAGAATGTACAGATCAAATATCCTTTCAAAAGGTATCCGCTAGTATGAATGAACACACACACCGGCATGCATGCATCCACAAATTATTTGTATTGCTAAGCTCAAAATCGAACATAGATATATATAGGGACTTTGGCAATAGAGTATGTTCCCTTGTTAAGTAGCCAAATCGATCTCACTTCATTGACTGAAAGCAAAACAAACTAAAAAATGGTGTGAACCTTTTGGGTATTCAAACAACACAACCAAGTGTATAATGTTTATTAATCAAAGCTGAGGATGCAGGTTAAACACACCCAGAAATATGGAAAGGTCAATGAAAAACTTCCTTTACCTGCCCTTAGAGTTCTAGTAAAGTTCGAAGAATCTGGTAGAACTAGAGGTCTGTTGAGTTTCTTCAGTGGCACAGTTTCAGTCCAAAATCCTCCCCAGGAGGATCATCATTCCAGAAGAAATTTGAATCTACTTTCCCTAACAGTCATCCCTTCTTATTGTAATGTCAGTGGATCCAGCAACATTGTCTTGTTGGATTTATTAAACAAAATAAGTAATGGCTTCCTTCAAATCAACTTACAGCCAAAGATAAGGATCTACCACTGGCTGAACACCTATTTTATATCTGATATTCTGTATATTATTTATGCTTATACCAAACTAACAAAATACATATTATTTTCTGCTACTTTATTTCCTTACTTTATGTGTATTATTTATGCTTGTACCAAATTGACAAGATACATATTATTCTGCTACTTTATTTCCTTACTTTACTAAATTAAATACTATAAATATTTATATATAAGAAAAATCAGCATAATTAAGTATTTTCTATAATACATAAAGTTAATCATGTATTTTTAACATCATTGGCTAAAAAATCAATTGAACAAAGCAGGTAGATTTCAGAAATAAGTCAAAACTTGGAGGAAGCAATCAGCTTCCTCCAAAGTGCAAGTTTTACACTTTACAACTTTGCTCAGAGGACAGCAACAGATGCAGGGTGGTACAGGGTGGCTAAAACCTCAGGAGAAAGTCAACCATCTTTCTTGGTGAATGAATCTAAGGAAAAAAGCCTGTAGCACCTAGGGCTGCCAGAGAGTGAGATGGGGAGTGCGGGGAATCTCAGAAAGGAATGAGCCAGTAAAGGGAAACATTAGATTCTACATGTAAAATTTGATCCACGTCTCTGACCCTTGAATCACACATTTGAAGATCAGACTTCTCAAAATTTGAAGTTAGAATTCAATTGCCATACATCTCAATTAAAAAAAAAAAAAGTTTGTTGGGGCACCTGGGTTGCTCAGTTGCTTAAGGGTCTGCTTTTAGCTCAGGTCATGATCCCAGGGTTCTGGGATATAGCCCCAAGTTGGGCTCCCTGCTCAGAGGGGAGCCTGCTTCTCCCTCTCCTTCAGCCTCCGCCTGCCACTCCACCTGCTTGTGCACTCCCACTTTCATTCTCTCCCTGCCAAATAAACAAAATTAAAATAAAAAGTTTGTATTTGAGCTAACCAAGACAATTGTCTATTAAACCCAAAATATCAATACCTCTCAGAATATAACAGAAACCAGAGTTCCCAAAAAGAAATATTTATGATGTATAAGAAAAAGCAAAAGTACTCAACACATGAAGAACTCAGACAAATGGACTCATTCTCAAGAGAAGGAAAATCAGTGATCCCTGGGTGGTGCAGCAGTTTGGCGCCTGCCTTTGGCCCAGGGTGCGATCCTGGAGACCCGGGATCAAATCCCACATGGCTCCCTGCATGGAGCCTGCTTCTCCCTCTGCCTCTGTCTCTGCCTCTCTCTCTGTGTGTGTGACTATCATGAATAAATAAATAAAATCTTTTAAAAAAATCAACAAAGATTAATCCCACAATGACAGTAATATTGAAGTTTCCAGATAAAAACTTTAGGTTTAATATTATAATACACTAATCAGGCAAAATAAAACTACACTAACAATGAATGAAAATGGATAGATTTCAGGGAAATACAAAATATTGAAAAGAACCATGTGCAAATTTAGAACTGAAAAATACATCCCCAGGGGGTAGGGGAAGGAGAAGGAGGAAGAGGAGGGGGAGAAGAAGGAAGGAGAAGAAGAAACTTAAATACTGGATGGGCTTAATAGCAGAATGGAATGGCAATATAAGAAAGCCAACAAACTTAATGCTAGATCAGTGAAATTCATTCACCTAAATAAGATTTTTACAATTGGGGGAAAAAATAGTCAGAGTCTTAGGTAACTGTGGCACAAAATTAAAAGACCTAACATCTATGTAACTGAAAAGTCCAAAAGAGGAAAAGAAGAATAAGGAAAAGAATTTTGAAATCTAATAAAGGACTATTATCCAAAATAGACAACCCTTAAAAATCAACTGTAAGAAAATAATTAAAGAATGGGCAGAGACCTTACCAGACGCGGCATTAAAGAGGATATACAGATGGCAAATAAGCATATGAAAAGATGCCCCACATCATTTGTCACCAGGGAAATGCAAATAGAAACAATGAGATACCTCTACAAACTTATTAGAATGGCCAAAATCCAGAATACTGACAACACCAAATGCTGATGAGCTTGTGGAGCAACATAAATTCTCATTCGATTCTGGGAGAAATACAAAATGGTGTAGCTACTTTGGAAGAGAGTTTGGTGGTTTCTTACAAAACTGAACATACTATCAACATGTGATCCAGCAATCACACTTCTCGGTACTTTCCTGAAGGAAGTGAAAATTTATTTCCACACGAACAGCTTCAGTTATGTTTACAGCAGCTTTATTCGTATTTGTGAAAACTTGGAAGCAACCAAAATGTTCTTTAGTAGGTAAATGGATAAACTGGTATATCCAGATGGGATATTTATTATTCAGTGCTACAAAGAAATCTGCTCTGAAGTCACAATAAGACATGGAGGAACCTTAAATGCATAGGCAATATTGTGATTTGTAAGAAATATACATTTCATCATCTAGGTAATCATAATATAGTTCTGATATATATTTGATCTTCATTTACAGTTCCTGGCTCACAGCTCCCAAAAGTCCATAGAATTTCCTAAGCATTGAGAGAGATAAAGGTGTCTTTTGTTACGTGAATGGAGTAACTTTTGGAAGCATCTGAGGATGGAGGACAGTTGCCAAGAGAACTAACCATGTGATTAGAGAGTTGGGAACTTCTAGTCCCACCTCTGGGGAGGGGAGAAGGACTAGGGGTTGAATGTCACCAATAGGCAAGGATTTAATCAATCATGCCTATGTAATGAAGTTTCCATAAAAATCCTGAAAGGACAGAATTCAGAGAGCTTCTGGGTTGGTGAAATCATTGAGATGTGAAGAGAATGGGACACCTGGAAGAGGCATAGAAGCTCTCATCTTTTCCTCATACCTTGCTTGCTCTATGTTTCTCTTCCATCTGGTTGTTCTGAGTTATATCTTTTTATAGTAAACTGGTGATCTAGTAAGTAAAATGTTTCACTGAGCTCTGAAAGCTGCTCTTAACAAATTAATTGAACCCAAGGAGGAGGTCATAGGAACCTCTAATTTATAATCAGTTGGTTAGAAGGACAGGTAGTAACCTGGATTTGCAACCCAAGTCTGAATTCCAAGGAGGGAGCCATGGGAACTTCCAATCTGTAGCCAACTGGTCAGAAGCAGAGGCAACAACCTAGGCTTGAGATTGGTATCTAAACTGAGGGGTGATGGTAGGTCATACTGTAGGACAGAACCTGTGGAATCTGATGTGATAGCCAGGTACATGGTGTCAGAATCCAGTCCTATTATAGGACACTCAGTTGGTATCCCAAGAATCGATAATTGGTGTGGGGTATTCCCTTCCAACTCCTCACATTGGAGTCGGTACTAAAACGATTTAGCATATAACTAAGTGAAAGAAGTCAATCTGAAAGAGCTACATACCATGAGTCCATCTATAGAACATTCTGGAAAAATCAAAACAAGGACAATACAAAGGACTGATGGTTGCCAGAGTTTGGGATGGTGAGAAAGGATGAATAAGCAAAGCACAGAGGATTTTTAAGCTAAGGAAGAGCCTCTGTATGATACTAACTTGTCTTTATACATTTGTCCTAATCCATAAAATGTACAACACCAAGAGTAAACCCTAAGTAAATGATGAACTTTAGATGATTATGATGTGTTAATGAAGGGTTCATGTATTGTAACATATGTACATACTATGGTGCAGGGATGTTGACAATGGGGTCAACCTATGTTGGGTGAGAAGGTATATGGGAAATCTCTGTACCTGCCTCTCAGTTTTGCTATGAACCTAAAACTGCTCTAAAAATGTAAAGTCTTTGGATGCCTGGTAACTCAGTGGTTAAGCGTCTGCCTTCTGCTCAGAGCATGATCCTGGAGTCCCAGGATCGAGTCTCACGTCCGGCTCCCTGCATGGAGCCTGTTTCTCCCTCTGCCTATGTCTCTACCTCTCTCTGTGTGTCTCTCATGAATAAATAAATACAATTTAAAAACAAAAATAAATAAAAATGTAAAGTCTTCATCAAAACTTTAAAAACATACATATTTGAAGAAAAAACAGCTGAACATATATCAAATTTGGTTATGATGCATAAATAAATGAATTCAAAAAGTTAAGCACATCCCATGGAGAATAAATAAAACCACAGCTTGACATATCTAAATTAGATTACTAAAAAAAAATCAAAGATAAAAATCTTAAAAGTAGAAAACAATGAAATATTATATAAAGGGCACATCTATTGAAATGACTACAGATTTCTCAAAAAGCACTGGAGTCAGTATCCAGTGGAAAACATCTTAAAACTGCTGGTTAGAAAAAGAAAAATATAAATCCAAAATTTTACATGCAGCCAAACATTTTATCCTTCAAGAATAAAGGAAAATAGACATTTCAGATAAAGAAAACTAAGAGAATTATTTTTACACAATGCTATAGAAAAGCTAAAACAAAACAAAACAAAATTTTCAGCCTGAAAATGATTTTAAAAAAAGGGAAATTCAGGCCTTCAAACTCTCATAAAGAATATTGCAAAACTTTATTATCTAAGTAAATATAAACAACAATTTTTTCCTTTCAATGTATTTAAAATTCGTGTGTGCAAATAAAAATTACAGGATTATCTTATGGGATTTATAATATATGTTAATGTGGTAAATATGCCATTTATAACATCAATGATAAAGGAAAGTAGTAAATGGACCTTTATGGTATAATTTTCTACATTTTTAGTGAGGCAAAATATTAATTTAAGAGGTAAATTATTCTACAGGTAAAATATTAACTTTGAAGTTAAAATATTAATTACAGTGCAAAAAACAAAATTAAATTTTAAAATAATATTCAAATATTTCAGAAGGAAAATTAAATGGAAGCAATAGAAACGAGAATATGTTAGAGATTTTAAATCCGCCACTCACCAGTTGATACAACAATGAACATCACCACCACAACAAAATTAGCAAAGATAAAAACAAGCTGAACAAGATCATAAAGCATTTTGACCTAATTTAAACCCAAGAAAGACTACACCCCACAAATGAAGAATACACATTTTTTTCACAACCAAAAGTACATTCACTATAGTAGACAATATGTTGGACCACTAAATAAGTCAATATATTTTAAAGGATTGAAATCATTTTTAGATCACAAGATCACTTAATTAAAAATCAATAAATTAAATAACTAGGTAAATAAGTGCTGGAAAAAATTATTTTTAAGTGCTGGAAATTTTTAAACCAGTCTCAATTATCAACATGTCAATAACAAATTCTCAAACAAAATGATAAAATATTTTGAAATAAAGGATAATAACAATGTGAACAATGTGAATATTGTGAGATAAAGTTGAAACAGTGGTTGAAGACAAAATTATGACATAATTTTGGTCTTTAATGTCATAAGATTCTAACTCAACAACAAAGTAGAAAAGGAATAAAAATAATATTTATTATATTATTATTAATAATAAAATGGCAAGAAGTTGAGGATGAGGATGGAAAGGGGGAAGAAAAAAGAAACAAAAGAACTGAAATCCATGAAATAGAAAACAAACAGCACAGAGAATAGGTATCCTGAGAATATTCACAAAGCGAATTAATATCTAGACTAATCGAGGCAAAAACTGAGAGAGCATAAATCATTGTAGTAAATCCTAGAGACATTAAAATCACAATAAGAGATTATGAACAATTTTATACCAAGAAATTTGACAGCCTCATTTAAGTGAAAAACGTTATTGAAACATACAATTTACTAAAATTGACCCAAGATGAAACAAAAAAAGCCTAGCAACATTATCTTTATTTAAAATAGTAAATCCCTCGTATTAATGTGCCTACTAGAAAATTCCAGGCCCACATGGTTCTCTGATAAGTTCTATCATTCAAAGAAAAAACATGAAACCTTTATAAAACCTTTGCAAAAAATAAAGAAGTTACAAATACTTCTCAACTTATTTCATGAGGCCAGTATTACCTCTAGATCAGACTCAAAACCATCACAAGGAAACTTCAGGATAACAACAAAAATCTTACTATATATGTTACTAATAGTCACAAAAACCTTAATAAAATCTAGCAAGTCAAATTCAACAATATATAAAAAAGGTAATAAGTCAGGAATGAGTGGGGTTTTTCTAACAATGCAAGATTAGATCAGTGTCAGAAAACCAATCTGTATAATTCACCAAATGTATTAGTTTTCTGTCGCTCCATAAGCAATTACAACAAATTTAGCACTTTAGAACAATATTGATCCATTAGTTAACATCTGTTTGTCAGTAGTCCAGGAATGGGTTAGCTGGGTTTTCTTTTCTCCCTTTATTTTTCCTCCTAGGTTACTTTCTTTCTTTTTTTTTTTTAAATTTATTTTTATTTTATTTTATTTCCTCCTAGGTTTCTAGGTTGGACAAACAAGTGGCCAGCACTAGCACTACCGTAATTCTTAGCACAGATTAAGCCCACAGTCAATGTTATTGAATGAATGAATGAATGAAGGTGTGAATGGCGGTACCATTCCTAAGGTAAAGACCTCGAGAAGTAGGTTTATTAATATATACATACATAACCTATATCATATGTAGAATAATCTCAAGATTTTAACAAACATTTGGGGGTGGGGTGTTTCCAGGCTTTCCCCCACCTTTTTGGACTTTTTATTATGCGAAAAAAAACATACATAAAAATAGACAGGTATAATGAAACCCCAAGTACTTCGTAACTAGACAATTAGATTTAACAAATGTTAGCAATGCTACCACATTAACTTCAATATGTGTAATATATTTGTATTTATTATATAATACATATATTTAGAATACATATTCTAAATTCTAAATGAGAGAATTTACCCATAAATACCTCAAAGTATTCCTTATATAACCCTGAAATCATTAGATTGACAGTAATTCCTTACAATTAATTTCTTCCTCAATTTTATCCAATAGATTTCATACCTGGTTTGCCCAAATGAAGAACTATCTCATTGTGGTTTTGAGTTACATTTCCCTATTATAACTAATGAGGTTCAGCATCTTTTCTTGTACTTATTGGCCATTTGAAAGATCTATTCGAATCCCTTAGACCATTTTTAAATTATATTAGTTATCTTTTTATTATTGAGTTGTTACAGTTCTGAGTATATTTTGACTATAAGATATGTGATTTGCAAACATTTTCCCCCATTCTGTGGATTGTTCTTTTTTTGCCACCTTTTAATTACTTAACTTTAAGATACATAGAAATATATGCTTTGGATAACGCACTATAAAGATGCAGACTGGTATTATCTTTTGTATCTTAATTTGACCAAATATTTCAGGCTGGCTTCTGCTGTGGAATAATTTTAATTCGAATATACCCCCAAATTTTCACAATTATTTTATTAAAGGAAAAAAATGACATTTCAGTTTCACTTCATTTTCCCAACTCTTTGGGAAAGTGTTGTCATCTTATGGTGAAGACATGCTATCCCAAGTCCCAAATAGAATTGTATTCATCTCTTCCTTAAAGGTTATATCAAACTCTGCTGTAAACTCATGAATGATAAATTTCTAACTTCCCTTTAATCTCTGAGTTGGAATTTAGTCTGCAAATTTTCTATTTTGCTAAATAATTGTCCATTTATTTGACTTTTAAACATGCTGCCACAGATTTGCATTATTCTTTTAACCCCTTCTGGGTTTTCAGTTGTGCTCTTTTCTCATTCAAAATCTTAGACACTTTTTTTGCTCCCTCTCGTTTTTTTTAGTTGGATTTTATCTAATACTGATCTTTTTAAAAAGCCACCTTTTGGATTTATTTATCCTATTATGTCTTAACCTCTTTTTACTTTTTGAGATATAATTGACACATTAATTTCAGATGTGCAACATAATCATTTGCTATACATATATATTGTGAAATGATCATCACAGTAAGTCGAGTTAGTATCCATCACCACACACAGTTAGGATTTTTTTTCTTGTGATGAGAACTTTTAAGATCTACTCCCTCAGAAACTTCCAAAAATACAATACAGGGCAGAGGACCTGAATAGACATTTTTCTAAAGAGGACTCAGGGATGGTCACCAGGTATATGAAAAGATACTCAACATCACTAATCATCAGGGCTATTAAAACTAAAGTTAGAGATCACCTCACACCTGTTAAAATAGATATCCTAAAAAGAACAAGAAGTAACAAATGCTAGCTAGGATGTGGGAGATGTTTGTGCACAGTTAGTGGGAATGTAAATTGTGCAGCCGCTGGAAAACAGCATGGAGGTTTCCCAAGAACTAAAAATTAAAACTATTTACCTTATCATCCAGGAATCCCACTTCTGGGTGGTTATTTGAGGAAAATTAAGTCACTATCCCAAAGTCTTATCCACACCTTCATGCTTATTGCAGCATTATTTACCATAGCCAAGAGATGGAAGGAAACTAAGTCCACTCACAGATGAACAGTGTTCAAAAGAGGAGAAGCTCCAGACAGAGGGACTTGCATGAAGGCACCAGGTCCCCCATCACTGTGCAGGCTGTTGTGCCAACTCAGAGCAATGCTCTGAGGCTGTTCTTCAGAGGAAAGCCACAAGAACAGGCAGTGATGATCTCTTAGGATGAATTCTAGACACCTCACAGCTCCTAGGAGGAACTGGCCCCAAGGCTAATGAGGCATGTCAGGGTCTCTGTGGCCTTAGGCCTTGGTGAAGGTAAGAATGGGAAATGTGTTGACAAGGATTGGGGTTAGGAGCCAAACTCTCTTGGATGAGTCTGGGATAAGGGTGCTCTGGTGTTTTTCATCCCAGGACTCCCTCAAGACTGGGCTTCCTCTGGGAAGACTGGCCCAGGAGCAGGACTTCTAGCCAGATGCTGCCATGCCCTGAGACACTCCGGACTCTTGAGTGAGTCCTAGCCTCTCCCTCGTGGCCTGCCATAAGGACCAGCACACTCCCCTATACACCTGAAGCCACATAGAGAAAAAAGAAAATTTAAGTTTCGAAAAGAGGTCAATTGAGACCTTTTATAGATGAAATCTACTTCCTAGAAGTCAATTGGCCAAACGTGCACAGGGAAAGACAAGAGTGTGAAAATAGGCCCAGCTGCAAAATATTTTGGGTACCCAATTAGATCCAGTTATTCTGCTGTGGATTTAAAATAACCATCATCCACAGTGGAAAAGATGCATCCCTCCTTGCTAAGAAAATCCACAGCTGGCTTGATTGATTCCACAGTCATGTGTTGAACTAGTTCTTGAGATGCTGAAAGCTCAATCCTTCAGGTCTTGGGCAAGCCTTAATTAAATTCAGCACCTGATTTTAGGCCACAGTGAAACTGTTTGCTGGCAGGAAGCTACTTCCACCAAAGTTCCCTGCTTCCCCCATTTCTGGATTGCTGATAAGGGTTCTCAGGACCTCAAAGTCCAAAATCAGGTGTTGGCCAGACTGCGCTCTCATCTGGAGGTTCTGGGGAAGAATCTCCTCTAAAGCTCATTCAGGTTGTTGCCGTAATTCAGTTCCTTTCAGTTGTAGTGATATGGAGAGCTTAGTTCTTGTCATGGAGTCAAAGAATGAATCTCAACAGACACAGGAGAGGGAGTAAAGCAATAGAAGTTGATTAAGCAAAGATACAGAGAAAGCTCTCAGAAATGAGACAGGTCCCACCTGGGTTGCCGCTGAGGGCTTTTTTGACTGTCCTTTTATTGGGAACCTAACCAGGGAACCCAAGGCCTTGAGATTTCTCTGTGCTGTCTCAAGTGATTGACATATGGTTGTTTGGGGTCTAATGAATCTTTGGGATTGTCTGATAACCATCAAAGGGAGACATTCCCTAACACCTCAGAGCTTGGGAGCCTAATTAACTTTCTTCTCTGTTCTTCTTGTCTTTGTTTCCTTAGGATGGGTAGAAGCCTGACTTTGGACTATTTGGTGTCCTTGGGATTTATGGGAGTCTACAAATTTATGGGAGCCCAACTCTGGGCCTTTCCCTTATCTCTCCCTCCCCAGCCCCATCTATCCCTAACTCATTCCTATATCAGTAGGATTCACATCCCCTTTCCTTGCATGCTGGCAGCCACTAGACTGTTCTCAGCAGATAGAGACTGCCCACATTCCTTACTATATGGCCTCCACCTTCTTCACACCAGCACTGAGAATTTCTCTCTTCTCAAATCCTATTCACGGTTTAAATTGCTCTGAATTCCATCTCTGACTTTAGACCCAGATTTATTTATTTGTTATTTATTTGTTTATTTTTTAAAGATTTTATTTATTCACAAGAGACACACAGAGAGAGAGGCAATGACAGGCAGAGGGAGAAGCAGGCTCCCTGAAAGGAGCCCAATGTGGGACTCAATCCTGGACCCTGGGATCATGCCCTGAGCTGTAAGCACTCAACCACTGAGTCACCCAGGCGTCCCCAGACCCAGATTTAAAGAGTTTATATGTTTGGGTCAGGCCCACCCAGATAGTCTCCCTGTTTTAAGGTCAGTTGATTTGGGGACTCAATTGTATCTGCAGATTCTCTTCGTGGCAACAACCAAAATTGGTGTTTAATTGGAAAATTGGTAGAAGATGTGTAAACACTAGGGGCTTGGAAATGTGGGTGGCATCTTAGAATTCTACCTAAAACACTGTATTAATTGAATAAATATGCCATTTCAGTAGATACAGAAAAGCATTTCAATTCAACACCAATTCACAATCAAAATACATTAAAATAAAAATTGAATTTCAGGTTCAATTCAAAATTCATTCACAATTGAAACCTCTCAGCAAAGGATAGAATATGAAGTAAATTTGGTGAAGTAAATTTATAAAAAACCTTATAGCTAGTATCATACTTAATGGTGAAAAGCTGACTACATTCCTCCTAAAATCAAGAACATGGGAAGGATATCTAATCTCACAATTTCTATTAATGCTACACTAGAGGCCCTAAAGATTTCAATAAGGCAATAAAAAGGAAGAAGAGAAAGAAAAGGGAAGAGAAAGGAAGAAAGCAAAACTATCTTCATTTTTAAATGACATGATTGTGATTATTTATTTTCAAAAAGAGGAAAAAAAGAATCTACCAATGACTATAAGTAATAATTTAGCAAGGTCACAAATTACAAATGTAATACATATAAAAATTTTATTTTTATAAATAGTACCAAATAATTGGAAAATGTAATTTTAATAGAGTCCATTTATAATTAAAGAAACATAAAATATACTAGTGTCTCATAGCACATATTAGATCCCTAAAAAATAGGGAAAAGAGCATTCTTATCCTCAGGATCCCAAGAATACAAAATCTGAAAATCTACTTAGTTTCACTTGGTATACTATTTATTATCACATTTTTGTGTACTAATAAATGACGGTATCTCATTAGAGATGGTTTTTCTAATCTTAGAGGATCCATGTATCTGTCCTAGTTTCTTTATATATAAGTTTCCATTTCTTTTTAAGCATTTTCAGCATGGAAAACCATGAAAAAATGTTTAAGTCGGTCACAATGTATAAACTAGTGACAAGGAAGTTAGGAGGGGACAAATTGATCTAGACAACTCATCACTTCCCATTCACAACTTCTCTATCTACAAATTGAGTTCCAGTGACCCTAGCCCCTGGGCACCAACACAGAGCTATAGGCCATGATAGAACTTAAGAACTTCATGAAACGTTATAGCCCAGAATTTTGCAACCTTAATTACCATATTTGAGCAAACAAAGAATAATGCTTGAGCCACTAATGGCAGGCATTTGGCCTCTGAGCTGACCATTGATGAATTCTATAAGGTAAAAATGGAAAAAGACATAAAGCTTAAAAAAAAAAAAGACATAAGGCTTAACTCTTACTTCTGTGGTCTTGAACATCCCATTTTCAAGTTATGTTATCATGAATTATCATCAACTGATATTTGTAGAAATAGTTTCTTTTTCTGATATTGCCATAAGTATTATTAAGTATCATGACAAAGAAAGCCAAGGGGAAAAATTAGTCTAATTTGATAAAAAATTATAAAGCCTTTCATAATGTCAGTCCTGCCAAGGCTTGTGTGTGTGTAGGTGTTATTGTTTTCATTCAATATCCTGATGACTGGGAATCTATTTACTCACTAGCATGTATATTAAAGTTGACATGACTTTCAAAGTACGAATTTTTCCAATATACTAGTAGCCTTTGAATTGCTCTCCACAAGATTAAAAAGAAAAAAAAAAACAGAAAGACTTGGCCTTAAAGCAATTCAAGTTGCTTTTTGTTGTTTTCCATTGTTTGCTTTCACTTAGAGAATCAATGATTTTTAATGTTTGAATTATTGAATTATAATTAAAATCATACAACTAAAATTGCAATCCAGGTCACCTGGACGGCTCAGTCAGTTAAGTGGCTGCCTTCAGCTCAGGTCATGATCCCAAGCCCCCTGCTCCATAGGGAGCCTGCTTCTCCCTTCTCCCTCCCCCTGCTTGTGCTCTCTCAAATAAATAAATAAATAAATAAATAAATAAATAAATAAATAAATAAAATTGCCATCCAATGTACAGAATTTTACCTTAAACATTTTTTCAGGGATGCCATGCTTTGAATACTGAAATGTACATCTGTAAAGATTATGCTAATGTACATAAAGAATACAAATTCATTATATACTATATGGTAATATTATCCTAAATTGAGGACAGAGAGAATAAGAAGTTAATTAAAATTTATTAAGTAACTACCAAATTCTAGGAATTGTGCTAAATTTTCCCATTACATTTTGATAAGATGTTTACTTTTAATTGCAAAGTATCTATAAATGTGATGAATTTACTTTATTAGCAAACTTAAATGTTATGTTCAATGTGATGAATTTCTTTTGTAAACATCTAGTTGTGCCACCTACTTCCATTCTAACATCTTTAGGGAAAAAAAGCTCTGATATGTGTTGAGAAAGTGTATAAGAATTAGAGGAATAGCTACTATGCAACAACCTGCTGGGTGGTGGGGAGATGTTGAGACTTTGGTGGACAGAGAGAAAAGATAAATCTCTTTTTTATTTGGTAAATAACACATTTTTAACAAATATTTACTGACTACTTACTCTGCATTCAGCTCCATTTAGTGCTATAGCTGTGGACAAGACAATGTGTAAAACTTGTAGCTAGTCCTCATCCATGAAGAGAACATAGAAGGATCTGAGGCAGAAAATCGAACTAGAGCTAAAAAGTGCCCATTTAGCTAAAATATGACTTGTCACATACATCAGAAATCTGCCATTATTACCAAAGAGATTTTATTTGACGACGGAGAATGAGAGAAGAAACGGTGATTAGCTAACACAGAAAGAAGGAATCCTAAATACTAATTCTCATATGGACTGAGTTCTATGCCTTTGAATAAGTCAGTTCACTTTGCTGAACTCTTTTTTCATGTGTAATATGGGAAAAATAACTTTAACTCATTTACCTTCCTATTAAGAGCACCTTGAGACTTAGTACATAGTTCTGAATTCAGAGGAATAAAATCAGAATGATGATCAGAAGGGTTATGAGACTCAGGGGCCAGAGTTACTCACAAAATGGCTGTGTTTAGCCAAGTTTTATAATTTCATATTCCCTATATATAAACATGAAGATCCATTACATTTATATAACAATAAATAGGAATCTATGATATCAAGTTATTTTGAAAAGGAGAACTGCTTTTATTTATTTATGTCTAGGAATTATTTTAAATATATTTCAAAGAAAACGTGTGATAATTTTATTTTCTTTTATTTTTTTGAAAGTTTCATATACTATATTTTTTAATTTAAATTCAATTAGCCAACATATATGATTAGTTTCAGATGTAGTTTTCAATAATTCATCAGTTATATATAACACCAGTGCTCATCACAGCACGTGCTCTCTTTAATGCCCATCCCCCAGTTGCCCCAATCCCCCTCCCTCCCCTTCAGCAACCCTCAGTTTGTTTCCCAGAGTTAAGAGACTTGTGATGATTTTAAAGATCTTTGCTATGTCTATGCAATCAAAATGTAATTGTGAATAATTAAGCAATGAATTTCATCGTTATGCAGTTGATTAAAAATATGACTTTCCTGTGCAGCCATGTGTTCCCAAGGGGGAAAAATGACTTTCTTCAAGAGGCCAGTCAAATTATCTAGAGATTTAAATAAGGATATATATTATACTAGTTATTCAAACTGAATAATGTCATTCCATGGAGACTTTTTTGCTTTATATTAACTTTGTCATTAAACACAGGTATCAAAATACTAGCTATTTACGTAATGTTATCTTGATATTCTCTAGAATCTTTTCATTTAACAAATATATTTTTGAGCTCTGATCTCACAGGGTCGTTATGAGAATCAACTGAGAAAATACCTATGAAAATTCCATAGAAGCACTAACATGGCATTCTGAAAGGTAGTTGTTAAATCATTATCACTTCCAAGACCTCTGCTAAGTGCTTGGGCAAAAGTTTCAGTATCTCCTCTTAACCGTTAAGATTATATATATGTCCCATATTTCCAGCTAAGTTGAAAATGAACTATATCTTTTGCAGCTTCTGTTAACTATTCTTTTACCTACCTATTCATGCTTAATAAAATGTGGACAATTGTCTATCAAAAAAGTATACTAAAAGACTTTGATTAATGAATAACTGTATAACTCATTTTTGGATAATAATTAACATTTGTGTTCTGTACTATAAAGTACTACATATCTTAAGCATTGTATGTTATAAATGGCATTATTTTTTAAGAAGATTTAATTTATTTATTCATGAGAGACACAGAGAGGGAGGCAGAGACATAGACAGAGGGAGCAGGCTTTCTGCAGAGAGCCCCAGGTGGGACTTGATACAGGGACTCTGGGATCACACCCTGAGCCTAAGTCAGATGCTCAACTGCTGAGCCACCCAGGCATCCCTATAAATGGCATTAAAAGAGCTATATTTAAGTCCAGAATTACTACCAGGGATATTAGTTTCACTCCACAATAAGTGAAATGGTTTATTATGCAGCTTTGCTTTAGGACTATTTTCTTCTAAGTCTCATGGTGATCCAAGGTACTTGGGAGTAGATGGAAAATGAATTATAATGGAAACCATCATTTAAAAACAAAATATGAATTTTAGAAAATTGTGCAGTAGTTTTATATTATAAGGTAGAATGGAAAAGATTGAATTTATCCATAAACACAGGTTAATCATCTAGTCAAATCACCATAATTTGACTGGGAAGAAATAACCTGTGATAAATGCTTATGATAGGATTTTGAAAACTTTAATGACTAATAAAGTAGAGAGAACAAAAGATCAATTAAATTTCTAGAAGAAATTATATGAGAAAGTCTTCATAACTGGATATGCAAAGATATCTTAGCACACAAAAGGATTAATTTAAAAATTGATAAATTGAACTTCATTAAAAATAAAACTTCTGCTCTTCAGAAAGCATCATTGAGAAAAAGCAAGGAGATAATACTCTTAATACCACAACTGACAGAAGATTTGTATGCAAAATATATTAAAAATCTTGTAATAATTATAAGACAAATAACTCAATTTAAAAATGGGCACAATATTTGAATGGACAGATCATAAGAAAATATATATTTATAGTCGATAACCCCATAGGAAGATGCTCAGCAACATTAGTCATCAATGAAATGCAATTAAAACTACAATAAGATACTACTACATAGTCACTAGCATGGCTAAAATTAATGACTGGCAAATCCCAAGGATTAACGGACATTCAGAATAGTTAGAATTTGTCATAGATTGCTAGTGAGAATGTAAAATGATACATTTTTTTCAAAAAAGGCAGCTTCTTATAAAATTAACCATATACTTACCTTTGACTTTGCAATCCACTCTTAGATATTTGTCAATGAGAAATGAAAATATATTTCCACACAAAGATTTGTACATGAATGCTCACAGCCAGTTTATTATCATAGCTTAAAAATGAAAACCGCAAGATACGTCAACGATTAGACGGCTAAACGATGCAACATAACACAAAATAATACCATTCAACAATAAAAAAATGCAACATCATAGATAAATCTCAAGAACACTTGGCCGTACAGAAGAAGTCAAATACAAAAGACAAAATAGCAGGGACGCCCAGGTGGCTCAGCGGTTGAGCATCTGCCTTCTGCACAGGGCATGATCCCGGGTATAGGGTCGAGTCCTGCATCAGGCTCCTTGCAAGGAGTCTGCTTCTTACTGCCTGTGTCTCTGCCTCTCTCCATGTCTGAATAAGTAAATAAAATCTTAAAAAAAAAAGACAAAATAGTATATGATTTTTTATGCAAAATGCAAAAAGAGGCAAAAATAATGGATAGTCACAGAAAGTACATATATTTGCATTTAGCTGTACTGCAAAGAGAACTTTTGCAGGTGATGAATATTCTCTATCTTGATTGGTATGAAGAATACACAGATGTATATGTTTCCCAAAATAACAGAACTATACTCTTAAAATGGGTACATTTTATTGTACATAAATATTTTTCAATAACATTAATTTAAAAAGCAAATAATAAAACATAAAGTCAATCAAATGCCATAGAATTATAGAAGAAAATGTTTTGATTAGAAATAAAAATGAAGGGGATCCCTGGGTGGCGCAGCGGTTTAGCGCCTGCCTTTGGCCCAGGGCGCAATCCTGGAGACCCGGGATCGAATCCCACGTCAGGCTCCGGGTGCGTGGAGCCTGCTTCTCCCTCTGCCTGTGTCTCTGCCTCTCTCTCTCTCTCTGTGACTATCATAAATAAATAAATAAATAAAAATTAAAGAAATAAAAATGAAAAATCAACGCTTTTCCCCCCAAAATGTTTCGGCATATTCTGCTACTTATCCATAGAAGTGTCAGTGGATAAGTTCAGCCTAATTTTATGGGCTAGAATTATTTTTCTTGCTGTCTATGGATAATTTAGAACAGATGCTAAAATCTCCTTTCTTAAGCACATAAGGACATATCTTTTGTTGTTTATTGTTGCCAGTTTCTCAGATGAGATTGAGATTAAAAAGAATTACTAGAAAACAAAGTGAAGTCAAGATATACATAGTGGTGGGTTTTTTTTTTTTTTTAAGATTATTTATTTATTTTAGAGAGTGGGAGAGAAAGATGGTTGGGGGCGGGCAGGGACAGAGAGAAAAGGAGAGAGAATCTGAAGTAGGCTCCACGCTGAGTGCAGAGTCAGACATGGGGCTCAATCTCACAACCCTGAGGTCATGACCTGAGCGTGAACCAAGAGCCTAGTGCTTAACCGACTGTGCCACATAGGCACCCCTATTCTTGTGTTTTCTTAGCTGGGTATCTGTTTAGACTTGCCTGTCTTTGGAATCTTGGAGGAAGTAAGCGAATCAGTAATATAGCCAGTCAAAGGCCAAGTCAAGATCATTCTGAAAGACATGAAATTGTGGAGGGAGACCCAGCCTACATGCATCTCTAGAAAAGTTTGTTTACTCCTACCCAGCTTCGCAGCCTCCAATTTCTCATCTAGCAAGAGTAAGGACTCTATAGGAAGGTCTGCAGGGGAAAGAATATAGAGTAAGTGTAGTGAATCCCCTCGAAGAGATGAGGAAAAATATTTCCAGTGATTGCTTCTGATCATTCCTTTCCTAGCAGTTAAATGACCTCCAGAGAGGTTTGACTAGGATCTTGGCAACTACCTTGGGTGATAGGAAAAAAAGAAACAAAAGAAATGAAGTCGTAAGCGTCACCTAATGGATTAGCTTTCTATTCTGCATAAAAATTACCACAAATTTAGTAGCTCAAAAGAGTACACGCATTTATTATTTCACATTTTCTGTGTGTCAGGAGTCAGGATACAGTTTAGTTAGGTCCTCTGCAAAGCCTCAGTCAGGGTGCCTGCCGGGGTGCATTCTCCTGTAGAAGCTCAACTAGGGAAAGAAAGGTCCACTTCCAGGCTCCCTCCTGTCAGCAGAATTCATTTCCTTGTGGTGATAAAACTGAGAGCCACAGCTTCTTGCTGCCTATTGGCTACAGGGTGCCCTCAGCTCCTAGAGCCTGCCCAGAGCTTCTTGCCCCCACATGGGCCTGCTGATGCGGGGGTTTACTTCTTTCAAACCAGCAAAGGAGAAAGTCTTCAGAGCAAGCCAAGTTTATTAGCAATGTGGAGTCCTAGATAGTGTAAAATAATCTAAAGAGTGGCATCCCATCAGCACTGACGTATTCTGATAGTAGAAAATCACAGTTTTTATCCAGATCCAAGGTAAGGGGTAGGGGGACATATTAAATGGAGATGAGGATCCTAGCAGCAACTTTAAAATCTTGTCCACTTTAAACTTATTGTGTGGTGACATGCTTTAATATTGTTTATATTGGCTAGAGCAATGATAAATATTCAATAAGTGGTAGTTACTACCTGTTTTTTAATATGCATCTATATTTATACAGATATATAAAAATATTTATGTATATATTATTAACATGTAACAAAGTTTATAATGCTTTATAACAAAGGTAAGTCAGTGGTATATTGGTACATGTGTAATTGGCCCTCTAGCAGGGAAAAGCCAACTTGTACCATAACCTATTTTCATGACGTAAATACTCTCACAATGACCAAATCCAAGCTTCCACTGTGCTATTACTAAATGTGGTGGTGTTGAGAAAGATACAAGAAGATATGAGCTGGCTCTGCACACCCCTAGAATCATTGTAAGGAACAAATGACATATTGGCTACATTTAAAATATTACCTGTTAGGGCAGCCCGGGTGGCTCAGCGGTTTAGCACAGCCTTCAGCCCAGGGTGTGATCCTGGAGACCCGGGATCGAGTCCCACGTCGGTCTCCCTGCATGGAGCCTGCTTCTCCGTCTGCCTGTGTCTCTGCCTCCCTTTCTCTCTCTGTGTGTCTCTCATGAATAAATAAAATCTTAAAAAAAAAAAAGTTTAAAAAAAAATATTACCTGTTATATAATAGCATGTAATAAATGGTTGTCTCCCTCTTATGATAATGACAGTGTTGCTAATGAGGATATGATTGGAAAGGTGATGATAACAGTGGTAATTGATGGTGATAAGGTAACATGAAACCTACTGACAAGTGGGAAAAATAAAAAGAACTTCAAAAACTAAGAAATTTCACCTACACACACAAAATAATCCATAAAGTAAAGTAGCATGCACCAATGCTGTAAGCACACATCTGTATTTTATTTTTTTTAAGATTTTATTTATTTATTTCTAGGTGTTGGGGGGAGGTACCTAGTGGTTGGGAGAGGGACAAGCCGACTCTGTGCTGAGCAGAGCCCAATACAGAGCTTGATCTAAAGACTCTGAGATCATGACCTGAGCCAAAGCCAAGAGTCAGACATGCTTAACCAACTGAGTAACCCAGGTGCCCCTCACAACCTGTATATTAAATGTCTTTGAGTAAAATCATAAAAACTTTATTACAAAAAAGTGTCCTTCTGAGTCAAATAGTCTCCTTTACTCTTCCTGTTTCCTGCCTCCTCTGTGTATGTTCAAATATGCCCCCTCTGGAGCGTCAGAAAGCAGATGGAGTCCTGTTCTGAAGTACTCATTGGGTGTGAAACTGGAGTGTGAAGTCATAGGGAAAAGCATGAGATCTCTTATGACAGGGAAGATATGGAGGCTGAGTATCAAATACTCAAGGGAAGGAAAAACCATGACATTAGCTAATTACATTTGCTTTCTCTCATCTCCTTTTTCTCAACATTCTCAAACTTTTAAAAATATTTTTTCTGGCAATTTAGATTAAAATTTTGTCTAAATAAATGTTTGCTCCACTAAACTGAGGACTCCATATATGTAATGAGGTAGTAAAATCTCAGGAGAATTATATCTGTTTAAAAATGACCTAGGGTATGCACAAGAACCAGGAAGGAAAGAAAATTTGAATTATTTGGTTAGAAACCACCCTATTTCTTTCTAAAATGAAAGCATTTGGGACTTGGGAAACAAATTCAAGCCTATCTCTTAATAATTTTGTACAATTTAGCTGTGTCCAAATTTTTTAAAGATTTACTTGAGAGAGAGAGAGAGAGAGAGCATGAATGGGGGAGGGGCAAAGAAAAAGGGAGAGAATCTCATGCAGACTCACTGCTGAATGAGAAGCCCCACATGGGGCTCGATTTTACCATCATGAGATCAGGACCTGAGCTGAAACCAGAATCAGACACTTAACTGACTGAGCCATCAAGACATCCTTGTATGTCCAAATTTTTAAGGACAGAAGAGTAAATTTTGATGTTAATAACTTCCACTATATTTGTAAACATTGATCAAGAGTAAGACTGAATAATTCAGGCCTTGAGAAAATTAAAAGCATCATATTGTTTTATGGAGACTCTAGGGATCAGTGGATAGAAACGGGTGATTTAGCCTGAAGATCATGAATGTTCCCACTTTTAATTTAAGGAGGAGATTAAAAGGAGACAATAAATACTTGGTGGTATTTGGACTCATCTGGAGATAACAGAGTGATATTGGTAACCATGCAGTAGAAAGCCAGGAGGATCACCAATGCAGAGAAGAAGCTTACACCATCATCATTATCATCACTGGCACTATCACTTGTTGAGCAATTCCTATCTGCCAGGCATTTTGTGTGGATTATTTCATTTAATTCTCATGTCAGCCTTTGGGAAACATGCAATTATTATCTCCAATTTAGGGAGCTTGAGTAACTTGCCCAAAGTCACAGCGCCCCCTAAATGGTTGAGGTAAGATTTAAACTCCATCTTTTTTACTCCAGTGACCATGTCTTTAAAGTCATAGGCTAGGGGCTCCTAGGTGGCATAGTTGGTTGAATGTCGGACTCTTGGTTTCAGCTCAAGTTATAATCTTAGTGTCGTGAGTTTGAGCCCCACATCAGGCTCAGTGGGGAGCATGCTTGGGATATTTTCTCTCCCTCTCCTTCTGTCCCTCCTCCCACTCACATGTTCTCTCTCATAAATAAATAAATAAATAAATAAATAAATAAATAAATAATAAATCTTTAAAAAAAAAAGTCTTAGGCTATGGTTGTAGAGCCCAACAACTACCCCCCTCACTCCTTACTCACAGAATATACCTGCAATTCTTATGCCTCCAGTGAGCAACACCAAGACTAATCTTTGGAACAGTAACTCATTTCAGTAATCCCAGTGGACCATCAGCAGGAGACAATATCAGATGACCACTGGCCAGGTCCGATGACCACTGGCCAGCAATGGAGATCTCCAGCAACAGAAGCAGCAGAGTTGTAGCAAGATATGATTTTAGCTGAAGAAGAGAAGATTTATGTACTAAATATCATTAGTAGAGTCAGGGGCTTTCTAAGCACAAGGAGAACCTCATTTCCAGTGAGCAGTAGGGTTGGTGGGGAAAAGAGTTCCACTCAACCATTAGATATATGGGCAAAATATATTCTTAGACTGTGAAAAACAAGAATATTTTAGTACACATAATATAGGTTTTTAACCAGGCCTTATGTTATCAAATGTCTTTAGGAAACACTATTACAGTATGTAATATTTTCAATTATGTACATAAATGTAAATTTATCATCTGAGTGCCATCATCACAAATATATGTACTAAAGGTAATTTTAAGTTCCTAGTTATATCCTCAAATTCTCATTCATACTGTGAGTAATTCAAAACTACTATTTATATGTATACATACATATTTTATATAAATTTATATATAAACTTATATATATATAAATTTATATAAATATATAACTAATTCCCAGAAGTCCTACACAGTAAGCTAAAATTTATTTTACACTGATTTTTAAAATTCTAGCAATTGGCATCACAATAACCACATGAAGAATATGCTATTAGTGGCCCCATTTTGCAGATATGAAACCTGAGGTAGACTGAAGGTCCAAGTTTGTACTTCAATATGAAGCCCCTCAAGACCTGAACTCTATAAATGCTTGCTCTTACTATGGGCCCTACATGAGCCCTGCTTGTAAAGGAACCAAGGGTACGTACCTAATATTTAAACTCCTCTGTTTCTATTCTTCAGTTCCAGCATCATAGTTGCAGACTTGTAGCATTAGATCAAGGATCCTGACTTTGCCTAAGAAACTGCCATCAGTCAAACCAAAGAAAAACAAAACAAAGCTGAACTTCTACATCCTAATTTCCTAATGCTTTTCCTCAACATCCAGGACCCTGCTATATCTGCAACTGATTTTGAAAATTCTATAAAGTAAAACAAATTTCTTGTAACCCAGAGCAGGTAGTAGACTGAAAGAGACAAGAATGAAAAACTATGCATGAAACTGGTCCTATCAACATTGAGCATTATCATAAGAAAAAAAGAGAGAGAGGGAGAGCTAGAAAGATTGGAGGGAAAATGAGAGGGATTGTGAGAAAGAGGGTAGAAAGGAAGGACGGAAGCAAAGCATGTGGAGAAAAGTGATTCGCTGACACACATAACTAGATGTAGTCCTTCTTGTTCCAGGAATATTTGAATGATTACCAGATATTTTACTCCTCCACCCTATTAACATTTTTGTTTGGACACATTTCTCCATGAAAAATTGTTCTCCAAGAACAATTAGTAACAAGGCACTCTGAGCTCATTCCCTAGTGTGTGGTGATGCCACAAAGTAATGCAGTAGGAAGAACAGCCACTCTCACAACCTCCTTGAATTATTTGATGCAAGACTTCTCATAGACAAGTTACTGTGAAAGTATAAAGTAGTTATTCAAATAATGCTCTCATCTTATAAAGTCAGGGTTTAAAAAAAAGCATTTTATACATAGTCCTGAAAGAAAAAAAAAAGTTTTGCCTTATCTCTGATGAAATGGCTTAGGTAGGTAGAAAAATGTAGTTCCATTTTAAACATAAGTCCCCAAACTGATTTTGTACATTAATATTCATATATGGACATATGGTAATCAAATCAGATGTGGTCGATATATAATTATTAGGTTTAATCTAAAACCTTCATTTAGCCTGCCTGTGAACTAATTTACAATGTGTAAATTATTTATTATGTAACTAAAAGAAGTTTTCATCAAATTCATTTTAATTTCTACAAATGTAACTTTATAACAAATGGTAAAGTGCCTATATATAAAGTTTTTTATTAATCTTGCAAGTTGTTTAAATTATAATATAAATATATGTGCATATATATAATTTATTATATGATAAAAAAACATGAATACTAGTCCCAAATGTTTTAGTAGCCTGGTCTCCTTATATTTTCATTTAAAATAGAAATATGAAGAGGTGCCTGGGTGACCCAGTGGGTTAAGCCTCAGACCCTTGATTTCATCTTAGGTCATAATCTTAGGGTCATGAGATCGAGCCCCACATCAGACTCTATGCTCAGCAGAGTCTCCTTAAGATTCTCTCTCTCCTTCTCCCTCTGTCCCTGCCCCCTTCATGTGTGCTTTTTTTTCTCTCTCACTCAAATAAACAATAAATAAATCTGGGGATCCCTGGGTGGCGCAGCGGTTTGGCGCCTGCCTTTGGCCCAGGGCGCGATCCTGGAGACCCGGGATCGAATCCCACGTCGGGCTCCCGGTGTATGGAGCCTGCTTCTCCCTCTGCCTGTGTCTCTGCCTCTCTCTCTCTCTCTGTATGACTATCATAAATAAATAATTAAAAAAATTTAAAAAAAAACAATAAATAAATCTTTAAACAAAATAGAAGTATGAAGGATTCTTTTTTTGCAATATAAAATAATTAACTTGTTTGTGCTTGGTATATGTGTGAGATAATGCATGTACACCTTAACTCAGATATCCACCTCATCTATTAAAATAGATACACCATTCATAATTATGCATATTTCTAGTTATATATTGGTGAAATATTAGCTATGGTATTTCTGTTCTCTATATGGAGCAAACCTTTTCTATATCTATCTCTTACCAGTTGATTCCTTAGTGGAGAAAATTTTGTAACCTTTTTGTCTACCAAATAATTCAAGTAGGACTAGTAGAATGAACTACTACTTCTCCTTAATGGTGAAGTTCATATCATGTATTTACTTTGAAAATTAACAATCATAGAATGGTCCTTCAAGTGAGTTTTTTTTTTAAGATTTTATTTATTTTATTCATGAGAGACACGGGGCGGGGGGGGGGGGCGCACAGGCAGAGACACAGGCAGAGGGAGAGGCAGGCTCCCTGGGGGGAGCCCAATGTGGGACTTGATCCCAGGACTCCAGGGATCATGCCCTGAGCCAAAGGCAGACGCTCAAGTGCTGAGCCACCCAGGCGTGCCTCCAAGTGAGTATTAAGAAGAAAAGTATTAATTCCCCTTGGGATTTTAGATAAGACAAAGTAAAAGAGCTTTAATCTAGGTTGAAAATATAACTCTAATCTCCTTCTTCCTTGGCTAGAAAACAAAACATAGGGAATTTATACTTGGTAAGTGAAAAACAAAGCATATACATCATCTTATGTATATATATTTTAATAACTAAGTTTCAAACAATGAATTGTATATTATGACAACTAATTCATAGATTATGACAAGAAATGAGCAAATGATAAGTGAAAACAGTATACATACCTTCTCTTATCTGGTATTAAGTAAACTTCAAAGAAATGTTTCCATGGATTATGATTTTAATCATTGAGATTCTCAGGCCTAGGTTTTTCTTAAAACCTATTTGCTTTTTAAACCAAAACTTTTTTTTTTTTTTTTAACTATTTTCATTTTGACTAGAAAACCTGACTCTCAATTTCTGAAGAATGCTATCTCTCTGGTGATACATCCTATATTTCATTTACCATTGAACTTTATAGTGCTGCTCTCAGATGCAGTTTCTATAGCTGAGAAAAAAAGTAAAAGACTTGCACAATTTTCAGGCTATAAAATTGATAAAGAAGGGCAATGCAACCATATTCTAACTTATAGTAGATAATAACTTATAAAAATTAGAAATTAAATACATTCAAGCACTATAACTTGAAAACCACTTTAATTTCTATTACAACTGGGATGGATAAAGTAATGACCAAGGACCATATATGACCCATTTCCCATTTTTTAAAATGAAATATTTTTGTAACATCACCATGCTTGTTGTTTCTGTATTGTCTGTGATAGCTTTTGCACTGTAACACCAGAGCTGAGTAGTTGTAACAGAGACCATATGGCCCACAAAGCCTAAAATATTTACTATTGAGCCCAGAAAAACAATCTACTGACTTCTGTTTTAGACATATCACTTGAATTTTATGCTGTTGAAATCAAAGAGATTACAAGGAAAATACAAGCAAATGTTAGAGAAGCATTTCTTTAAGAACTTTGGATTTATATTTGGCTAAGTATTCTGAAATTTCCTCTAGTTTTCCTAATATTTTCAAATAAGTTCACAATACAAATCTATTAAATTCAAAAATATTTTGGTCCTGTATGTATGTATATATGTATATACATGTGTGTATGTTATATGTGTATATAATTCATCCTGTGTCTGTGTAATAAACTTTTAATATTAATCAAAAGGCAGTTGACTTCTTTAATATTTGAATCACCAAATACTTAAGTTAGCTTCTTCCAACAACAGGTATCAGCCCCTTCTCTCTCCTGCAATGTAGCTATGCTTTAGTGATATTTGGATCACAATCTAAAGCTCATCTTTGTGGTTTGACATTTCCCTAACAATGAATGTTCTCTATTTGTTTCTGCAAAGATTTAGCCTCCAGGATTTAGTTTGAGTCCTGAATGGAGTCTATGTGTATGTGTGTGACTGTTGTAAAAACAGACTGCATTTTAAATTTTTTTAATTCATTTATTTATTTATGATAGTCACACAGAGAGAGAGAGAGAGAGAGAGAGAGGCAGAGACACAGGCAGAGGGAGAAGCAGGCTCCATGCACCAGGAGCCCGATTTGGGATTCGATCCCGGGTCTCCAGGATCGCGCCCTGGGCCAAAGGCAGGCGCTAAACAGCTGCGCCACCCAGGGATCCCAACAGAGCTGCATTTTAAATAATATTTATCTAATACTCAGCTCTTAATATATATAGACATGTTTATAAATACATTGATGTATAAATGTAAAAGAAATGCAAATTAAAATTAGAAGGGATTTTTTTTGTTGTTGTTTAAAGTCCATTTTTAGAGAGGGCCTAGGTTTCCTAGGCCATTAGTAGCATTTGAAAATTTTCTTGTGAATTTATGGAAAGCAAAGGGATAAAAAGGAAAGTTCATGAATATGTACTTATTTGATGATATAGTTAGAGCAATTCTTCAGAATCTTCAGCTTAAATGTTTAATACCATTTTTAGGTAGATAGGAAAATATTCCTGGGAGAAAATGCCTGAGAAAAAAATTATTTAGGATTCAACATATTAAATACCGCCTGAATACATTGTCGCAGGTGTTCACCTAACTTCAGGATGCCAATAAATGAAACCAGAGTAGTAATATATCAGAATAATTTTCATGACTTTCAGGACTAACAGTGTCTCGGTGACTCAAGTTATTTGGTCACCATTTGTCGTGTCTATCATCAGCACAACCTTCTCCAAGGAAAGAGTAATGAGCAATGGTCATTCCACTCGAAGGTTTTGCCTCCTAATTAAAGAAATAAAGCTAAATAAGTATATACGTTAAAACTCAAAGATTTGGAAAGAAAAATTTTAAAATAACTTTTTAGGGGCACTTGGGTGGCCCAGTCAGTTAAGCATCCACCTTCAGCTCAGATCATGATTCCAGGGTCCTGAGATCCAGCCCCACATTGGGTTCCCTGCTCAGTGGGGAGTCTGCTTCTCCCTGTGCCCCTTCCTCTGCTTGCACTCATGTGCTCTTTCTCTCTCACTCTGCTCTCAAATAAATAAATAAATAAATAAATAAATAAAATCTTTAAAAAAATAGCTCTTTAGAATAATATACCATGGCAATGGTTTTCTTACTATAAGTTTCTTGCAAATAGTTTCTTACTATAATTTACAGTAGGAAATTTGTTTTATTTTACAACCAAGTACACGGTTATCAACACACAAATCCCTCTAATAAACAAGATGGCAAGAAACAATATCTAATTTTACCTCTAGTGATATACTCTGATCTATTCTGTTCCATTTTATGTTATTTTGGGTGCAAATGTCAAACATTAAATTGATAACATGAGTCATTATGGTTCATAACCTGCAATTCGGAGAACATTGCACTAAGATATTACTAAGGACTTAAACATTTTCAGATAAAGGGTTGGGCAATGAGATATACAAGACAGATAACTGAATTTGAAATCAAAACATCTTGATTAATATTGCATTTCTGCTGTGTACTGACTTTACAGGCTACTCTAAGTTGAGCAACTCGAGAGCCTTAGTTTTTATCTCTAAAACCAGAAATAAAGTGTATCTATCCCACCAAAAGTGTCATCTATGAACATAAGCTGTGATGATGGATGTGGAAGCATTTTGTAAATTGTAATGTAACCAAAATTATGCTTTATTCGAACATTTAAATAGACATAGGCCATGTCACTATACTAAGTTTCTAGACAATCATGAGTATTTTACAGTCCTTTTAAGTTTTCAATTCTATCTTTGCAGTAAAGAAAATATTCTGCAGCAACTAGGGGTAATGGTAGTTCTTTGAGTTAGGACATGTGGGAGTGTAGATATTTGAAATAGAAACCAGAAACTCTATGTCCTCAAGAGATGCAATGTTTCTCTTATATCTCTTAATCTGTGAGGGCTGCCATAACAATGTACCACAGAGTGGAGCTTCAACAGAATTTTTTTTTTTAACATTTCTGGGGCATAGGTGTCCAAGATCAAGGTATTCTATTCACAGGTGTGATTTCTTCTGAGGTCTCTCTTTTTGGCTGATAGATGGCCATCTTCTTCCCATGGGTCTTTTTTTCTGTGCCCATCTATGTCCTAATCTCCTCTTTGTATAAGGATGCCAGTAATATTGGATTAGAACCCACCCTAATTAGACTTTATTTAAATTCAATTACCTCTAAAGACCTTATTTTCAAATACAGTCAAATTCTGTAGTACTGGAGAGCAGGACTTCATGATATGAATTTTGGGAGAATACAACTCAGCCCATAGCATCATCTAAATCCTTTTTTGTTTTTGTTAGTTATACTTTGTCAATACTAAGGAAACGTGTTATATTTCTGCATATGTTTCATGTATAACTGAAAATAACTCATTAATTTTTTCAATGATTCAAAATTGAATTGTATCTATATTGCATTGATGATTTATCAAATTATATTAATGTTTAATAAGATCAATTATTACTTAACAAAAAACATTCTTTAATGCTTCCTCTTAATAAAAAAGAAACAGTGTGGGGGAAAAAAAGAGCATAGCAACTTGATTAATTCCCAAGATGAATATGGAGGCAGTATTTGTTTCTTTGGAGAAAGATTTTTAAGTAGAAATTAACATATTCAAAAGGCAAAATGAAGATGCTAAGATAAAATATTAATATATTCACATATTTAAAAGTAAATAAAAGCTTTTAATGACTACTAAATTTTATTTCAAGTCACTTAGGTCCCCACCAAAGTAAGTAGAAACTTTTTCTTTTACATCAGCCTAAGACTAATAAAAATTCATTTTAATTAACAAGAATACATTACTGCATTTTCAACTACAGACACAAATGCATTCCCACAGTTTGAAGTTATATGAAAATTTTATATTCTTAGATTTTGCAGTTATACAAAACTCCTTTACTCACAGTCAGCATCATTGCATCCTTTAATAAGACTGAGCAGATGGGATTTCCATCAACGTTTCCGGAAACAGTAGAAAAATCATATCCCTTTACATTAAGAAAAAAATAACATTGCAGAAGTAGTAAATGCTAGGGAAGATATGGTACAGATATCAGGGATTTTTTTAAAAAAGATTATTAGCAAGATACTAAGTCTCATTTTCTTGGGGAAGGGGAGAATGGCAGAGATTAATATAAAAGACACTGCCATCTTCTGATTATCCAAGTAGTTCTTAGTATAGAGATGTCCTGGCCACCTATGCCTACAAATCCATGGAGGGAGCTGGAGGAGAAGCCATTAAACAGAAATCTAGATGCCAGTGTTGTCCATCCAATGAGCTCAGGAGCCTACATCTACCTTTCTGTTGAAGATTGAAGAAAATCTCTAATAAGCAGTAAATGTAATGAAAAAGTCTTCTATCATTCTGAATCATGTATAATAATGAGAATTTTACCATGGCCAGATGTGAAATCATTTAGCTAATACTGATACACTCACTCATTCAACTTTTTTGACTCTCCTGTCTATCTTACATGTCATACACTTAGAAAAAAGGTGAAATCTGAATAGGACAGGCTTGGCTCTGTCCCCATGCAGTTCACATTCTACCAGAAAGAGGCACATAGTACATAATATAGATGCATAAAAGCAAATTCCATTGAGTGTTTCTCATATAAATAACAGATGCTCTGATATTGTCCTTATTTACATAGAATGGTCAAAGAAATCTTTATTGAATAGGGTGACCAGTAATTAGTCATCCCAACATTATCACACTTAAAAGTGACAAGTGACATATCATAAATACATTGAGAAGGATGTAAATCAAGCTTCTTCCAGGTGAACCAGAATTTGAACCTATTATTTGAGCTGAGATCTAAAGAAATAAAGGAAGTCAAGAATGCAGAAAAAGAAGGACAAGAATATTCTAAGTAGTGGAACAATACCTCAAGTGGGGAGGAGCTTACCTTGTTTGGGAGACTGAAGAATGAAAAATGCCAATATAGCTGATGCACAATGACTTAGAGCAAAGGATGGCAAATTATAGCCTTCAAGCCCAATTCCTTCTATATTTTCAAGAAAAGTTACATTAAAAAACAGCCATACTCACTTGTTTACTACTGCCTATAGCTCTTTGATGTTATAAAGGCAAACAAAAAGACTGGTGGAAAAGACCAGCAGGTCAGCATCTGTCTGCAGGTCTGGGCTGTTGCTGTATCATCAGCCACCACATCCCACCAGGAGACCACCACATTTAGCAATCTGAACTTACCCAAGAAGTATCTGAACCAGACATAGCCTCTTGACAATGATTCAGATATCTTGCCATCTTCCAAAGGGGCCAGTCTCTCACCTTCCATGTAGCCCATTCTCTCTCCACTGGGAACCTTTTCTAGTCTTGCCAGATGGCTTCTGGGACCTTGGGGTGCATAGCAGCCATACAAGTCATTTCACCTATGAATCAGTTAATTTTGCCCAGATTCACGATTTCTTCTGAATTTACAGCATTTTCTTAGTTATGTTGGGCAACAAAGTAACTCCTACACTCTGTTCAGCTCTTCAGTGCTACCTGGACAAGTGTCTATTTTTTTATTTTCAATAAAATGTCAGACACTCTTTAAAAAGACCAGTTGACTAGTTGCAACAGACCATATGACCTGCAAAACATAAAATAGTCGCTATCTAGCCACTTACTGAAAAACTTTGCTAATCCCTGATCTAGGGAAAGATTAGCATGAAGTGCAGTTGGAGAGGTAGGTACCCTGCTATTAAGACAGAAATATCTCAGAGTGCTCAAAGCAATCATTATTGCAGTGTTTCAATTTAAATATCCATAATTATAGAATGATAGAAGCAGAAGGTACCTCAAGAGACAAATCTGCCATCATTATATAAATGGATTATGTAGGTTGATAGGACATTTTCCACATCATTCACCATTTGCTTTTTCCATTACTAATTTCCTTGGATGAAATAGAATCTCTCTTTTAAAATAGACCTATAGTTATTCCAGCTAAACAATAAGGTACATTTTGATAGCATAAAATGCCCTCAGCTGTGATATATATAATGATATATATATATATATATATCATGTGATATATATATAAATCATATATATATATGATTTCTACCCATTTTAATCTGTACAGTGGGATTAAGAAAGAGTGACACATAAGAAGAAATAAAAAGGAATACAAATATCCCTCATAATCATGTGCCAGTATAACCCATATCTTACATAGAATGAAATATTATTTATAAATAATGACCGTGAGCCACCTAAGTCATAAGGCTGTTTAATGGTGTCACATGGGAAGTGACACAATGCAAGCAATCCGAAAACACTCTATAAGTTTTTTGTTGTTGTTGTTGTTGTTCCTTTAATAACACTTTTGATCTCAGAAAGGAGAGAGGGAGCCATACAGTACAAAGGAAGAGAATACACATAGTCAACACTAAAGAGGCAAATGGCTTTATCTAAAACCCATTTTTATTTTGGAGAGCATGGCGAAGGAAAGTAAAATCAGATCATCAATCCTGGAGTAAACTTTGAAACTTTCAGTTACAAAAACTGAACACTTTCCACAACTACTAGTTAAGGAACTAATGACTAAGATAGACCTCAGTTATGGTGGTTCAGTGGGAAACAAGAACCACATGGAACCCACAAGTGAGGATGAGACCTGCACAAGAAAACATTTCAGGCCACAACTGTGGAATTTACCTCTGAGCTCTACTAAGCAAAGTTGCTGATAAAGTGAAATTTTAACCTTGCTACATATCTTCAGAGAAAAAGATCAGCAATCCCTAATCAAGGGCAAACCATCAAGTCAATGTATCATAAACATAGTATAGTTTTATTTCAAAGCTTGAGATCAGTGACTTTCAATTAATGGTTTCCTTGTTTCATAAAGTCCTGAGTTAATGGAGAGATAGACAATTCTGTTGCCCAGGTTCACGTAGCACCATTACCTAACAGTCTTAAATAAGGCTCATTTCCATCTGCATTTGTATGAATTAAATTTCCTGACACATTCCCTTACTCTCTCACTCCCAGGTGAATCTGTTCTGTGAGACAGGAGGTTCTCCTTGGTAGACCAATTTTGTATTTAAATTGTTTGTCTTGAGGGCAGCCCGGGTGGCTCAGCAGTTTAGTGCTGCCTTCAGCCCAGGGCATGATCCTAGAGACCCAGGATGGAGGCCACGTCAGGCTCCCTGCATAGAGCCTGCTTCTCCCTCTGCCTGTGTCTCTGCCTCTCTCTCTCTCTTTGTCTCTCATGAATAAACAAGTAAAATCTTTTATAAAAATAAAATGATTGTGTTAGTACAATATTCTTCTCTGGGATTAAATGTCAGGAAAACTATATAGTTGTTACGTCTAACCTAAAACTAATTTCAAGAGATGACTCTGTCTCATCTTCTAGGATGGTAGTCTTCTTTACCCAGTCTAGACAGGCCTACTAATGATTAGATTTTTAGCTACACTGCTGGATAATACCACTGCTTCTGCATCCATTTTGTGTGGCCCCAGGGCCTTGAACTGAGGCTAGCCCCTCCCATGAGCACACCCCTTTGATTACGGCCTGCAGTCTCAAGTAATTGTGAAATTCCTAATATAACTTTCCCAAGACCCAAGTGATAAGCATTCTCCCTTGCCTTCCAGGTTCTTCCCCTTGTGCTCCTGCCCCTTAGATAAGCACCCTGTGAATCTTAAAAACCACTTTTTAAAATTTGAATTGCCCAATCCAGCCCTAGAAAGGGAATCTCAAAGCATTCCACCCAGGGACTCTAATAAAGGCATGTGTCCCAGGTCCCACCTCACCCCCTCTGCATGCATCCTTGCCTTGACCTCCTGTGTGGCCCCTCCAGGCACCCAGTGTACCTCCCTTCAGGATTTGTGAGTCATAAACTTCTTTATTTCACTTTCCCTTAACCTTTGCAGAATTGTGACTAACCATCTGGTACCCCAGGGCTCTACTTAACACATGTTAAACGTAACAAACTATCACAACGACTATTTCTAGAAACCTTGCACTGGTCTGTTTAAAAAAATCACCATCAATATATATTGTATGTTTTTAAAAAATATTCATTTTAGTATTTTTGTTTTATTTGTCTTCAGGGGGACCCATAATTTGGTGTTGCTTTGATCATTTGTATATATTTGATATGCTGGGAAAGATGGAAAACAAACTCAAAACAATTTTTCATAAGTTACATTTACATTTGTCTTTTGTGTTTTCTGGGGCAGAAAAAATTACATTTCACTTTCCTAAAGACTATATGTACTTTGGCTATTTCTTTTGCTTAACAATTTTCTTCATCTATTTACACTGCATAGGATCTAAGCTGAATCTATAGGAATGGGGGCAATTTTGGATATTTTTAAAAAGATTTAGGCATAGGTGAAAGTGAAATAAAGTCCATATCCTGAACTGGTAAAATAAATTTCATTGAAATCCTTACATGTATTTCAGTTTGCTGCAGAGAGAGGAAATATACCATCCATCACTAGGAGTCCTGAAGAAAAACTCTCAGATTATGTAGTTGCAGCTTTGCTGGGGTCATTACAATAAACTAGAATCGTTTGCACCTTTTCTAAATGCTTCATAATGCTAATCTTTATTTCAGAAAAAAAAAAATTCAAGGTATACGATTTGGCTGAATGTTACAGTAGAATTTGGTATGTTTTCAGTGCCTTATTAATTTTATTAAGAAAAATAATGAACAAAAAAACAAAAATAAAAACAAAAGAAATGAACAATATAGTCACATGATATATTTTCTTGGTGGACTCTGTGTCCATAATCTAAAACATGCAAGAATGAGTGAAATTCCTTTCTGAAGAAAAAAGATTTGATTTTAAATGTTAGGTTTTACAAATCTACCTCACCAAGTTTTTCTAATATTAGTATATTTGTAAACCTACCCAATTCATCAGTATTTATGAAGAGCCCACTCAGTAGTAAGACCTATGAGAAAAAGGAAAGGAAAAGCATTATCTTTGCCCTCAAAAAGCTTACAGTTTTGGGGGGGAAATAAGAAAAAACAACTAATACAAGGCAATAAACAATAAATTTCAAGTGTATTGGAATAAGTCCATGAAAAATTTAGAACCAAATTGTAAGAATTTCCTTATGGTATAATATCATTTAAATATTTGTTATAAAGCTCATTTAGATTTCTGTTTTTTAGCGATTACACTGGCGAGGCTATTTATCTACATAAAAAGGAACATTTTGTAAAACTTCCAAGAAAACCTATGAATTCTGCTCCACTGGGAGTAGAACACAAGAGACTGGGTGAAGCAAGGCCCATTTAGTAGCACTGTTACTTCACCAGGTCTGACTTTGTTTAATTCCCAGGAAGCTGTGGGGTAGTTTGTTAATGGATACATTTTGTAAATAGAATTTTCAAAAGAATGTTCACAGTTGGGCCTCCTGTTGTTTTCTATTGGTTTAAAAGGGGGCATTCACAGCTGCAGAAAGCAGTTCACAATTATCAAATTGGCTTTTTCTACAATGTAAGATAATACTAACACATGCAATTTCTGGCATTGTCACAAGAACAACAAACCAATCATCTGCATTTTCACATTAGGTGTGAACATTTCCTCCTTGGGTCTCATTGACCTTATCCAAGTTATAGAGAAGGAAAGTTGAAAGAGTTAGAGAAAACCCCATTTTCAAAATCAAATCACTGAACCTGACCCAGATTAAGGGCATCTAAATTAAGCTGCCTAATGGGTAGGTTTGCTCCTCCCTGCACACTGGTTTCCACTTTTCAAATATCCCTCTAACAGAAGTATCAAAGTAACTGGAATGCTGCCAAACGCAGATACACTAAGGCAGATACACTTGACTAAATCCAGACAAGAGACAGAGGATTTTGTAGGATCTCAAAATGAAATTACATCCAAATAACACCACATAAGACCCTCATGATTAACATTTTGACAGTGAATATGAAATGACTAGAGTAGTTGAGCATTTATTTTCAAATATAGCTCAGTATTTTAATGTCATCATATTGACAGATTTTTTTAAATTAGCATAAGGCAAAACAGCGCAAATGACTGATCTCATAGTTTACATTGTCACAAATAATGACACACAGTATTGGGGCTCAAATTGAGTCTTAATCACAATACACAAACCACCCCTCTGGGAGCAAATATGAAAGCTGATCAAAATCTATTAAACAGCAGCACAGCAAAGTAGATGTTCATGTTTTAATTACAATTAATAGAGTGTGTCAAATGGGTAGTTCTTATAGCTTATGAAGATTGGTTCCTTGTAGGGAAGAGATGGCTCTTACAGTTTGGTAAGAAGACTATTTCTGTTGGGCATGCATCATTAACTTGATTTTATCTCTTCTGTAAGATATTGATTAAGCAGCGACTAAATATATTTATTAAGCTACAAATGAGGTATGCATTTTAGCAATTTTCAAAATGGAAAGTGGAAAAGGAAAAGCTGGCATTTATCTTATAAGATGTTAATAGTGTAAACTGGGGGCTATTTTTAAAATTGATTAATTCTAGTCTAAAACCCAATAATGACTGTGCATTGCCATCGCTTATGGTACAGTAGGTCATTGTTCCTTACAGATTTAATATTTACTATTTCAGTGATTAGCTATTGATGGTGATTATCCATGACACAGATGAAGCTGTCATTTTTTTTAAAGTGCAATTTTGAATCATGTGTGCTACAAAGCTACACGCTAGTGGAAGGAACTTAACTAGGACATGCACTCACTCCCTGCACATTTACATTTAGCATTCTACACACAATAATTCTATTGTATAGAATTTAAAAGAACTTTCTTAGTATAAATAGTCATTTATAATGACTATAATAGTCATTATAAATAATAGTCATTAAATGACTATTATAATAGTCATTTATAATGTGTGTTTGATATCTATATGAAATACATAATTATCATAACAAACATTAAAAAGAAGCTATGTGCCTATCCCGTGTAATTGTCATTAATTTAAAGATGAGACAGAAATTCAGGAGATACCAGACGTACATCAGGAGTCTACTACATATTCTAAGTAGAACAGAACAGAACTTTACATTTGCTGATAATGTGATCCATGATCTTTGCAATTAGTTAAATGTAGGCATGTCACAAGAGCATATAGAATTTCCAGTAAAAAAGACCTACTGCACCCCTGTACAGTGCAGTAAATTACACGTGTGAAAAGCAGTTCATACGTGAGAAAAGTAAAGACTTGTCAAGAAGCAGATATTGAGGGATTTGGCCAAATTCACACACTAGCTGAGACTGGACTAAGCTATGCAGGTGAGACCACTTTAACACTAATATTCCAACGCTAAATGATAAACATATCATAGAGATGATGAGAATATCGTATGAGAATGAGAATATTATAAATTCTCAATCTGTGAATGCCAAAATATTATTTTATAAAAGGTGATACTAAACATGAGTTATTGAAACCCCAGGACATGATCTGATTCAGCTTAGAATTTATAAACCCACAAAAGAACATCACTTCTACCCTAACCACAAGAAGCCATAAAAAAAGCCCCAAAAATTGGGGTGCCTGGGTGGCTCAGTGGTTGAGTGTCTGCCTTCAGGGCTCAAGGCGTGATCCTGGAGTTCCCAGGATCCAGTCCCGCATCGGGCTCCCCACAGGGAGCCTGCTTCTCCCTCTGCCTGTGTCTCTGCATACCTCTCTCTCTGTCTCTCATGAATAAATATATAAATAATCTTTAAGAAAAACCACAAAATAACAATATTTCAAGCTCATCTGAGAAGTGAAGGGCAAAATAAATTCCAAAGTGTGAAGAGCCTTGTAAGGAAAGAAGGGACACTGGAATTGTTTTACCTTCACAGAACACAAAAATAAGAAGTGACCACAGAAGAATAAAGTAGGGGATCCCTGGGTGGCTCAGTGGTTTAGCACCATTCCAGGGCATGATCCTGGAGTCCCAGGATCGAGTCCCACATCGGGCTCCCTGCAGGCAGCCTGCTTCTCCCTCTGCCTGTGTCTCTGCCTCTCTCTTTCTCTGTGTGTGTGTGTGTGTGTGTGTGTGTGTGTGTCTCACGAGTAAATAAATAAAATCTTTTTTTTAAAAAAAAAAGAAGAATAAAGTAAAAGAAAACAACTGAAACATTAATAAGTTATTAAAGATGAACTGACGATCGGGGTGAAAATTTAGAATATGTGGGACAAGGTGACTGTAATCACCCTATAGTTCTTTACTATGAGTCTCTATCATGTGCTCACGAGAAAAGTTGTAGGCAAGGAAACTAGAGTTCCCTCTTCACAGGGTACAGATACACATCCACATTCACTTCTTGAACATTTTTTTTGTATGAATCAAAGGTTATAAGCCACTGGGTAAGGGCCAAGGGAACCTAGCTTCTACTCCCAGGAAAGGTAAATGATAGAAGCCAAAACTGACCCTGGGAAAGGGTCAAGAAACTTTCCCTTGTACCTTGCCTCAAAAAATGGGCATAGAAATCTTCTAGAACTTCTGGAACAAGGGGAGAAACCCTCTGTCACCAGTCCTAGGCAAAGGTACACTGCTCCTAGACAGAGATACAGAAATAAATGTGTCTGCCTTGTGAAAGACACCAGCTTTTGTGGCTGGAGACGCAGAAGATTCTCTCCTAAAGAATCTCACAGGTACAAGCCAGAGTGTTCCTATCCTGAAGGAGAACAGGGATACTGAGAAAGACCCATCCTTATGACTCAGGTAGAGAGGACCTGCCTATGACTAACTTTGGGTCATAAAATCTCAGAGACCCAAGTAGAGAGGACTCACCTAAGACTAACTAACACAAAATCTTAGAGACATCTCTTGCTCCTACCACATGCCCCATACCTTGTAACAAGTACCATTAATATCCCATTGAGGAGGGGGAAATGGCACGGGAAAGATTCTCTCTGCTGTGCAGTTGTCAAGATCTGCCGAAAGATGAGCATGGAACAGGGATGCAAAGAAAATCTCACCAAAGATTCATTTTATTCTCCTGCTATATTGGAGATATACCTCTACACCCTAGGGTCCAGACTGAACAGTAGCAGCAGCCCACTGCTGGGGAATTTGAAACCTGTGATGCCACAGCAAAATCAAACCCAGTTCAACTATTGTCTGTTTTGACTCCCCACAGTGATAGTCTGACAAAAGAAGGGAAGTGCACCTTTCTAGGCCTGGGTACTATCCTCCTCGGTGTCTATTGTTTTATATTTTATTCCAGAAGTCAATAAAAAATTATCATATACCAATATAGAAGGAGAATAAAATGAATCTTTGTCAAGTGATAAGCGGACAACAGAACCAGACACAGAGATGATGTAGATATTGGAACTACCAAAGATTTTAACTATCACTAATATGCTAAAGGACCTAGTGGACAAGGGCAGTTTGCATGAATTAGTCTTCACAGAATTTTAGCAGAAGGAAACTATATAAGGTGGCAAAACTGAAAACTTAGAATTAACTATATCAAACATGAACTTTATCAGCAGATAGGACACAGTAGAAGACAGAATCAGTGAACTTAAAAATTATCCAGATTGAAATAAACGGAGGGAAATGTGAATTGGAAACAAAAACAAAATAGAAGCATGAATCCAAGAGCTGTGGGACAGCATCCAAGGATCTAACCCCTGGGCAGAGACTGTAGTTTTCCTTGAGTAACTTTTCCTCTCTTCTGATATAATTATGGAAATTAATGTAATACACATGAATATCTGGATAAAGACTGAATACCAGCCTATTTTGTGTCTAGGAGTAACCATGAAGGCAGATTATGGTCAATAGGATTTGAGATGATGTTGTATGAGTGCTTTTTTAGGTTATACTCTTAAAAGAAGATTCCCCTTTACCCTACTTACTGGCTGAGTGGGGATGTCACACTGAGGATGGTAAACCAACAAATGCATAAAAATCTGAGTCTTTGGCATAAAGTGGATTTGTTATTTCAGCCCTGAATTAATTACACTTGGTCTATTATCTGTGAGATAAACAAGTACATATTTTTCAACTAACTTGTTGAAAATTATTTGTGGTGGTGTGATGGTGCCCAAACGTATATATTTCACCGACTGTAAGCTCCCAGCTAGTGAAAGCTTAGAGGAGTTACTTTTTGGATGGAGTTACTTTTGGATGTAAAAGTAACACAATTAGTGTCACCTCTCTCAGATAATCATCAGAAAATACCAAAAAAAAAAAAAAAAAGGTAGGATGTATCATAAGAAAATTTTTTCGAGTTTATTTTTTTTTAAAGATTACATTTATTCCCTTGAGAGGCAAAGAGAACACAAGCAGGGGGGAGCAGAGGGAGCAGGAGAAGTAGCCTCCCCCACCCCGAGCAGGGAGCTGATGCAGGACTCAAGCCCAGGACCCTGGGATCATGACCTGAGCTGAAGACAGATGCTTAACCAACTGAGCCACCAAATGCCCCTATTTTTAAGTTTAGACAGATGCTGGCTAACTATTTTACACATTCTGAAATGTGTAAATGCCATGATTAGATACAGAAAAATGCATCTATAATAGACTAGATACAAATAGCTAGAGAAGTGAATAACATATCTGAATATATAGTTTGGCAGCATATAAATTTCATCAAAAAGTTGGTTCTCTGAAGTAATGAATAACTCTAAAATAATTTCAGCCTGCGCAAAAAAATACTGCCTAAAATTATAGAAAGCCACTGTGAAACACAAAAGCTATTAAATGAGCCAAATATTGTCCCTGTAATATTCTTAAGTTTATTCTCAATATAGATTTAACTATTATATCAAACTGCCAGTAAAACTGATAATCTAATTTATGATCATAATCCTGTTTTCTTCATTAAACGATCTACTCACTCAAAAAAGACTTTTTGACTATTTATGACATGCAAAGCTCTCTATTGTGAAAGACACAACATAATGTATTTCAAAATTTTCTCAAAGAGCTGATTGAGTTGATTTAAATATGAATGCAGTGCATATTAAAGTGATTATAAACAGAAATAAAATAAAAACTGTTGTGACTTGGTAAGTCAGTAATATTTCTTCTCTGGTCAGATTTCATGAGCAAAGGTATCATCACTGGGCAAAATTACAGTTTCATAGACTCTAAGAATTGAAAAGGATGTTGGGATGGAAAGGTGAAAACATGAAGACTTGGAATACAATTGTGCACTTGTAAAAGAAACAAATATAAGACACAGAAAGAATATTTATTTGGGTACTGGGAAACCTAAGTTCTATTTCTTGGTTTTTCACCACTTTCTGATCTTAGAAAAATTACCATGCATTAGATTTCTCATTTATGAGAGGGAGATAAATTCTAATGATCTGAGTTTTTGTCTACTTTTTTTTATACAAAGTTATGTCATGTGCACATATGTATCACACACATGTGGTTAAAGCCCTGTTCTAGACCATTTATTCTCAGGGTCTCCATCCTCCGTATATTTTCACCAGGTAAATTATGATTATCAGTTAACTTCTCTTTGGGTTTTTATGGCATTGTGGGTGTTGAGTACCTGCTATTCTGGAACACATATAAGAAGCGTCTAAGGAGCAGTTGGCCAAGGTTAAGAGCAATCTAAAAACACTGCACAGGATAAACCTAGTGGGACTATAATCTTCCTTATTACCATGTCCTAATAAGCTGGCTTAACCAAACCCTGAAAGCCCTCAAGTTGTCCCTCACATGGATGCTCTAGTAACTTTAAAGAGCCACGGTTATTGAAGTCACAATCACAACATAGGAGTAACTTAATTTTTCTTGGTGTACTTGCAGAACGCTTAGGGATGCCATCTGGGGACATTCAAGTTAGTGAACTGAGGAGACAAACAATATGAAGTTAGAATAATGGCCCACGCTATTACTTTATACACAAATGATTTTGTTTCAAGACACCTAAATCCTTTATGTATAAAAGCACACTCCTCAAGAGGAAGGGAGTTAGCATATTTTATGACCCCACTTTCAGACACAGAGAAACAAAGGTGCAGAGGGATTTGGCAACTTGTCAAAAACAGGCCAGCATCAGAGTCGGGGGTAAAAAAATCCAAATTCTGTTATCACGGTGATGTTATATTATTCCAAAGTAATGTTACACAAACGAATGTCAATATGATCGCAAAATCGTAGGTGTAAAGACATTTATTTTTGACAAAGTTAAACCTGGGAAGTTTGACAAAGTCCTTTATGAAATCTACATTCCTTAGAAATTTCAAGAACAACACTGATGACTTAATTATTTCAAAAAAATATTTATCTCTTCAGGTTTTTTTTTTAACATATGAATTTATATCCCATGTCATCCCACAAAGGACTTGAGGGATCATCTAGAACTAAAATCATGTAATAAAAAGGAATGGAAGGAGAGGAAAGCACAAATAAACTAAAAGGAAAATGGTAGTCAAATAGTGAAATAAAATAGAAGAAAGTACCTCGTAATGGATGTTACGATGTCTCTATAAAAATTGCTGAAAAGGCACGAAGGAAATAATGAACAATTATAAAATTACTTCTCCCACAATATACACATAATGTTTGCCTAAGAGAAGCACAACTTTACCTAACATTGAGAGTTGAAAGTGTTTTCCCTGGTTTCAAATAAAATCTATTCATTGATTTATGGAGCGAAAGACATTTTTAGAAAAAATACTATATCCAGTATCTTGTGACAGTTTCCTATAGGCCATAAGAGCAGAACTTGCTTTAGGAATTATTACAAGCCCTGCAATGGGACAGTGTAAGGACTCTGATGTGGGGAGAGCAAGACCTCAGCAGGGAAAAGAAACAAAAACAGGGACACGTGTAAATGACAACAGCTTTATGTCTGTGCCAAAGGCCAATTATTTCTGCCATTGGTCTGTACTAGAAACAATACATGCTGAAAACAGCAATGATGGTGGGTAAATGGCCAGGCCTACTGAGATCAGTTCTCCCGTCCCCAACACCTAATTAATGCTTCTCTGAGACTAGAGCACCTACATAGTTCCGGGCTGCCTCTTACCTGATTGGTTTCTTGAGTTGTTTTTCCTTACTTGCTTCTGCATACTTTACATTCTATGTAATAAAACTGTAAGCCAACCTGGACTCCTGGCTTCACCTTGGCACCTGCATTTCCTGGCAGTACCTTATGATTGAACCCCTTTGGGCCTCTCCGTGTTCCAAGATACTGGAATCTGAGTAATCATTTTGTCTCTTACCAGAACACGCCATGTGGCACTCTGATGGAAAGTGATATATGTAAGTTATATATTTTAAATAAATAGTCCCAAAGTTCTGTGACTGTCTTAATTTCATTCAAAAACTTTTTTTTTTAATTTATCTGGAATAGGAATTCTTATTTCATGGCCCCAAGATGGGCCTTGGGGTGACGGAGGGCACAAGAATTCTAAAATTGGACACATATTTAGTATGTTTGCACATTTTTAAAGGGATAATTCATAACTTCCATGGTATTCTCAAGGATCCTCAACCCAAAAAGTCAGTTGTCACTGATGTACAAAAAAACGGTTGGTGAACAATTCATCTTGCAGTTAGTATTTCATTTGGATCATTTTAAACCCTATTTTTAAAATTTACGTTATGCTGTATTGGGGGCAGCATCTACAGCCATACTACCCTGAACACGCCCGATCTCATCTGATATATTGGGGGCAGCAAATTAGTGGCGGGTATTATGTATATTGGCAGGAGCCAAAAGTACAGGTATTGTATTACCAATTATACGTGTAATAAAAGGCTTTTAAAATCTTCTGTAAAAAGGAAAGACAAAAAACTGTAAATGGTTGAAAGACATGAAGAAGATTCGGAAACCTAAGAAAACTAGATTTTAAACTGTCAAAGTAGACCTAAATTATTAAATTATTTATGCCTAAGAATACAGTTAAATGAGGAAAATGATATCTCTTTCTCTTGGGTTGTTTGAGAAATAACTATTACATATAAAGTGCTACAAATATGTTTATTATTATTGCTAATACTACTACTATTATGAATTCTGCATCCATGTGTAAAACAGTAATCATAGGCAAGTCTCAGATATTCCCTTAAAAATAGCTTTATTTACCTTTCAACAAGTGAATAAAGCTCACTCACTCACTCTGCTGATTGCTTAATTGTTGATTGGGCCAGGGTTAACTGAGGCATATGTAGTCCACCATTCAAATGATTAGCTTTTTCATATGGTTGGCTCACGAAGTTCTTAGAAGGGAGAAAAGAAACGTGCAAGCTTCTTAAGGTCTAAACTTAAAATGGGCACAATGCAGTTCACACTATATTTAATGTAGAAAACCAAGTCACGAACATGAACCAAATTCAAAACTTAAGGAAGTAATCCCACTTCGTAATAGGGGAAAATTCAAAGCTGCTTTGCAAAGGGGATGGGAATACAGAGAGGAGTGGACGTAACTCTTGCCCTTTCTGTAATTCACTGATTAAGCAAAACAAAACAAACAAACAAAAAAACTCTCCACAATGTCCATGGGAATATTTGAATAAATCATCTAAAAAATGAATTTAATATGGTGTGATGACACATTTAATATATACTAGACATAAAGTGTTTTCTTACGTGAAAAAATAAATAAAATCAATCTGCTATTTAGGATTAGCAAAAATGTTTTGGTTTTAGTGTAATGAATATCTGTCTTCTTGGCAAGATGGAAGTTGCTTTTAGCACCAGGACCAAGTATCTGTTCCCCGTATGAGGACAGCATATAAAAGAATATTTGTATTGTGTTTTGCCTTTAAAGAAAGTAATTCATATGGCTAATCCTAAAGGACTTATTGAGACCTAATATCGTGGAGACATTAAAAGTGAACACTGAAATCAGACTGTTTAAATTCAAATCCTATTACCTCTTACTAGTGTGGTGACCTTCAGCAGGTTACATAATATTTCTGAATCTCTTCTTTATGGGCAAAGTAGGGATGATAAAAATACCTATCTCATAGAGATTTTATGTAAAATGAATTAGGCAACCAAGAGAAGACTCCTGTGCATGGCACAAGTCATACAGTAAATTATCCAAGAAATGTTGGCTACTTTTATGGCAAATATTAAAATCAAATGTAAAACAAAAGGATGCAAGATATACTGTGAAATATTATTTGATATTCATTGTTGAATTTATCATAATAAAATTCCTATTAACTTCAACTCTAAGATAGTATTAAGTTCATATTGTAGGTGCAGCCCGAGTGGCTCAGCGGGTTAGCACCTGCCTTCAGCCCAGAGCGTGATCCTGGAGGCCCGGATCGAGACCCACGTCAGGCTCCCTGCATTCAAACTACTTCTCCCTCTGTCTGTGTCTCTGCCTCTCTCTCTCTCTCTGTGTCTCTCATGAATAAATAAAATCTTAAAAAAAATTAAAAGTTCATATTGTAAAGGAGTTAAGGAACCATTTTGTGATGTGCTTAGCCTGTCACAAACTCCTATTTACAAAGTCATAGAATGAGAAACAATAAATAAAAATTAAAGGATGGTAAAAACTATAGTAGTGAAGGAGATGTCCTATGAAGAGTTTGAAAGTTGTCACTCCCTGGGCAGCCCGGGTGGCTCAGTGGTTTAGTGCTGCCTTCAGCCCAGGGCCTGGTCCTGGGGACCAGGGATCGAGTCCCATGTCCAGCTCCCTGTGTGGAGCCTGCTTCTCCCTCTGCCTGTGTCTCTGCCTCTCTCTCTCTCTCTCTCTCTCTCTCTCTGTCTCATGAATAAATAAATAAAATCTCTAAAAACAAAAACAAATGAAAGTTGTCACTCCCATTTTTATAAGAAAAAGCTAAAAAGTCTGAAAATCAGTGACTTTTCTTGGGTCTATTGCTATGCCAAAACTGAAGACTCAGGCAAATCTAGAATCATAGCAGCAATGTGCTTATCTGGAGCAGAGGCTGCTTGAGCTATAAAATGACAGAAAATTTAAATGATAAGTTGAATGAATTTCTGGGGGCTGAGTTGGATTACTGTGGGAATGAGAAACATCTAAGGGCTACAGTGTTGGGGAAGATCTCACACTTTCAAAGGCTTTACCTCTAGAAACTCCACTAGGTTTATGTAGTAAAGAACCTAGAAAGACCATTACATGACTGCCAGGAAGACTAGATGAGTAATTCTTGTGAAATGTTCCCAGAATCTTATTCATAACAAAGGTCTACTTTCCCTGGAAAAAGCACTTCTCCAGAACATTAGTCAACCTGGGGGAAGGGAATTCCTCCCACTCTAGCCCCCTTGAGCTTTTCTATCTCATTTAAGGCCAGTAGAGGTGGGGGGGGGGGTATTTATACAGTGAAAGTGACAGTCCACAGACACAGGCACACTTAAAGACTGAGATTGAATTAGAAGATAATAGAACTCTCTTACCCCCTCACACTTTACCACAACACTAGCAGGACTCCAACATATAATAGTGGATCACAGTTGAAACACATAAAAAACACAACTATTTTTGAGGAAGAGTACTTAGAAAGACCAAGGTGAAGACAGGAAACAAGACAGGACATTGAAGATACATGAAGTCTATGGCACCTGTAAGTATAGAAAACATTAAGCAAAATCCAACTTCAGACAGATTAACATGAATCCTCATAAAAGAGGCATATTTGTCTCTAGTGTATCCTATCATGCCCAGGATTCAACAAAAAATTGGAAAACACATCACAGGCAAGAAAAACATATGAGAACAAAGTAATCATCAGAATCTGACTCACAGAGATGGAAATGTTAGAATTAACAGGGAATTTAAAATAAGTGAGACTAATATATTAAAGGCTCTAATAGAAAACCTGGACAACTGCCAAGGCAGATGGTTATGTTAAGCATAAAGATGGAAATTCTAAGAAAGAACCAAAATGAAATGTCATCTGTAAAAAACACTGTAACAGAAAGAATGTCTTTAATTGGCTCATTAGTAGACTTCACAAAGCTGAGGAAAGAATCAGTGAGCTTGAAGTTAGATGAATAGAAACTTTACAAACTGAAAGTCAAAGAAAAAGACAGAAAAACAATCCAACATTTGAGAAAATTTCAAAGGTATAATATATGGTTAATTGAGTACTAAAATTAGAAGAGAGAGCACAGAAAAAATATTTGAAGAAATAAAAAACTCTTCAAAAGTAATGACAAAGGGGTGCCTGAGTGGCTCAGTCAAGTAAACATCTGCATTTAGCTAAGGTCATAACATCAGGGTCCTGGGATAGAGCCTCGTGTCAGGTACTCTGCTCAGCAGGGAATCTGCTTCTCCCTTTCTGCTCTCCATCTCTCTTAAATAAATAAATAAATAAATAAATAAATAAATAAATAAATCTTTTGAAAAAGTAATGAAAGATACCAAACCACAGATCCAGGAAGCTCATAGAATACTAAATGGATAAATACCAAAAACTATACCTAGCCATATTATCTTCAAACTCCAGCAAACCAAAAGCAAAATGAAAATGTTGAAAAAAAAAAAAAAGCCATAAGAGAAAATACTTTACTAGAGGGAAAAAGATAAGAATTAGAGTAGACTTCTCATAGAACCATGTAACAGAAAGTGAGTGAAATACTTCTAACAAAAAAATGAAAACCTAGTATTCTATATCCAGTGAAATTATCCTAAAGTTAAAGTTACATACTATTTCATACAAATAAAAACAGGGTAAAAGTAAAGGTGTGGAGACAAATACACCATACAACGCTAATTAAGGGAAATATGAAGTTTCTGTGTTAATTTTATACAAGACTTCAAAACAAAATTTTCAGACATAGAGACAAGCACAACATAATGATGAGTGGATCAATTTTCTAAGATGACATAATAATCCTTGACATATTTGCACCTAAAAGCATAGTATCAAAATATGTGAGGCCAAAACTGATAGAACAGAAAAAAAAGGGACAAACATACTGTTATTGAATAATTCAACACTTCTCTATCAGTAGTATAAGACCAAGTAGACAGAAAATCATAAAGGATATAGTTTATCAGAAGAGCATTATCAATCGCAATTGACCCTCATAGACTATTCCATTCAACATCAGCATAATATATATTCCTCTCAAACTTGCATTGAACTTTCACCATGATAACCCACATTCTGATCATTAAATCATATCTTAGTAAATTTAAAAGAATATAAATCATACAAAGTTAGTTCTGACTATATGGAATTATGCTAGGAATCAAATTAAATTAAACTAGAAACTAATAGAACAACAGCTAAAAACAATCTATAAATAAAACACGACACTTCTAAATACAATATTGGCCAATGACAAATCTCAAGAAATTAGAATATATTTTGAAATAAATGAAAATGAAAACATAATTCTTCAGAATTACTGGAATGCTTTCCTTTAAGCATTAAAGGCAAATTTATATCATTAAGTGTATATGTATTAGGAAACAACTAAAATAAATAATCTACACTATCACTTTAGATTATTAGATCAAAAAGAACAACTTAAGTCTAAAAGAATTAAGGTAAATGGTGTAATAAACAGAGCAGAAATCAATGAGATTGGAAATAAAAGAAATTAGAGAAAAATCAGCAAAATAAAAAAAAAAAACTAGGAGGTTTTTTGTTCATTCACTTGTTTTTTAAAGAATAATAAAATTGATAAACTTCTGGCCAGACTAATCAGGGGGAAAAATAGAGAGGACATAAATTACCAATATCAGAAATGGGAGAAAGGACATGCTAAACCCATGGACATTAAAAGGACAATAAGGGACTGCTATAAACAACTATGTTCCTAAAATTTTAAGAATTTAATGGAATGGACCAATCCCTGAAAGACAAAAAGCACTGAAACCCACACAAGGAGAATAGTCTTACATCCATTAAGAAATTGATAATTAATAACTTTCCAAAAAAAGAAATCATTAGACCCCAGTTTTACCAATAAATATTACAAATTTTATTTATTTTATTTTTTAAAGATGTTATTTATTTATTCATGATAGACACAGAGAGACAGGCAGAGACATAAGCAGAGGGAGAAGCAGGCTCCCTGCAAGAAGCCCGATGGAGGACTCCATCCCAGGACCTCGGGATCATGACCTGAGCTGAAGGCAGATGCTCAACCACTGAGCCACCCAGTGCCCCTAAATACTACAAAATTTTAAGAAGAAATTTAAAAACACAAAAATAAATGACCAAGGCACAAAAGATACGAATCCTAAGTGTATTTTACTAAGTGAAAGACGTTCATCTAAAAAGGATATGTATTGTATCATTCCAATAACATGACTTTATTCAAAAGGCAAAACTATAGAGACAGCAAAAAAGATCAGTAGTTAGTTGGCAGAGAGCTCAGGGGAGTGGGGGAAGAGTTAAATATGTGAAACACAAATGATTTTTTGGAGTGGTAAAACTATTTTATGTGATACTATAATTGTGGATACATGACACTATAAATTTTTCAAAAGCCATTGAACTTCACAGTACAAAGAGTAAATCTTACTGTACAGAAATTTTTAAAAATTATTTAAGAGGTCAAAGGAATTGCAGGTTGGGATGCCAAATGCGACAAAACAATCTGACTTTATTATAAGCATGTGGTAGAATGTCATTGAGCCCCTTCAATGAATGAATAGAAGGAACTACTGACCTACATAACTGGAAATGACTGGAGTCTATAAAACAAAAGACAAAAGAGAATACACATAAGAACTGTACTCTCTCTGGTTAATAAAGTTTCCCCCCATTAGAATACAGGTTAGCAATTATAATACATATATATTATGAATATATATTGCAAATTATATATATATGTATATTGGAATTTAAGCTTTTTTATTTATAAATTTATTTTTTATTGGTGTTCAATTTGCCAACATATAGAATAACACCCAGTGCTCATCCCATCAAGTGCCCCCTCAGTGCCCGTCACCCAGTTACCCCCACTCCCTGCCCACCTCCCCTTCTACCACCCGTAGTTCGTTTCCCAGAGTTAGGAGTCTCTCATGTTCTGTCTCCCTTTCTGATATTTCCCACTCATTTTTTCTCTTTCCCCTTTATTCCCTTTCACTATTTTTTTATAGCCCCCAAATGAATGAGACCATATAATGTTTGTCCTTCCCCGATTGACTTATTTCACTCAGCATAATACCCTCTAGTTCCATCCATGTCGAAGCAAATGGTGGGTATTTGTCATTTCTAATGGCTGAGGAATATTCCATTGTATACATAAACCACATCTTTATCCATTCATCTTTCGATGGACACCGAGGCTCCTTCCATAGTTTGGCTATTGTGGGGAATTGAAGATTTATGTAAATGTCTGTTGGATGGTGGGAATTAAGTTTCTAACTGTTAGAATGGCTGTTTACAGATAAGCAAGGAGAGAAAGCTATAATGGTCCACATGGCACTGCAATAGCACTGAACACATCAGCATGAACTCAGGTTTAGTTTAACACAGATAAGAATGGTTACTTATAAAAATATTTACAGACATATGTACATATACAGGTTAGTATTCACATATACATATCCTTCCTGTCAGCTGAAAAGTCATGGAAGTAATAAGACATATTGACTTCCTTCCAAAGAGTATAGTATGAAAAGATATAAAAACTATCACTTTCAGGAGAGAAGCCTAGAAAATCAGGTTGATCACCAGGTCAACCAGGTGATCAACAGTCATAAATCATGTTGGTAGCATACACTCCTGATGTGATGTAATGAAAATAGCACTTTACCTCTAAGGTCTTCCTTCCCCAAACCAGTAATACCAGTCTCATAATGAAGAAAACATTGGACACATGCAAGTAGAGGGGCCTCTGACAATATACCTGGCCAGTACACCTCCAAACTTGTCATCAAAAATAAGGGAAGTCTGAGAAATTGTCACAGTTAAGAGGAGCCTAAAGATGCATAACACTAAAATGCAATATAATATCCGGGATGGAATCTTAGAAAATAGGTGAAATGGTGAAAATAGGTGAAAACTGAGAAAATACAAAATATGTTCTTTCGTTAATAATAACGTGTCAGTATATACCATATTTTCAATGATAGGGAAACAGATGTGGGGCATATGAAAACTGTATGTACTATCTTTGCAATAATTCTGTAAATCTAAAGTGTTCTATCATAAGATATTTATATTAAAAAACAGCAAGGTCAGTGACCAAATTAAATCAGCCATCCTTAAAAACTGCCTGCATCTCAGATAGAATTTAAATAGCTGGGCCTATAATTTAAGCAGATCATCTTTTTGAAAAGTCAGATAAAGTGCATTATGAAGCCACGCAAATGATACCAAATTTATATTGTGTTATTTCTGTGTCATGTCCAGTGTGCCTAAAAATAGAATGTGCAAGGGAGAAAGTAGTAGGAGTTGAGGACCAAGGGAAAAAAATTCAGGGCAAAATTGTGTAAGGCCTTATGGAATTGCATTATATTTGTTTTTGATTTATTATGAAATGTATTAACTATGAAATACAAGGCTATTAGAATGGGAATGACCTAAGCATTCTAATATGGCAGACAGACATAAGGAAGGAAGGAAGGAAGGAGGGAAGGAAGGAAGGAAGGAAGGAAGGAAGGAAGGAAGGAAGGAAGGAAGGAGGAAAGAAGGAAGAAAGAAAAATAATTACTCCAGATTTTATATTAAGAATACATGACAGGAATCAAGGACAAATGTAAAAAAAATAAATTGAAAAAATAAATTTTAGTGACTTGGGGCACCTGGGTGGCTCAGGGGTTGAGCATCTGCTTTTGGCTCAGGTCATGATCCCAGAGTGCTGGGATTGAGTCCCACATCCGGCTCCCCACAGGGAGCCTGCTTCTGCTTCTGCCTTTGTCTCTGCTTCTCTCTCTCTGTCTCTCATGGATAAATAAATAAAATCTTTAAAAAATTTTTTAGTGATTTAGCCCCTAAAGGTAGACAAAAGTGGTGAGATTTGGGGTATATTTTCAAAACAGAGCCAATAGGATAAGTACCTAGAAAGATTTAATTGCCATTAATTAAGCTGGAGCACACTGTGCATTCACTTAAGGCATACAATTCAACCGTGAAAAGGGAATAAAGTACTGATATAACCTGGATGAACCTTGAAAACACTATGCTAAGTAAAAGAAGCCGGACACAAAAGGCTACAGGCTATGTAATCACATTTATATGAAATGTTTAGAATAGGAAAATCTGCAGGGATATTAGTAGTTGCCAGGGGCAAGGAAGGGAGGCACATGGAGAATAACTACTAAAGAGCACAGGATTTCTTTCTGGAGTGATAAAAGTATTTTGAAATTAGTATTTTAAAGTAAATTGAAATTAGATATCACTAGTGGTGATAGAATTCATAGTGTCGCAAGTTTAGTTTTGGAGGTAAGTTTGACATGCAGATTATAAATAAGGGAGTTGAGGGTATAAATTGTGATGTCAAGAAGGCAGCTGAATATCTAACTCTTTAATTTAGGAATTGAGCCTGAATTGGAGGTATAAATTTTGGAGTGGTCAGTCTATACGTGATACTTAAAGTCCTGACACTAGATGTAATCATCAAGTAAGTCAATGGAAACAGAAAGGAGAAGTGGTCCAATGACTGAGCCCTTGTATATGTTAAAAAAAAAAAAATCAGGAAAAGGAAGTTGAGCTAGCAAAAGAAAATGAGAAAAAAGCACTCAGTGAAGTACCCTAGCAATTAACTGGGAATAAAATGATCAACCAGGTCCAATACTGCGGAAATGTCAAATAGGATGAGGTCTGAGAATTCTTAATTACTATAGGAACTTAGTTAAGGGTACGGGTAAACTTGATTAGAATAGTTTTAGTGATGATGTGAGGAAAAACTCTGGTTGGAGTGCTTCAAGAAACAATGCTAGAAGAGGCATTAGAGAAGAAAACAGAGTCAGTGGGCATGGGTGGGTAACTGTGGTGAGAGTGGATGAGCTATCTTCTGACTCTATTTTTTTTTCCATAACATAGAGATCAAGCTCATTAGCTGAAAGGGACGGTGATTGAATGGTTTTAGAGGTCTGTGCAAGAGGAGTTAGAAATCCTCTTGTTTACGAGTGGGGGATTAATTGGGCTAGGAAAATACAGCACAATAGTTAGGCCCAGACATTCTGCCAATTTTTCTTGAGCAACAACATGAGGAAATTGACAGCTAAGTGGATGTTGTACACAAGTTCATCATCGTCACCTACACGTGGCCAACAGCCACTGCCAGACACAGAACCTTCTTCATCTGGAATTTGATGGTGGACTTCACTTCATCCACTTTGGCTACCATGTTCTCATTGTGGGTCAGCAAGGAAGGGAACTTGTCAGCTTTATTCAGGCCTGGACCCAGGATTCCTGGGATCTGCTCAATCAGAGATTCTGAAGCTAAAAAGGCATCATACTTCTTGGCCAGCTTCTTGACTAATTTTTTTTTTATTCCTGTTGAGTTTCTTTAGTGCCTCAATGTTCATGTAGGGAATACCCACTGACTTGGCCTCATCAGTGCTGCTGATCTCCTGAAACACATTCGGAGAACTTGGGGGGCAGCGTGTGGCCCTAAGCCTGATGGTGCCTGAGAAGCATTTGTCCTTCTGAGGGTCATAGTTTTCAGGCTCATCTGCAGCTCCACCGTCTCCAAAAATTGCTAGCACTTGTACTGATCCCCATGCAGGATTCCCGCACCACCTAGTACAGGGTGTCTCAGGAGACTTTGATGCTCATGGCTTCTTGTGCCACAGTAATTGAAAAAGAGAGCAAGAGGTTTTATTTGAACAAAGTTTGGTTGATTTAGTGATGAGAAGAGCATGAAGTAAGAAGAACTGAAGCAAGGAGAGAACTGAGTAACTGTAAGTCATGGAGTTTATGCTGGATAAATAAGAAAAAGAAGAGGACCTACATTTGGGCTACTAGAGGTAATGAACTGGAAGACAGAACTGGGTTGGCAGAGAATGAGGTATTTGACATCGGGATTATTGAGCACATACAGTAATCGTTAATGACAATGTCTACAACATGGCTTAAAAGCGAGTGGCTAAGGAAGAGGGGATGACAATAATACAGAAGCAGAGAAGATCATGAACAGGAGGTAAGGTGTAGGAAGGACACCTACTTCGACTTTGAAATCTTCAAAATTATGAACTAGGCAGTGTTAAGTGAGAGTAACACTGAGTCATGAGGCAAAATCTTTAAGAAATGAGGAGGAGTGACTAAAACTGGAGAGGAAGACACATAAGGGTAAGAAGATGACTCATAACAAGGCACAAAAGTAGTAAAGTTTGATGACATGAGTTTCATGCAATGACTTTTAGGGAGAAAGGAGGGACAATGATTGGAAGTTGCAAAGAGATGCAAAGAAAAAAACCTTCCCACCTCTGAGTACAGAGGCACAAGAGAGGCAGAGAGAACCATCCACCACTTAAGGGTGATATAGGAAAGCAGTGTCTTAGAGGAAACACAGATTTCAAGAGAGCAGAGCTAGAAGGTGATGGAATTTCACAGAAGAGGAAGATACGGGGAGAAAGCACAGTAAGAGTGATTTAAGCCATTGCACAGAGCTCTCCAGGGATTAGAGTCTGTTGGACAAAATAACATGGTGGCCCCACACATGTAGTAATAATGGGCATTGGTAAGACTGATCCTGAAATATATAAGCCTGAGAGTAGGCCTGAGCTGTGAGGGTACATGCCCTTGCGGGAGTACGTTCAGAGTAGAAGAGGTCCCCATTTTTTTGGCTTTGTTTCTATTTTGTTTTTAGAATTGACCTTTTTAATCATCCATAAAGTATAAAGAATATCACCAGAGTCTGAGCTATGCAGAATTAAGCCAAAATTGTTCCAGGATCACAAATCTGGAGAATTAAGTCTCCCACTAATGAGGATATGGGCCTCTCTGATCTCATTCAGCAGAGTCCTATCACATCTTATGACATTCTAGAATCTGCTTTAAAAAAAAAAAATAAATTGTATTTTTAGTGCTATCATCTCTAAGTTAAAAAGGTTGAGATCAAAAAAGAGGAAAAATATTTATTTTCAGATCAGACACCTGCTGCTACCAATTTAGATTTTGGGTAAACTATCAGAAGTGAAAACAGCAGAGTGAAATGTACTGGGTTCTAACGTCCCTAATTAACAGCAGTCAGTTCAGAGCAGCCTCACTCGGGGTCTCCTTTTCCTTATTGAGCTGACCAGGGGAGACCTTGAAGGCAAAATGTGTGAGCCCTGTTAAAGAAAACCTCAAACAACAGATAAGCACTGAAGTCTTTGAAGAAACTGCGAACACCCTCTGGGGAGAAAATTAGACTTGTGAACTTAAAAAAATGGCACGCAAACATTTTAACACAGAACCGAAGACAGAGGTCAACAGGGATATTCCAGCCGAAGATTGCCTGTTGAGGAAGAAATTAGTTTTGAACATCAAAAATAAATGAACAAAGTGAGCGGAAAAACAACATTAGAGTTCTTTCCTCATGAAAAAAAAAAAAATTCCCTCAAACCCCCTACACACACTAATTGGGCTTTACAACTGAAAAAGAAAATATCTTTCCAAATAAGAAAATCTAATTCTAGGAAACCAATTGTCAAAAGAGTTGTTTTTATAAGCACCTCTCTAATCCTGCTACTTTAATGAAGCAGATGATTTAGATTAGCTTTATTCTTATATTTATCTGCAATTCTCTGTCTTATACTAATTTGTCACTCTGTCATTCTATTTTTAGCATTACACAGACATGTGAAAGCCTTCAGACTAACCCCAATTTATGCCATTCCCCCCCTCATCATGAAGGTCTTCAGGTATTTAGAGTTGGCCGCAGTCACAGACCTCCAAGGGATATAGATAGAGGGGACACAAACCAAGCACTCCCTTTTTATTACTATTAGGCTTTCTCCAACCCCTCTGCAAATTCCTTTTGCGTTATTGCTCTATAAATCAGGAAAATCATCTTTGCCTAGACTGTAGTGATGGCCTCCAAATGTTCTCGCTTCAGGACCTTGTTAAAGGAGTTTGAAAAACACGTGCTCTCTCTCCTTGTCGCACTCTGGTCTTGCCTGGCTTGTTTAGGGCAGGCTTGGGACAGTGGGGCACACTTGGCTCTATCAGTCATGTGCTGCTTCGAATGGCAGAGAGGCAAAATCAGCACAATGGAGTAACTCATAGGAGATAAGAGGGAGCACAAGGCCATAGAGAGGGCAGAGAATGAACTTTATAATTTGCTCCTGCCGCCCCCAATTCCTGGGATTGGTTTCTTTGTCCTTGCTATTTCCCCCTGAGAGAATGAGGGACAAACCAAGTGAAGTCGCCCCTAAAGTCTGGAGTTTCCTGCTACAAACCAGCATACTGCTTAACCAAACCATCCTTGCTGTTGTGTTGCTACCAGCGACAAGCTCTGTCCCCTCTGTCAAGTTACTGACCCTGTCCATCAAAGTAACATGGATGACAATAGTTCTTAACTCATTATTTCTCGGTGAGTCTTAAATGAAAAGTCATGTGCTCTACACAATGCCTGGCACACTGCAGATGCTCATTTAATCCCAGCAGTCAATGCAGTGCTTACATTTTCCTACTGAAATTTTACTCATGTCCCAAGCCCCATCAAAGTTTAGCTTTTCTTTGCAGCAGCTCTCATTCTTACCCTTTTCCTCTAGATGTGAGCTAATCCATTCAACCTAGGTAAATTAGCAGCTCTTTATAGCTTTGTTGTAGTAGGGATTCCCAAACCTTCCTAATCCTCATAATGGCCAGGGAAGTAGATTATAAAATGAAGGTTTTAATTTTTCTACATATGAACTTTTATTCAGTAGATCTTCTGACAACCTGTCACATTTAGAAAGTCCTGAGAAGATAATCTGCAATATCCTATTCAATGCTAAATCATATAAAATTTCCTGGTATTTT